>NC_140025.1:22655056-23255056 GCF_964263955.1 Coregonus lavaretus | reverse complement strand
TGAAGCATTTATTTGGGCTGCAATCTGAGGTGCAGTTAACTCTAATGAACTTATCTTCTGCAGCAGAGGTAACTCTGGGTCTTCTTTCCCTGTGGCGGTCCTCATGAGAGCCAGTTTCATCATAGCGCTTGTTGGTTTTTGCGACTGCACTTGAAAAAACTTTCAAAGTTCTTGACATTTTCCGTATTGACTGACCTTCATGTCTTAAAGTAATGAGGGACTGTTGTTTCTCTTTGCTTATTTGAGCTGTTCTTGCCATATGGACTTGGTCTTTTACCAAATAGGGCTATCATCTGTATACCACCCCTATCTTGTCACAACACAACTGATTGGCTCAAACGCATTAAGAAGGAAAGAAATTCCACAAATTAACTTTTAACAAGGCACACCTGTTAATTGAAATGCATTCCAGGTGACTACGTCATGAAATTGGTTGAGAGAATGCCAAGAGTGTGCAAAGCTGTCAAGGCAAAGGGTGGCTACTTTGAAGAATGTCAAATATAAAATATATTTTGATTTGTTTAACACTGTTTTGGTTACTACATGATTCCATATGTGTTATTTCATAGTTTTGATGTCTTCACTCTTATTCTACAATGTAGAAAATAGTCAAAATAAAGAAAAACCCTGGAATGAGTAGGTGTGTCCAAACGTTTGACTGGTACTGTATATACTGTATATATATTTCCTTCGGGGAGGGGGCCTATAAAAAAAATAAAGCCCTGAGGCCTGTGAATTCTTAATCTTGCCCTGTGCTTGACAGATGCTATTCTGCAGAAATTCGCCAATGTGTACACTACTTTGATATGCATCAGTTGGGATTAAGAAGAGAGTATATGCAGTGACGTCATTGGCCTGGGCTTCCAGGGTTTCAGCCCCGGATGTTTTTGTCTTCTTCTTTGTTGGGCTTTTACAGCGGACTGCATCCAAAAAGTTGTATTGCCGCCACCAGCTGTGCGGGATGAAAATAAAAGATCCCAAAAGACAACAAAATTATGTAGATATAAATACTCATACTGACTACCAGAAAGACACTGAACATGGTCCTTGCCTCTACTGTTAAAATCAATAATCCCATGTCTGATCCCTACACAGGCTCAGAAGCCTGGGAGGGTGGCACATCTTCCGTCGCCAAAAACCGTTGCAATTCTTCCGCGGTGAATTCCTGAAGCCCCAGATAATTTCCTGCCACAGCCACAATGATGTCCCTTGCTACTTGAACCGTGCAGTTTATCACAGTTGCAATGAACGCCACAAAATCCACTTTCTTTACATACAACATGTCTTGTTCTCTTAGTTGACAAACGTTCACTATGGGCAGTGGTGCATCGACAACCATCTCCTCAACACTAGTGCCACTTTCTCTCTCAATTCCTCCGCATAGGAGATCCGATGGACCGCCCTAACTTTAGCCACCTCAACCTCCTTCACCCTTCCAGGGCACTCCACGATTGCAACGTGGCCGTTCTTCACTCCAATCTTTTGCATACTCCTTCCATCTGCACACATTTGAAACATGACCAAATCCAGTTTTTACATTGTAGTGGTTTTGGGGCAAAAGTGTTTACTCTGTACCTCATATACCATATCCTAGCTTTACATGCATAGGGAGGTATTCACTATCAAAAAACAACAGCACCGACAAACTTTCTTCCTTTCTTCCATTCACCATGCTGGTCAGGCGACAGGCCCTAACCACACCTGTGAATCTCATCACAAGGATTTCCTCCTTTATTTCCACCGACACCCCTGAAATGATTCCCTTAACAGGTGCTCTACTCTGGAGGTCTAAGAAAAACACATCAGATGTCCCAACTTTCGTGATGCCCACTGCCTTCTTCCTCTGTTCCTCAGACACACAATTAATCAGGACAAGCCCACTCCTGGTCACTCTGATTGATCCCACTTTTCCCAGCACAAGGTTCACCTTCTTTGAGACCCCAAACGGATCTCCCAGATACACATCGTTATAAAATAATTGCATCCCAACAAGAAACAAATCGTTGTCCGGCATACACTTATCATCCCCTTCAGTTTTAAACAATTTATTATTTTTCCATTCCTTGATTTTATACTACTGTTCTCCAATCTTCTTCTCCAACTCACTTCTCATTTCACTGTCTACATCCATTTCCGCCATGATCCTCCACCTTATACGGTGTCTTCCCCAGATGTTTTTGATCCAGACCCAAAATAAAATAAATAAATAAAAGCAGTCTGATATGAGTTTCCATAACCACACATCACTTACGCTATTCAGTATGACATTTTTTTAAATGACAATAATAAAAAATACAATATCTTGCGCTAGGCAGTAGCAGGCACTGCAAGAAGCCCCTGGAGTGACGCGGTGCCTGCTGTGTGTCACACCCTGGCTATGGGACTCTAGTTGTTGAGCCAGGGTGTGTTTGTTCTATGTGGTGTGTTTCTATGTTGGGGGTTCTGGTTTGTTGTTTTCTATGTTTGCCTTAGTGACTCCCAATCAGAGGCAACGAGTGTCAGCTGTTGGCTGGTTGTCTCTGATTGGGAGCCATATTTAACTGTCTGTTTTTCACTTTGTGTTTGTGGGTTTTTGTTCCGTGTCGGTATATGTTTACCGTTGGACGTTACGAGTCGTTTATTGTTTTGTTCGTGCTTGATTTAATAAAGTCTTATCATGTTCACATTCAACGCTGCGCCTTGGTCCTCCTCATTGGTAGACGATCGTGACACTGTGAGAGCAGAACACCCAGAAAGTCAAAGTGCAGCAGCAGCAGAGTTAGCCACAGGTTTGTGCAGGGTTGGTGGTAGCTAAGTAGCTAGTCTCCTTCAGCATAAGGGTTGGCTAACGCTAATAAGCTAGCGTTAGCACTCAGCATCCTTAAGCTATTGTGTGTCAATCAGAGTTATTTAACCTTTTACTGCAGTGGGCTAAATCAGGGTCACATAGTGTTTCTTGGTAGTCATAAACAAATCTACTTTGAAACAAAAGGATACACCTCATACACATGGTTATGGCCTTAAAAAAAGAAGACACGTACCATGTCAGAGTTTAAATGTATTACATTTTGAGTTTGCTTCCCAATATTACACTTTACAGTTGAAGTCGGAAGTTTATGTCACGGTTTCGGCCGAGGCTGCTCCTTCTCCTTGTTCGGGCAGGCTTCGGCGGTCGTCGTCTCCGGAGTACTAGCTGCCACCGTTCGTTGTTTCTGTGTTTGTTTGGTTTGGTCTGTTTTGGTACACCTGTTTCTCATTTTGTCTTGATTATGTGTCCTTTAAGTTCTCGTTGTTTCTGTCTTGTGGTTGTGTGTAGTTGTTCCTTGTCAGCTGGTGCTTCCAGTCAGTTAGTGCTCTATTTTGTATTAGATAGAGAGTCCGCACTTGTTGTGCGTGTTTGCTGTGTTTTGCATATTTACGCTGTGTGCGTTATTTTTCTCGTGCCTCCGGCTTTGTTTGTAGCCGTTCTTTTTGTGGACTTTACTAAAGTATTTTTGGACTAGCATCTGTGTCCTGCATCTGATTCCTACACCACACCTACGCCCGCTCTGACAGAACTACACACCACCCATGGAATCAGCAGGAGCAGCAGCAGCGACCGAGTCTTGGGAGGAGCGCGTCCACGGACAGGACGAGCGGATAGCCCAAATCACCAACGCTCTGCAGGGAGTAATGAATACCCTGCATCGCCTGGAGACCAGTTGGGCACCCACGCCTCCCACATTACCACCAGCACCGGTCAGTCCCTTTGTCCACGCTCCGGAACCCAGTGGGATTCGGCTCTCGCTCCCGAGGGCGTATGATGGTACCGCTGCCGGGTGTCAAGGTTTCTTCCTACAAGTTGAACTCTACCTCGCCACCGTACACCCGGTGCCCTCGGGACACGAGAGCGTTTCCGCCCTCATCTCCTGTCTCACCGGCAAGGCGTTGGAGTGGGCCAACGCCGAATGGAGGAGAATAGACCCCGCGACGATCACCTATGCGGAGTTCTCCCGTCGCTTCAGGGCTTTATTCGACCATCCACCTGAGGGGAGGGCGGCGGGAGAACGTCTATTCTACCTCCGACAGGGGAGGAGGAGCGCCCAGGAGTTTGCACTGGAGTTCCGGACTCTAGCGGCAGACGCAGGGTGGAATGAGCGGGCCCTCATAGACCACTTCCGCTGCAGCCTACGGGAGGACGTCCGTCGTGAGTTGGCCTGCAGGGACACCACCCTTACGTTTGACCAGTTGGTGGACATGGCCATTCGCCTAGACACCCTGTTGGCCACCCGCGGACATCCTGAGTGGGGGTCGTCCATTCCACCCTCCAGCACCTCCGAGCCTAGTCCTATGGAGCTCGGGGGTGCTGGCGCTAGAGAGGAGAGGAGAAGGAGCCCGAAAGGGACCACCCCCTGTACCAACTGTGGCCGTGGAGGACACACTGCGGCTAGGTGCTGGGGGGGGGTCTCCTAGGGGACGAGACGGCAGGCCCCGCACTGGGGAGTCCTTCCAGGTGAGTAGGCGCCCCACTTACCCAGAGCTCTCTGTTGTGCACCTAACCATACCTGTTTGTTTCCCACAGGTTGCACCTCGATCCCAGCATAAGGCGCTAGTAGATTCAGGCGCAGCCGGGAATTTTATAGATCGGAGATTTTGTGTAGAGTTAGGGATTCCCCTCCTTCCTGTCAACAATCCTTTTCCTGTACATGCTCTAGATAGCCGTCCGTTGGGATCGGGGTTGATTAGGGAGGTCACAGCTCCACTTAGGATGGGGACGCAGGAGGGTCATGAGGAGACTATTCAGCTATATCTTATTGACTCTCCTGCGTATCCGGTGGTGCTGGGGCTTCCCTGGTTGATTACCCATAATCCCTCTATTTCGTGGCAACAGAGGGCTCTTAAGGAGTGGTCTGCCCAGTGTGTAGGGCGATGTCTGGGCGTTTCCGTAGGGGCGACCTCGGTGGAGAGTCCAAACCAAGTGCCCGCATTGCACATTCCCCCCGAGTATGAGGATTTAGCACTTGTGTTTAGTAAGGCGAAGGCGACGCAATTGCCACCACATAGACGGGGGGATTGTGCGATAGACCTCCAGGTAGGAGCTGCGCTTCCGCGGAGCCATGTGTATCCTTTGTCTCAAGAGGAGAAGAGAGCTATGGAGACTTACATAGCCGAGTCTCTGAGACAGGGATACATACGGCCCTCCACTTCCCCTGCGTCCTCGAGTTTCTTTTTTGTGAAGAAAAAGGATGGAGGTTTGCGCCCGTGTATTGATTACCGCAGTCTCAATCAGATTACTGTGAAATACAGTTATCCACTCCCTCTGATTGCGACTATGACGGAGTCTTTACACGGGGCGCGGTTCTTCACAAAATTGGACCTCAGGAGCGCATACAACTTGGTGCGTATTAGGGAAGGAGACGAATGGAAGACAGCATTTAGTACCACCTCGGGTCATTACGAGTATGCCATACGGGTTAATGAATGCTCCTTCAGTCTTCCAATCCTTCGTAGATGAGATCTTCCGGGATATGCAGGGGCAAGGAGTGGTCGTGTACATTGACGACATTCTGGTGTACTCTTCTACCCGAACCGAGCATGTAGCCCTGGTGCGCCGAGTGTTGAGGAGATTGTTGGAGCATGACCTACATGTTAAGGCAGAGAAATTTCTGTTTTTCCAGGAGTCTGTCTCCTTTTTGGGTTATCAGTTGTCTGCGTCAGGGGTGAAGATGGAGGTTGACCGTGTGTCGGCCGTGCGTAATTGGCAAACTCCAACCACTGTTAAAGAGGTGCAGCGGTTCTTGGGCTTTGCGAATTACTACAGGAGGTTTATCCGGGGTTTTGGACAGGTGGCAGCTCCCATAACGTCCCTTCTAAAGGGAGGTCCGGTGCGCTTGCAGTGGTCTGCTGAGGCTGATAGGGCTTTTGGGAGACTGAAGGACCTATTTACCTCGGCGCCGGTGCTGGCGCATCCGGATCCCGCGCTACCATTCCAGGTCGAGGTAGACGCGTCTGAAGCCGGTATAGGGGCCGTGCTCTCGCAACGGTCTGGCACGCCACCGAAACTCCGTCCCTGTGCTTTTTACTCTAAAAAGTCCGGCGGAGCGAAATTATGACGTGGGGGACAGGGAGCTGCTAGCCGTGGTACAGGCCCTAAAGGTGTGGAGGCATTGGCTTGAGGGGGCTCAACACCCTTTCCTCATTTTGACTGACCACCGAAACCTGGAGTACATCCGGGAAGCTAGGAGACTGAACCCTCGCCAGGCTAGGTGGAACATGTTTCTGGCCCGTTTTTTTTTGAAGATCACGTACATCCCTGGGTCCCAGAACGATAAGGCAGATGCCCTGTCCCGGCGGTATGACACAGAGGAGAGGTCCGTTGAGCCAACGCCCATACTACCGCCGTCTTGCCTGGTGGCACCGGTGGTGTGGGAGGTCGATTCCGAAATCGAGCGGGCGTTGCGTACCGATCCTAGCCCTCCACAGTGTCCTGTGGGTCGGACGTACGTTCCGCTCGAGGTTCGGGATCGACTTATATATTGGGCTCACACGTCACCCTCCTCTGGACATCCAGGTATTGGCCGGACAGTGCACTGCCTTAGCACTAAATACTGGTGGCCAACGTTAGCCAGGGATGTGAGGGTTTATGTTTCCTCCTGCTCGGTGTGTGCCCAGTGTAAGGCACCCAGACACCTGCCCCGGGGTAAGCTACAACCCCTGCCCGTTCCACAACGACCCTGGTCTCACCTCTCGGTGGATTTTGTTACTGACCTTCCCCCCTCCCAGGGGAATACCACCATCCTGGTCGTGGTGGATCGGTTCTCGGAGGCCTGTCGTCTCCTTCCCATGCCGGGTCTCCCTACTGCCCTACAGACCGCTGAGGCACTATTCACTCACGTCTTCCGGCATTACGGGGTACCCGAGGATATAGTGTCTGATCGAGGCCCCCAGTTTACCTCTCGAGTCTGGAGAGCGTTCATGGAGCGCTTGGGGGTCTCGGTGAGCCTTACCTCGGGGTACCACCCGGAGAGCAATGGGCAGGTTGAACGGGTAAACCAGGATGTGGGTAGGTTTCTGAGGTCGTATTGCCAGGGCCGGCCGGAGGAGTGGGCGAGGTATGTTCCCTGGGCCGAGATGGCCCAGAACTCCCTTCGCCACTCCTCCACCAGACTAACTCCCTTCCAATGTGTTTAGGGTACCAACCGGCTCTGGCACCTTGGCATCAGAGCCAGATCGAGGCCCCTGCGGTGGATGAGTGGGTGCGGCGCTCGAAGGAGACATGGAACGCTGCTCACGTACATCTGCAGCGGGCCATCCGTCGACACAAGGCGAGCGCCGATCTCCACCGCAGTGAGGGACCGGTGTACGCACCGGGAGATCGAGTCTGGCTCTCGACCAGAAACCTGCCTCTCCGCCTGCCCTGCCGGAAGCTGGGTCGGCGGTTTGTGGGGCCTTTTAAAGTCCTGAGGAGGTTGAACGAGGTGTGTTACAGATTACAACTACCTATTGATTATAAGAATATTAACCCCTCATTCCATGTGTCTCTCCTCAGGCCGGTGGTAGCTGGTCCACTCCAGGACTGTGAGATAGCAGAGACTCCTCTGCCCCCGCTGGACATCGAGGGGGCTCCGGCGTACACAGTTCGGTCCATCCTGGATTCGAGACGTTGGATGGGGGGTCTCCAATATCTCGTGGAGTGGGAGGGGTACGGTCCGGAGGAGCGGTGCTGGGTGCCGAGGAGAGATAACTTAGACCCGTCCCTTCTGACTGAGTTCCATCGTGGTCATCCCACGCGCCCTGCTCCGCGTCCTCCTGGTCGTCCCCGAGGCCGGGGTCGGCGCACGGCTGGAGCCGCGCGTCAAGGGGGGGTACTGTCATGGTTTCGGCCGAGGCTGCTCCTTCTCCTTGTTCGGGCAGGCTTCGGCGGTCGTCGTCTCCGGAGTACTAGCTGCCACCGTTCGTTGTTTCTGTGTTTGTTTGGTTTGGTCTGTTTTGGTACACCTGTTTCTCATTTTGTCTTGATTATGTGTCCTTTAAGTTCTCGTTGTTTCTGTCTTGTGGTTGTGTGTAGTTGTTCCTTGTCAGCTGGTGCTTCCAGTCAGTTAGTGCTCTATTTTGTATTAGATAGAGAGTCCGCACTTGTTGTGCGTGTTTGCTGTGTTTTGCATATTTACGCTGTGTGCGTTATTTTTCTCGTGCCTCCGGCTTTGTTTGTAGCCGTTCTTTTTGTGGACTTTACTAAAGTATTTTTGGACTAGCATCTGTTTCCTGCATCTGATTCCTACACCACACCTACGCCCGCTCTGACAGTTTACATACACTTAGGATGGAGTCATTAAAACTCGTTTTTCAACCACTCCACAAATTTCTTGTTAACAAACTATAGTTTTGGCAAGTCACTTAGGACATCTATTTTGTACATGACACAAGTAATTTTTCCAACAATTGTTTACAGACAGATTATTTCACTTATAATTCACTGTATCACAATTCCAGTGGGTCAGAAGTTTACATACACTAAGTTGACTGTGCCTTTAAACAGCTTGGAAAATTCCAGAAAATGATGTCATGGCTTTAGAAGCTTCAGATAGGCTAATTGACATCATTTGAGTCAATTGGAGATGTACCTGTGGATGTATTTCAAGGCCTACCTTCAAACTCAGTGCCTCTTTGCTTGACATCATGGGAAAATCAAAAGAAATCAGACAAGACCTCAGAAAAAGAAATTGTAGACCTCCACAAGTCTGGTTCATCCTTGGGAGCAATTTCCAAATGCCTGAAGGTACCACGTTCATCTGTACAAACAATAGTACGCAAGTATAAACACCATGGGACCACGCAGCCGTCATACCGCTCAGGAAGGAGATGCGTTCTGTCTCCGAGAGATTAACGTACTTTGGTGCGAAAAGTGCAAATCAATCCCAGAACAACAGCAAAGGACCTTGTGAAGATGCTGGAGGAAACAGGTACAAAAGTATCTATATCCACAGTAAAACTAGTCCTATATCGACATAACCTGAAACAAAGGAAGAAGTCACTGCTCCAAAACCGCCATAAAAAAGCCAGACTACGGTTTGCAATTGCACATTGGGACAAAGATCGTACTTTTTGGAGAAATGTCCTCTGGTCTGATGAAACAAAAATAGAACTGTTTGGCCATAATGACCATCGTTATGTTTGGAGGAAAAAGGAGGTTGCTTGCAAGCCGAAGAACACCATCCCAACCGTGAAGCACGGGGGTGGCAGCATCATGCTGTGGGGGTGCTTTGCTGCAGGAGGGACTGGTGCACTTCACAAAATAGATGGCATCATGAGGAAGGAAAATTATGTGGATATATTGAAGCAACATCTCTAGTAAGTTAAAGCTTGGTCGCAAATGGTTCTTCCAAATGGACAATGACCCCAAGCATACTTCCAAAGTTGTGGCAAAATGGCTTAAGGACAACAAAGTCAAGGTATTGGAGTGGCCATCACAAAGCCCTGACCTCAATCCTATAGAAAATGTGTAGGCAGAACTGAAAAAGCGTGTGCGAGCAAGGAGGCCTACAAACCTGACTCAATTACACCAGCTCTGTCAGGAGGAATGGGCCAGAATTCACCCAACTTATTGTGGGAAGCTTGTGGAAGGCTACCTGAAACATTTGACCCAAGTTAATCAATTTAAAGGCAATGCTACCAAATACTAATTGAGTGTATGTAAACTTCTGACCCACTGGGAATGTGATGAAAGAAATAAAAGCTGAAAAAAATCATTCTCTCTACTATTATTCTTACATTTCACATTCTTAAAATAAAGTGGTGATCCTAACTGACCTAAAACAGAGACTTTTTACTAGGATTAAATGTCAGGAATTGTGAAAAACTGAGTTTAAATGTATTTGGCTAAGGTGTATGTAAACTTCCGACTTTAACTGTATATACATCACAGAAGACTGAAATATAACAAAACCATTTGACATTACATTTTAATGTCTTCAAATCCTAGAAACGCCCCTGAGTATACGCAATGCCCACTGAAGAAAAGTGGGAATACGGTGTACACCTGCTTATAGCCCCCACTACACCACTGGTAAGTCCTGAGTCCTACAGGCTGTTGTCTCTCAGCTCCAGCTGAGTTTGGTGAATGCAGAAGTGTGGCCAGAGCTGCACAGCAACCCTTCATCAGACCACACTGACCTAGGCTGCCATAGGAAGGCAGTTAAAAGAAGCACATGATAACTCAAAATCATGAAGATAGTTCACACACAATGGTAGTAGCCTGTTTCAAATAACCTTTTTTATTTGATTACTGTGCCAGCAGTGTTCTGGACATTTCATTTCCTTTAAGGCCTATGTGAAATCGTAGGCTATGTATAGTCTTTAGAACAACTTTGAGTCATGTTTTCTGCTTATTGCTTTTATTCCAGCCCATCACCAACACACACGATTCAAATAATCAATTGATGATTTTACTCTTCAGTCTCAATGATGTTTAGCTGAATCAGGTTAAAAACCGAAGAGCAGGAACAAAAGCCTGCACACTCAGTAGCTCTCTGGGACCGGAGTTGGAGAACCCTGCAGTAAAGGGTTTTGAGAGAAATTATACACAGTACTCTTATTCCCTCTAGTGGTTTATCATAAACTCACTCTGAGAAAAAAAATTATTCAACAGAATTCTCAAGGCTGTTTCTTTCATCGCCAGTGATAGTAGACAACAATATTTTGTAATATCATCAGTCAATCCCACATATCATCAATCTCACGTATGAACCCTGGGTTGTGTTTAGTAGGGTAAACCATAGCAAAATAAAAATTTTTAATGTATTACTTACTTACTACATACATTTGTCCAATAAGTAATACCTCCCCGTTTCAAAACGTTTTCTCCCTACTGAACACGACCGTGGTCATTGGGTAGCTCTAAAGATTGGCAGACAACCATTAGATATCAACAGAATACACAGGCATACACCTCAAGGTAGTAAAAGTGATCTACAGACACAATTACAGTCTGGAGTTGACTGATCTACACTCATAGAAACAAAGGCTTAGATTTGTGCTTAAAGGGGTCATTTGTACCTTTTAGTTATAGGTAATAATTGTACCCCAATTCATACCTCAGATAGTAACTTTCTTATACACAGTGCATTCACAAAAGTATTCAGACCCCTTCTTTTCCCACATTTTGTAACATTACAGCCTTATTCTTAAATGGATTAAATCGTTTTTCCCCCTCATCAATCTACACACATTACCCCATAAAGACCAAGCAAAAACAGGTTTATAGAACATTTAGCAAAAAAACACACAAAAAACCCCAGGAAATATCACATTTACATAAGTATTCAGACCCTTTACTCAGTACTTTCTTAAAGCACCTTTGGCAGCAATTACAGCCTCGAGTCTTCTTGGGTATGACGCAACAAGCTTGGCACACCTGTATTTGGGGAGTTTCTCCCATTCTTCTCTGCAGATTCTCTCAAGCTCTGTTAGGTTGGATGGGGAGCGTCGTTATACAGCTATTTTCAGGTCTCTCCAGAGATGTACGATCGTGTTCAAGTCTGGGGTCTGGCTGGGCCACTCAAGGATCTTCAGAGACTTGTCCCAAAGCCACTCCTGCGTTGTCTTGGCTGTGTGCTTAGGGTTGTTGTCCTGTTGGAAGGTGAACCTTCGCCCCAGTCTGAGATACGGAGTGCTCTGGAGCAGGTTTTCAGCAAAGATCTCTCTGTACTTTGCTCCATTCATCTTTCCCTTGATCCTGACTAGTGTCCCAGTCCCTGCCTCTGAAAAACATCCCCACAGCATGATGCTGTCAGCACCATGCTTCACCGTAGGGATGGTGCCAGGTTTCCTCCAGACGTGACGCTTGGCATTCAGGACAAAGAGTTCAATCTTCTTTTCTTCAAACCAGAGAATCTTGTTTCTCATGGTCTGAGAGTCTTTAGGTGCCTTTTGGCAAACTCCAAGCGGGCGGTCATATGCCTTTTACTGAGGAGTGCATTCCATCTGGCCACTTTACCATAAAGGCCTGATTGGTGGAGTGCTGCAGAGATGGTTGTCCATCTGGAAGGTTCTCCCATCTCCACCGATGAACTCTGGAGCTCTGTCAGAGTGACCATCGGGTTCTTGGTCACCTCCCTGACCAAGGCCCTTCTCCCCCGATTGCTTAGTTTGGCTGGGTGGTCAGCTCTAGGAAGAGTCTTGGTGGTTCCAAACTTCTTCCATTTAAGAATGATGGAGGCCACTGTGTTCTTAGGGACCTTCAATGCTGCAGAAATGTTTTGGTACCCTTCACTAGATCTGTGCCTCGATATGATCCTGTCTCGGCGATCTACGGACAATTCCTTCGACCTCATGGCTTGATTTTTGCTCTGACATGCACTGCCAACTGTGGGACCTTATAAAGACAGGTGTGTGCCTTTCCAAATCATGTCCAATCAATTGAATTTACCACAGGTGGACTCCAATAAAGTTGTAGAAACAGCTCAAGGATGATGAATGGAAACAGGATGCACCTAAGCTCAATTTCGAGCCTCATAGCAAAGGCTCTGAATACTTACAATACCAGTCAAAAGTTTGGACACCTACTCTTTCTTTATTTTTACGATTTTCTACATTGTAGAATAATAGTGAAGACATCAAAACTATGAAATAACATGTATGGAATCATGTAGTAACCAAAAACATTTTCAACAAATCAAATCAAGTTCAAGTAACAGACACATCTCAACATCAACTGTTCAGAGGAGACTGTGTGAATCAGTCCTTCATGGTCGAATTGCTGCAAATAAACCACTACTAAAGGACACCAATAAGAAGAAGAGACTTGCTTGGGCCAAGAAACACGAGCAATGGACATTATACCGGTGGAAATTTGTCCTTTGTTCTGGAGTCCAAATTCGAGATGTTTGGTTCCAACTGCCGTGTCTTTGTGAGACGCAGTGTGGGTGAACGGATGATCTCCGCATGTGTATTTCCCACCGTAAAGATGGAGGAGGAGGTGTGATGGTCTGGGGGTGCGTTGCTGGTGACACTGTCTGTGATTTATTTAGAATTCAAGGCACATTTAACCAACATGGCTACCACAGCATTCTGCAGCGATACGCCATCTCATCTGGTTTGGGCTTAGTGGGACTATCATTTGTTTTTCAACAGGACAATGACCCAACACACCTCCCAGCTGTGTAAGGGATATTTTACCAAGAAAGAGAGTGATGTAGTGCTGCATCAGATGACCTGGCCTCCACAATCCCCCGACCTCCCAATTGAGATGGTTTGGGATGAGTCGGACGGCAGAGTGAAGGAAAAGCAGGCATCAAGTGCTCAGCATATTTGGGAACTCCTTCAAGACTGTTAGAAAAGCATTCCAGGTGAAGCTGGTTGAGAGAATGCCAAGAGTGTGCAAAGCTGTCATCAAGGCAAAGTGTGGCTATTTTGATTTGTTTAACACTTTTTTGGTCACTACATGACTCCATATGTGGGCAAACGTACAAAATCAGCAGGGGATCAAATACTTTTTTCCCTCATTGTATGTAAATACGCCTCCAATGTAATTTCACAATGTGCCTTGCCTTTTCGAGTGAGTTCCTATGCGAATGTTATTATTAAAAAATAACTCTTTATAACAATAAATTACATATCTCATAAGGCCTTATTTTGCAGACTAGTTTTACCCTAATATAGTGGCCTTAGCTCATGGTTTACAGGCCACATCAGGCCTGCAAGTAGGGTTGCAAAATACTGGTAACTTTACAGATTTCCTGCTTATTCCCTCCCGTTTCCAAGAATCTTCCAACCGGGATTCCTGGAAAACCTGGGAATTTTGGGCATGTTACCAGAATTTTGCAACCCTACCTGCAACTCACATTATGATGGCATGGAAAGTGATGTGTAATTCTAATCAGAATCCAGCCAGAGTTAGGATATCCCCAAAAATGTATTCACCCACAACCTACATTCAGAATGGGAATATTATGAGGAGACTACCTAAACCATTGAAACTGGAACAACCATTTCAGTAAAGGGTGTAGAAAATGCAACTGATTGCATTAGTTTAGAAAAATATGTTATTTATCTTTATGTAGCATAAGATTAATCAATCGATCTACGTTAATTTAAAATCACAGATATTCAAAACAATTCGAAAAAGTCAACCTGCAGTAGAGCATGCTGGGAAATATTTTTATTATTATGATTATAGTACAAATTTGACTTTACGGTATGACCACAGTGACAAAGCCATTAGTTCCTTTTAAGTGGCAAAAATTCATCATTGTACCTTATGGTGGGTATTGAGGGTACACAAAATACAGTAGGTTTGTATCCTCGAAAAATCTGAAATGTAGCTTCACAGTAGAGTGTGATGATTGTATATTTTATATTCAAAATATAGGGTACAAAAATGTACCATTATACTAGGTTATCTGCACATGTACCCTAAAAGGTACTGAACAGTACAATGCGAGTTTATTATGTTGTAAAGACCAGGGGCGCGATTAGCAGGACGCAACGTTTTGGAACGTTCAGATAGAAATAGCTATGTGGAACGAACATGCCTCTCTAACATGTAGAATAAGGAACCACATCGGTTCTATTCATGGCATTTCTATCTGCAACTGTTCGAGAACGTTTGGCAACTGAACATGGCCCAGCTGGCCATATTACACGTCATGATTGTTTACTCTCCCTTTAATTAATAAAACAGATGAGAGAAAGGGGGTTAAATATCTAGCGCGCTGTAGCGCAGCCCTCAGTATCTCTGCTTAGAACAGCCCCCTGGAGAATTCATACAAAAACCGATACGATCCACGTAGAGTTTCAGACTCACAGCAATGTCCATTCCTGATGGAAAAAAGCTGAGAAGGACAGAGAAAAAAGCTTCACGGCTTCAATGTGACACAGCATCGGGTGATTTTATTGATTTTGTTTCACATCAAAACTGAAAAAGATTATCAGTGCTGTAGAATAACATTATAATATTCAGCCCTGTGTAGTCTAGTGATTACAGTCATTTTCTCCAGGTAGAAGTTTATTAACATCAAAGACAGAGAAGAAGGCGGCAAAGCAGAACCAAGGCAATTAAGTGGAGCAGCTATATAGAGCGGTGGGAACTCCAGCTAAGACATGCGTAGTCTGATCCCCATAAAGAATCACAGTAAAAAACACCAAGCCTGGTCCCGGATCTGTTTGTGCTGTCAGGCCATGACAACAACCATATTGTTGGCTATTGAGCACAAACAGATCAGGGATCAGGCTAGAAAACATTCCTCCTTGATTTCAGTTCTAACACACAAGCACCATCACCTAGGTCCTAGGGAATCCATGCCAATAGCGCACACTGTCATTTAACGTCAACATTTGAAGTTGAACATGAACTGTAGCCTACTGAGGATGAAGTCACTGTATTGTGTGCTTGCAACTTCTCGCGTTGGCTTGAAAAACCACCAACATCAGTCAATCAAAGGGAAAATCTAATCGCCACCATTCGGTTTGGGTTGGGCAACATTGGACAAATGTTTCAACACCGTTTTGGGTTGCCAGGCGCCTGCTCTGTCATGATTAGGAGTCGGGCCTAAGTTTAGAAAGGCTATTAGTCAGACGGACTACTGCTAGTGTTCTGTCCCACAGCGTCCTGACTGAGCTGCTGGACCGGGTTGTCATGGTTACCATCCCATAACAAGGAAGTGGCGGCAGAGTGGTGGGGGGTATGCAAGGGGAGACATTCCGTATTGAAGTCCCACCGTCTTTAGTGGCTCTGACGCAAGACCACCCATTGTCGACATGCCCCTCTTAAAATGAGCCCGGCAGCATGAGGCATTGTGGGATAATATGTGGGAGGTCGCTCTTGTAAAGGGCCATCCTTGTAAAAGACTAGACATTGTGTTATGTCTGGCGGACCGGAGATCTGTCATACAGTCTGACTGTGACTGTAGATGGGAAAAGAGAGGGAGAGAGAGGAGCATTGTGTCTCGCACTTTAGTCATTAGCATGTCATAGGCCAGCGTCCCAAATGGCACCCTATTCCTATATAGTGCACAACTTTTGATCAGAGCCCTATGGGCCCTGGTCAAAAGTAGTGCACTATATAGGGAATAGGGTGCCATTTGAGACGCACACCGTATGGGGTGACGTATGGCCTCTGGGTCTTTTGTGCCATTCACCGCCTCACTTCATTTGCATTGTAGAGAGCAGGGAGATAAAAATATCATGGCCTACTGCAGGGATGTGGCCTGTAGGATCGATTTAAAATGGACTCTCTTAGGCGTGCTCTGAGAGTTGCAGACAGAAATTGTACAACAACTGTATAGAGATGCTTCTTGAGATATCCTCAGACTTAGAGTACAGCAGATTGACATAGTTGATTCAAGACAAGTTGAAGTGAGCGCCTCAATGCATCATCTGTGAACAACGATGCTGTTCATTGTGACAATTTCAAGAAAGGAAAAAGTCTGGTTAACCATTGGCTATTGTCAACAGAATCCTTTCACCTTCACTACTTCCAAGCCTCCATATACAGTTTCCTACGTGTAAACATATTGCGAGCTCTACGTATAATCAAAAATAGTATATCTTTACACTATGTACACAGAGTGGACGGCTAATCGGCTATGCACGTGATTTGTAGTATCCAGTCTAATAGCTATTTCGGTCGGTGAAATGGAATGTAGGGAGGATTTCTACTCTTATTTACAATTCATGAGACACTACTGATGATGGGACGGCTACATCAAGCTTTAAGTTAATGCACTCTAGTTGTTGTTGTTTAAGTCAATGGCACAATGCTGTTTGAAAGGCAAGTGGTGTGATAAGCTGGCCTGGTTCCAGATATATTTGTGCTGGCTTGCCAATGACCATAGGAGTCGGCAAGACAGCACAAACTGAGCTGGGATCAGTCTAGTGAGGAGCAATTGCAGGGCTGAAGAATCAACAGTATTACTTGAATCACGACCATTTACGGTCAAGGAACACAATTACACAATGTCAAGTAGTACAAAAATCAGGAGATGACAACATTCACAGTAGAAAAGTCAAGGATTACAAAGACGATTATTGTGACAAAACGCAGAGACAAACAACACCATGTTGGGTGTTACTTCAGTCTGAAGAGCTATATCTTCAATGCTGTTCTTCATAGCATTAGCGTTGGTCTAGCTATAGCATAAAGCAGGACAAATATTTCCTTTGTGTGCACTTCTACTCCATGCTAGAATGGAGGCGTTTTATCAAGAGCATTTAGAAACATTGCTTGTTATTGATACATAAATACAAATGTCAAAACTACATGAAAATACATTGCATGACAAAGTACACCCTTGGCATGTACTGTATTCTAAGAGCTAAAGGTAAAACTTTACAGTGGAATCATACCAAAGGACTAACTGGAGTATCATAAACAGAGGATAATGGCTCAAGAACTTTCTGTACTTGCTAATAGTAACAGTTAATGTACTTGATACAGTACACAATAGGATACCCGATTCAATCAAACCCTGACAACCAGGTTTCCAAAACAAGTGAAAAACAACAACTTCATTGACATTAAATTCAAATATAGTTCAGTTTCTTAATGTCTGACTGCACATATTATTTTGTCCAAGACACTGCAGCACATCAACAATAATGTCTATTTAACTTAACCTCGGAAACCTGGATACTCGGTTGGATTGAATAGGGCCTATGGGCATTTCTTTTATGCCTTATTTTTATTACTATTTCCGCAATGTCAAGTATAACCGAGGTATAACTTCAGTGGAGCAGGAAAGGAACTCAGTGGCCAACTGCTGAGGAGTACAATGACACTGAGAGCAGGGTCGTATTCATTACTGCAAACTGAAAAATTCTGTCAGTTTTTTCAGTCCGTTTCGTTTCTAGTGAATAAGGCCCTGAATAGTTATTTTCACAATTGTCCCATCCATAGTATCTGAGAGGACACTGATTGGACCAGCTTTTTTTTGCCAATTCCAAGTGATCCCTATTGGATCAGCCTCAGACTAAATTAGTGAAGTGAAGCAATAGAAAAACAGAGCGATATTCAGTGTGGACTCCAGGCTACTGTATAGTATGGCTGTGCAAAGGAAAGTAGAGAACCACAGAAATCAAAGTCACAATCACAACAGCAGCAAGGCAGCGTCTCACAAAGCTCATACCCTGAATGAAGACACTAACACAGTCCCCAAATTGTCAAAGCTAATTAGCAGCATTCAAACATGTTCAGTAGTGGTTTTTCAGTAACACTTCATTTTACAGTCACTGTTACCAGGTAGTTACCAAGAAAGTACTTGTTAAAATGGTAATTATCTAATAATTGCATAGTAATCACACTTCAGTTTCTACGAGATTCATTGACACACGTGCCTCTATGTACCATTTGGTAATAGTAAATTACCAATAGTGTTGAATTCTTTGAGGTGAGTACCAGAAAATATCCATTGTTACTACCACATAGTTAAGTAAATACCATGTAAATACCATCTTAAAATGTGCTGTTTAAAAAAGCATGATCATTTTTCTTCTATTTTGACATGTCATTTTACAGTATTACATACAGTTTAAGACCACAATGCAGGCAAAGAAAGCTCCTATGAAAAAAGGGGGATTTTGCCATTTGTCAGATCTGTCTCTCCGTGAAGAATGCTAAAAAACAAACGGGGGCTCATGAAAAAATAATCTTATCTACAGAGTGGCTACATACAGTGCGGAGCCCTGTACAATGACTTGATATGGATGAGTTGGGATGTCTTAGAGTAGCTAATGAAAGAGGACACAAAATGTCAGTCTACAGTATGTGGGGAAAACCATAGTAAATGTCTTCCTCTCTGGCTCCAATCGAGCTCCACCATATTTGAGTTCTACTTCCAGGTGGGCTTGATGGTCCTACATGACGTACTGGATTGGACAGATTTCTCAGAGAAGCTGCTGCTCTTGCGTGAGCGCTCGTGGGTGGGCGGCGGTGGGGGGGTGTCGCTGCGCTGGGTGCTCGCCCGGCTTGACGCCCTGACTCTCTGCACCCTCTGCAGACCACCCAATTGGGCCTTCTCCTCCCCCCTGGGTGAATGCTGCCCCCCTTTGGTAGGAGGTGTGGTTGTGGTGGCAGCTGGAGGCCGAGCGGGTGCTTGACTCTGGGAGCTGCTCCGGGACAGGAGAGAGGGGCTCCTGGAGGGGGTCGCGGGGTTGGAGAGTGGGGTCGCAAGTTCCTTCTTGGTGGTCCTAGAGGAGGAGGCCACAGTGTTGCGGGCCCAGCCAGGCAGGGTGGCTGATGGGTTTTTGGAGCTGTGGGTAGGTGTCTTGGGAGCGCTAGCCTCAGAGGGTGCCCCAACCTGACCATGGGCCTGAGCCTGGGCAGCCAGGGCTCTCATGGTGGAGCGGCACATCTTCTCCTCCGGCGGTGGCTTGGGCAGGTTCCTCAGCGGCTTGGCGCTGGGCTTGCGGAAGGAGGGCTTTCGCGGGTTGAGGTCACGTTCCCAGCCAGAGAGGCCAGCGCTCCTCTGGGATTTGGTCTCCTCTGGGGGCAAGCTGGAGTGGCGGGCGGGCCTACCTGTCTTCTCGCTCCGCCCCCTGGCCGGGGTGCTCTTGTCGCGGAGCGGCTGCCTGGGTTCTGCACCCTCATGGCCCCCGGCGGATCTCTCCACCCGCCTGGCGTTGCTTCCAGTCCGGCTGAGCTTGGTGATGGGCACCACCTTCCGCATGCCCTGGTTCTCAGTGGTGGTCAACATCCTGACGCCGCGACCCACTCCGCTGTTTTTGGAAACTTTTGAAACTTTGGTCTTGGCTTGTGTTGGTTTAGGGCTATATGTCTGTACAGCTTTCTCGCCCACCTGCCTACCCTCCGCCGTGTCCCAGCTATCTGTGTCCCCCTCTTCCGTGGTGACGAACGAGCTGACGGATGGTGCATGTTCGTCTGTGGACTTTGATGCCGACAGCTCATTGGTGGAGGCGGAGAAGGAGTGATCGTTTGTGGATGTGGAATCAAAGTTGGAGTTGGAGGATAGCAAGCTGGGGTCTCGAAGGTTCCCCTGGATGTTGTTGCAGTCAGTGTTTTTTACGTCAGGGACCAATCCTTCCCTCATTAGAGGCGAGCTTTCGATCTCAGAGTAGTCAAACGCTACGGAGCAATCCGTTTCTGTGCAGTCTAAGATGTAGAACACCGGTTTCGTATTGGATACGGAGGGGTCAAGAGGGAGAGGCGTGTCGCAGGTGGTTGAGGAGACGGTGCTGCTGTCCTCCTCTTCCTCCTTCTGAAGCGAGCCCACCACAAACTGAGAGGACGTCATTTTACCTTCCCACGCCGAGGGCTCTGGCCCTATTTCCAAACTCTTTGGACAAGGAAGAGGGGTATCCAAAATGAGTGTCTTTGGAGGTTCCCTCTCCAAGTCCGCCACCACCACGTCTCCATGGTCGACAAAGTGCATGTGATTCGTGTTATTGTTCGGACTGGGGAATTCAAACGGTTGAAGTCCCAAGACTAGCGTGTGCCTCTCCACGCTGACGTTCATGTGTGCCGTGACGCTCGCTCTGGGGGTGGGCGTCTTCTGAAAGAGGTTACGGTTGTGACACGATCGAGGCAGATAGCTTCCCTCGGACACGGTCGTGTAGTTGTTATTATTGCTATACGGTTCCTCATTGGCATTAAAGCCTGTGGAAGAGTACCTGGCCAAGGGGCTGATGGGCTCCGTCTCGGCCTGGTGTGACGTGGCCAGCATCTGCCGCCCGTTCCCCAGCTCGCGGTTGTCGTCCTGGGACACAAGCCAGGGGGCGGTTCTCCGTTGGAGGGTGCGGCCGGAGCGCGGCAGGCTGTTGAACTTGTTGGCATAGTCTGCTGGCAGCACCGCGCCACTGCCGAACAGCTCCAGATAGCCGTGAAGCTCGCGGTCAGCTATGGCGGCCACGGTGTGGCGGTGGCGACGGGCGCTGGCCGAACGACCCAGGGGGCTGTGGGGGCTGGCAGGACGCTGCTGGAGGAAGTCCAGGAGGCCCTCCTTGGTGAGCATGTCCACGTCGTTCTCGCTGCTGCTGCGGCCGAATCCGCCGTTACCGGCGCCGGCGGCCTGCTGCTTGTCGGAAGTCCAGGCAAAGCGCTTCTCCTCCAGCTCTCTGAGACGTCGCTGCCTGGCCGCTTCCTTCAGCTCCCGCTCCAGGTTATCCTGACAGAGACAGAGAAAGGACAGGCTAATTTCAAAATGTGATAACATAGAGTACAGTGCTGTGAAAAAGTATTTGCCCCCTTTCAAATTTTCTCTACTTTTGCATATTTGTGATACTGAATGTTATCAGATCTTCAACCAAAACCTAATATTAGATAAAGGGAACATAAGTGAACAAATAACACAACAATTACATATTTATTTCATAAACAAAGTTATGCAACACCCAATTCCCCTGTGTGAAAAAGTAATTGCCCCCTTACACTCAATAACTGGTTGTGCCACCTTTAGCTGCAATGACTCCAACCAAATGCTTCCTGTAGTTGTTGATCAGTCTCTCACGTCGCTGTGGAGGAATTTTGGCCCACTCTTCCATGCAGAACTGCTTTAACTCAGTGATGTGTGGGTTTTGAAGGTCCTGAGGCAGCAAAGCATCCCCAAACCCTCACACCACCACCACCACCATGCTTGACCTTTGGTATGATGTTCTTACTGTGGAATGCAGTGTTTGGTTTTCGCCAGGCATTACTGGAACCATGTCGTCCAAAAAGTTATACTTTTGAATCATCTGTCCATAGAACGTTCTTCCAAGAGTCTTGATGATCATCCAGGTGCTTTTTGGCAAACTTGAGTCAACTTTTTGGACGAGATGGGTCCCATTATGCCTGGCGAAAACCAAACACTGCATTCCACAGTAAAAACATCATACCACAGTTCAAGCATGATGGTGATGGTGTGATGGTTTGGGGATGCTTTGCTGCCTCAGAACCTGGACGACTTGCCTTAATAGAAGGAACCATGAATTCTGCTCTGTATCAGAGAATTCTACAGGAGAATGTCAGACCATCCGTCTGTGAGCTGAAGCTGAAGCGCAGCTGGGTCATGCAGCAAGACAATGATCCAAAACACACAATCAAGTCTACATGAAAATTGCTAAAAAGCAACAAATTGGAAGTTTTGGAATGGTCTAGTCAAAGTCCAGACCTAATCCCAATTGAGATGTTGTGGCAGGACTTGAAACGAGCAGTTCATGCTTGAAAACCCACACGTCACTGAGTTAAAGCAGTTCTACATGGAAGAGTGGGCCAAAATTCCTCCACAGCGACGTGAGAGACTAATCAACAACTACAGGAAGCATTTGGTTGGAGTCATTGCAGCTAAAGGTGGCACAACCAGTTATTGAGTGTAAGGGGGCAATTACTTTTTCACACAGGGGAATTGGGTGTTGCATAACTTTGTTTATAAAATAAATGAAATAAATATGTAATTGTTGTGTTATTTGTTCACGTATGTTCCCTTTATCTAATATTAGGTTTTGGTTGAAGATCTGATAACATTCAGTATCACAAATATGCAAAAGTAGAGAAAATTAGAAAGGGGGCAAATACTTTTTCACAGCACTGTATATGTACAGTATATATGATTACATACACCTACATCAGTATGTCCTTTTAAAGAGTTGATGATTTTTTACTTCAGGAAATGCAATAATAATAATAATAATAATATAATAATATGCAGGTTAATGGAAGTATGTGAATTTGTATGTTGGATAGAGTATGTGAGTCGTCAGTTATATTACTTATCTGAAACTACATTGTAGAGACTTAAAATATTTGAATTGAAATACTTTAAGAAACAAAACGCCTCACCTTGACAGCCTTTTTGAACTTGAGACAGAAGTCCTGGAAGATGCGGAAACACTCGTCCAGCATGAAGGTGTCCTTGTCTTCACAGAAGAAGTCAATAAGCGCATTGCCCTCCTTCCGCAGGTCCAGCCTGCGCCTCTTCAGGTCCTGGAGGGTCCTTGTGGAGCTCTGTTGGGGATGACAGACAATGGATGACAGACACAGATGAGATATATAAGTGTACAGTGAGAGAAAAAAGTATTTGATCCCCTGCTGATTTTGTACGTTTGCCCACTGACAAAGACATGATCAGTCTATAATTTTAATGGTAGGTTTATTTGAACAGTGAGAGACAGAATAACAACAAAAAAATCCAGAAAAACGCATGTCAAAAATGTTATAAATTGATTTGCATTTTAATGAGGGAAATAAATATTTGACCCCTCTGCAAAACATGACTTAGTACTTGGTGGCAAAACACTTGTTGGCAATCACAGAGGTCAGACGTTTCTTGTAGTTGGTCACCAGGTTTGCACACATCTTAGGAGGGATTTTGTTCCACTCCTCTTTGCAGATCTTCTCCAAGTCATTAAGGTTTCGAGGCTGACGTTTGGCAACTCGAACCTTCAGCTCCCTCCACAGATTTTCTATGGGATTAAGGTCTGGAGACTGGCTAGGCCACTCCAGGACCTTAATGTGCTTCTTCTTGAGCCACTCCTTTGTTGCCTTGGCCGTGTGTTTTGGGTCATTGTCATGCTGGAATACCCATCCACGACCCATTTTCAATGCCCTGGCTGAGGGAAGGAGGTGCTCACCCAAGATTTGACGGTACATGGCCCCGTCAATCGTCCCTTTGATGCGGTGAAGTTGTCCTGTCCCCTTAGCAGAAAAACACCCCCAAAGCATAATGGAGCCCTAGGCCGAGGGAGATTGACAGTTATTTTGTGTTTCTTCCATTTGCGAATAATCGCACCAACTGTTGTCATCTTCTCACCAAGCTGCTTGGCGATGGTCTTGTAGCCCATTTCAGCCTGTGTAGGTCTACAATCTTGTCCCTGACATCCTTGGAGAGCTCTTTGGTCTTGGCCATGGTGGAGAGTTTGGAATCTGATTGATTGATTGCTTCTGTGGACAGGTGTCTTTTATACAGGTAACAAACTGAGATTAGGAGCACTCCCTTTAAGAGTGTGCTCCTAATCTCATCTCGTTACCTGTATAAAAGACACCTGCGAGCCAGAAATCTTTCTGATTGAGAGGGTGTCAAATACTTATTTCCCTCATTAAAATGCAAATCAATTTATAACATTTTTGACATGCGTTTTTCTGGATGTTTTTGTTGTTATTCTGTCTCTCACTGTTCAAATAAACCTACCATTAAAATTATAGATGGATCATTTCTTTGTCAGTGGTCAAACGTACAAAATCAGCAGGGGATCAAATACTTTTTTCCCTCACTGTATGCGTAATGATGACTGCCAGGGCCGGTGGTATTTTATAACATATAATTACCATCAAAATATACCAAAAACAGGGGGTTTGGTGATATCAGGGATGTAGGATAGTATGAACGGTAAACACTTATCAACATGCAAATTACATATTGGCCCATATTTGTTATGCTTATGGGGTGTTCTTCCAATTGAGACCATAGTGGTAAGTTATCTGATATAAATGTGTTTGTCTACTATATGTACAGACCCACCTCACATGACATTGAAGTCATGTTACAGTCACCCTAGGATCCGCTTTGGTATCACGACTGGCTAAGGATGCCTTCACTGTGAGCTGCCCTCATGCACCATAATCAGCATTCACAGAGCAGAATTCCCAAATTAAATTCTGACTGAATGTGCTCCCACCTGTAGGAAAGGATCCAGCTGCTCCAGGAGCTCCGGGTCACTCTGGACCTTCTCCTCCAGGGATCTGGTCCTGACGTAGAGAGACGAGAACTCCAACTCTATGTTTTCCACTGATATTCTGCGGGGATATGCAAATCATTCAAAGGCTGTTAAAATACATTGTGTGGCGCAGTTGGTACAGCACGGCGCTCGCAACGTCAGGGTTGTGTGTTCGATTCCCGCTGGGGCCACCCATAAAATGTATGCACACACAACTGTATGTCAATTTGGATAAAAGTGTCTTTTAAATGGCATATATTATAATAAATGTGAATAGTTTAAGATTATAAAACCTTGTGGACTGCTGTAGCAGATGGCTATGTTAGCATCATAAAATGTGACTTCGCCTTCGTGAGACTTGAAGTACTGCTGACCCTGAAATGCCTTGGCTTGTATCGGTCAATGGTGCTTCAGAAATTGTGGCAGAAATGGACCATGTTACACTGTATGGCACCCATCTATATTTGACCATTGAATTCAAAGACCTATCTACAGTGCATTCGATAAAGGTGAAGGCAGGACAGTTAGAGAGGCTGAAAGGAAGAACGATGTGTTAGCATATCCACAGCGGAGCATTATCTGTTGGCACACCAGGAGAGAGGGAGAGCTGAAATGTAGCATGTAGAGATGACCTTGTGAAAGAGCTTGACAGCCACAGGGAAGATAATGCATCCTAAACAGTGCAGTATACTGTCAGAGCCATAGGGAGCTTCAATTAATTTCAAATTCAATTCAAGGCGTTAGTAGGGATCTGTGATTTAATTCAGTGCTGCTGTTATTCTAGCCAATTATCAACCTCTTCATTTGATAGCATTTAAACTATGAGTATGTATTGTACCATATCTATTTTCTATGGCATTAAACTTGCAGTCTGCGATTCATAAAACAACAATTGTTCACCTCGCCACTTGGTAAACAGCTGAGGTATGGGGCTGAAGAAATGTAACCAGACTTAAAGCTGCAGTCTTATTAAAGCAGCAGTATGCAGTTCAGAGAACAACAAACAGGACACCGCACCACTTGTTTAGGTAAACAGCTAAGGGATGGGGGTGGGGCTGCAGAAATGTTAACAGACTGCAGCTTTAAGACCAAATCATCATCCAATAGTAGTCATATAAAGGGAACATATACAGATAGAGCTAATGGAGGGAAATAATCGCGCTAATGCTCTCTAAGAGCAGTGGCTGAAGCAAGAACCTATAGCCTACACATACCATTCCAGGAACTGAGTTAGTGATCTTGATTGTGAAAAGAGCCCAATAAAAGTCCTTTACAGTATAGGGCATCCGTAGATAACGGGTGTGAAATTGACTGGGAGTCTTCTAGGTGAACTAGTTGTAAGAGTCCTGTCAAAGGAAAGCAGTGCAAATGCTGCGTTCTTGACATGTCAGAGTGTTTGGAAATAAAACGTGCAAACTCTGAGCACTAAGTTGTTGTAATGAATACTCAGGGAGAAAAAGGTGTAGATTCTCGCGCAGGGCACGGCAAGTGTTTATTTCGCCTTCGCAGAAGGCAGGAATCGTGGTCACAGGCAGGCAATGGTCATACACAGGTAGGCAAACAGGCAGGAGAATCAAAAACTAGGACTGAAGGCTATAACTGGTTATCACAAACGAGCTAGGAAAAGGCTTAGTAGAGTCAAAACGAACAATACCTCACAAGGCACAAACAGAATGAACTGAACTAAATTAGGAGCTGATGAGACCAGGTGAGTAACTAACACAGGTGAAATCAATGAACAAAAATGAAAGACAGGGCTACATTCAAGAACACAAAGAAACAGGGCTACGTGGAAGAACACAAGGTTGACTAAGAAAATAAATACAGTACCTTACAGTTGTATGTATTCACGTGCTTTGAAGTCGTTATAAATGCCAATTGGCTAACGGCTAACTAGGTACATCAACCATAAACTACAGTTATTATGCTCACAAACAAATTACAGTGTTCAAAAACAGTATAAATAGATTGTTGTTGCATTTAACTGCTGAACACTTCCTCAATAGGTGACGTCAGAGTTCAGCATGTCAAAGAAGTTGCGGCACATAGTTGACAACAGAGTGTACTACTTTACGGAAATTATGAGTTGGAGGGCTGTTCAAATTGCTTTTTCCAGTTTGCAAGTTTCCGACATCTTGAAGACCGCATAATGAAGGACTATTTACCTGGAAGCGCTCTGGATGTCCTGAAGTTTCTCAGGGAACTTCAGCAGCTTCTCGTCCTTCTTCTGTGCCTCCTGAGTAGATAGGAAAGGAATGATAATTTACCTAGTATAATGCTTTATTACGTGTTATGTACACCCATAACCCCCTTGTAATTTCCAATCTGTTTAATAATGCTCGAAAATAAATTAGGATGATGGAATTCAACTCCTTAAAAAAGAAAAACACAAACATCTGCCCTCCTTCCTGCAATATTCAACATTTCTCTCATTTAGCCTCTGTTTACTCAAACATCGACGTCATGGAATATTTACGAGTGACAACTTCTCTGCCGTCGAAAGGGCATCTGTGGAAAGCCTCTCCTTATTCTGTGTCAAAAAAGACATTCACTCATCTCAAATTCTAACAAATTCCACGTCATTTAAACGTGGAAATGTTGGTAATATTTGGTTGACTCAAGTGAAGTTTAGTCTAGTGCTGTAGGTTGGTTATCTTTGAATATAGCAGGTAATCATAAAGTCATTACTTAATGTTTTGAGTTTATATTCCAATTCTGGGGTCAATTTGACTAATGGTTTATGTTAATATTTGTGTTTATTGGTATATTGTGGTCATCTTTGAATTCTGGTACTTTTTTAATCCCAGTTGGTACACGCCACATTAACATAAAACAAATACTTCAATAGACTCACAGCTGTAATACGCTGACTGCGCAAGAGACAGGACCCAAATAAAATAGCCACTTTTCACTAAGTTCAGACTACATAACAGGGCAACTATATGTGATTATACAGATATAAAATCACAATAATTAGCCTGCATAATTTAAATCTAACAGTCATTTGCATGAGACAAAGTATCCCTATGGTGCCAATGACATCTATAATGCCACCAACTGGTCTGGTGCAGCAATCTAAGGTTGCAGTGACTTTATATTCATATAACTAGTAAGGATATTCACATAAGGTTTACATACCACATTTCATAGTCCCATGTCCATCAGTTCAGTTCTTATAGCCCTGGTGTGATATGGGGAAATCTAGTGATGTAGCTTGGCCGACTTTGAATGCAGCAACTAATCATTCTCAAATTCATTTGAGGCTAATTCATTGAGTCTATATACCAAATCTCGAGTCAATCTGACTTAAAAAATCATTGCTGCATTCAAATATGGCTGCACTATACCTAAGCACATAAGATAATGCTAAAAATACTTTTGAAAATACCATTTTTCAAAAGTATTTGTAGCATTAGCATTTGTGCTAACATGCATTTATAGGTACAGTGAGGCCATATTTGAATGCAGCAACAATTTTTCTCAAAACCATTAAAGACTGATGTAATGAGTCTAAATACAAAATCCGACGTATGGTTCATAAGGATAACATGAATGCAGATGATTTTGAGCATTAGCGTTACACATGCAAAGAATGAGTTGTTAATAGTTTCCTTGTTTTGTGAAATATCAATACCAAATTCAGCGTGGTTCGTTTTAGGGATGGCCATGATAGCGATGCCAAGTTTCAAGTTGATAGTATGAAAAAAAAGAAAAAAAGGCACTCTGGATAAGAGCGTCTGCTAAATGACTAAAATGTAAAATAGGCCACTATGGAGTCGATTTACATTGGTTTAAATGGACAAGGAAAATCTGATTTTTGATTTATCAATAACTTAGCCATCTTTTGGCCAATCCCTTAGCTTTTCAACTAAGTTAAAGGCATGTACCATAGGCCTACATTCCACATTTGGTGTGGCCATCTTTGAATGCAGTCCAAAAACCACATTTGGAGTGAATCTGACTTTTAGTCCTGAGAAGATTCTTTATGATTATTTTAAGCATTAGCGTAACATAGTCAAAAAAGTGAATTGTTAATAGTTTCCTTATGTTTTTAGGATATCAATGCCAAACTTAACATGGTTCATCATGGTAATGTCTCTGATGAACCTAAACAGTTTCAAGTTGATAGGCAATTGTGGCGTGGATTTACAAAGGATTTAAATGTACATGTAAAATTTGATTTGTCAATAGCTCAGCCATTCTTTTTGAAGTTACTCATGGCCTCTAGTTTCTCTGTGCTTCACTGTGACCCTTAATGACAGGATTGTAGTTAAGATTACATTAAAAGTACATAGTGCAAGTAATCAATGCTGTTCAAAATTCAGCACAGATTATTATAGCAATTATGAAGATTCCCACAGACCTGCGACCTTTGCAAGCTATCTTGAACATGCACGCTTTCTATGATTACATAAGAAGACCTTTATAGTTATAGTAACCTCAAAAAGTGGCTCTGGATGTGTTACTCATTTTATGGTTGAATAAATACTGTTACATTAGTTTGTAAGATAGCCTAACTTTAGGCTATTAACTGTATTATAAAAGTTATATTTGTAATACAAATATCAACATTTAAAGGAGATGCTTGGATAGTTTCATCTTAGCCACTGGCTTAATTCTATTCTTTAACTTATATTTTTTGTTTAGTTGGAGAAGTGAATCCAACATACCATTTGTTAACTTCTGGACAAGTTAATAGGCTAAAGTGCATTGTAAAAGTGATATTGAATTGTGTTTAGTTGTCCACGCAACCAAATATCAACATTTGAAGGAAATGTATATTTTGTACCACTGACTTAGTCTGACTTTAATTCCAGTTTGTCTACAAATTAATAATTCATATGTTGAAATAACCGTCTCCAACTCAATCAAAAATCTAAGTTAAAGATCAAAAAACAAAATCAAACTTTATTTAAAGTGCATTTATTGTTTGTTTTGATTTGATTTAGTGCTATTCTTTAAGTTCAACGTTTGGTTGAAATGGAGACGTGAATCCAACATATCAAGTATTAATTTGTAGACAATGTGGATTTAAAGCCAGACTAAGTCAGTGCACAGATGGAACTATCAAAGCAGAAAATACATCCGGTGATATTTGGTTGCGTTGACAACCAAACACAATTCAATATCCAGTTTGTCTACAAATTAATCATTTATATGTTGGATTCATGTCTCCAACTCAAGTTAAAGAATAGGACTAAATCAAATCAAACTATAAACCCTAAATAAAGTTTGATTTGATTTAGTCCTATTCTTTTACATATATTTTTGGTTGAGATAGAGACGTAAGTCCAACATATTAATTATGAACTTTAAGATTACATTTAAAAAGACAAAGCTTGAAATCCTACGCCCATATGCATTGTCTATTTTTAGTTGAACCCTGGGTTGACTTGAAACAATAGCTGTTGATAACTTTGTAAATGCTATAATAATAATAATAATAATAATAATAATAATAATAATAATAAAGGCCTAATATAAATAGTATAATTGATGATATATGACTTATAAAGTATGGTTACATTTGTACTGTTAAACCTACCCCTTGAAATTACTTTGACAACAACAGTGAATCTATTTAGTTATTAAGAGATCTCTCAATAATTGTTCTCACGATAATACATTGGTAGTAGTCAGGGACAAATATTAAAGCTAAGCAGGGCTGGGCTTAGTTAAAATCCTGGATCCTGGAGACCAAATGGATAGCTGTAGATAGATACATTCTCCAGTAGGAGGTGCTACCCAGCTTACAGTTTCTTTCTGATAGTGGATATAACGTTGAAGATCTGATGTTGTTTCAAACGTACAAATTCATCAAGGTTGAATTTTACACAAGGTATGTCTATGTTGAAAATTGTTTACCATGATGACATAATCCTGTGGTTGAAATGTTACCCTCAAAACAACAGTTGATTACTTTTTGCAAATCCAATGTATTTTCCACCTAAATTCCATGTCACAATACGTTGACAAATTACGTTGAAACAATGTTGATTCAACCAGTTTGTGCCCAGTGGGGAGTGTCTGTACTCTGGTCGAATGCCAAAAGGATCCACAGGTCAGCACACTGACTCATACTCCCAAACGGTGACATTTCATTTTAAAGTGAGCATGACCAGAAGAATCCTGAGGATATTCCTGCACACTGCTTTCTTTACAAAGTGATTCTCCACTAATCTGTCTCTCTGTGTCTCCTACAGTGTGTATATGTTTTCTCCTGTGTGTGTTGTGTGTGTGTGTGCATGTCTGTTTGTCTCCTCCATTGTGTGTGTCTCCTCTAGCGTGTCTGTCTCCTCCAGTGTGTGTGTGTCACAGGAGGCTGCTGAGGGGAGGACGGCTTTAATAATGGCTGGAATGGAGTGAATGTAATGGTATTAAACACATGGAAACCATGTTTATCATGTGTTTGATGAGTTCGATACCGTTTCATTTATTCCGTTCCAGCCATTACTATGAGCCCGTCCTACCCAATTAAGGTGCCACCAACCTCCTGTGGTGTGTGTGCATGTCTGTGTGTCTCCTCCAGTGTGTGTCTCCTTTAGTGTCTCCTCCCATCTCTCTCTGTCAGACTCACCAAAGCCACAAAATGCAGCAGGTTCATGCCCGGTTTGTTGGCCTTGGTGTCGGCCAGTGAGAGGAGCGATGACAGCTTGAAGCCCACGGCGTTGCCCGCGTAGCCACCCTGTGGGACGGGGAGGAGGATAACCGAGCAGTGTCATAGTGGTGCCATAAAAGCCATTATCCCACCCTAGCCATCGTTATTTCAGACAGATAAGGAGAGAGGGAGAGAGGAGAGATGCGGGGGAAATAACGAGACAGATGTCACAGATTGATGGAGAGAGAGAGAGAGAGACCGAGTGAGTGAGTGAGTGAGTGAGAGGGTGAGTGAGTGAGTGAGTGAGTGAGTGAGTGAGTGAGTGAGTGAGTGAGTGAGTGAGTGAGTGAGTGAGGAGAGAGAGAAAGAGAGGAAGAGAGAGAGAGGATAGCTAAATAGAAAGGGAGGGGGGGAGAGGAAACTGAGAGATAATGGTATCGTTAACTTACAGCGTTCATGATGTTTCCAGCCTGCAGGACCAGGTGGAGGATGGCGTGTAGTTCCTCACAGGTCATCAGCTCTACAGAGAGAGAGGAGAGAGGGGTCAATACAAACCCATAGCAAGCAGAGCATTCAGCAGCAACCTCCATCAGACCTGGGTTTCAAATACTTCAAAAATCGATTCAAATACTTTATCTGTGTTTGTTGAGCTTGCCTGGCTTAATAAACCAATAGAAAAGTCCCAAAACTGCAAACCCCGTCCATTTGGCACTCCAGGCAGACTCAAGCAAACACTAAATGTTTTTCAACCCAGGTCTGATAAGGAGTAATGTCGGCCCCCACCAAGAGTCTGGTTTCACTAGTAATCACAATCAACAATTAGCTTGTCTGTGACTTGCACTTTGTTTAAATAGCGAATGGACAACAGCATAACAAAATGCATCATATCTATACATGCACATCCTAGATCGAAAGCTATTCATGATGAGATGGAGTAAATACAAAAAACACCCACAAAATAATGACGGCTCATACCAACTTATCCAACATTGCAGCAATGTGCAGAGCTGCGGTCGAGTGGATAATACTCCCGGCACGTGCCACATAAGGCTCTGCACTGGAGATCAGGGTTCAATCCCTTCCTCCTGTGTCTCCCTTCTCACTGTCTTCCATCCATCTACACCTGTCTAATAAAGCATCCCCAAAAAAACGTGCAGCTATAACCTCTTTTATGAAACATAACGCCGCCCAGAGGCCTAATGTTAATGAAACGATTCTTCATGTTGGCCAAGTGCCCTGCCGAACTGACATCTCAATTCAGCACTGCTGAGAAGAGGTCGTGGTGCATGGGCTTTCTGAGAGGAAAGCCAATAAAGCGTGGCTGAGGGGTGAGAAGCTGTGACTCAGCTAAAATGACATTGAGCCGCGTTTGGCTTAGAGCAGGGGGGTCAAATATGTTCCACCATTTATTGGACGCTTTGTAAAGCCCCAAATTCGCTGAGAGATGAAACTCTGTGTCAGGCCGTTTTGCGAATCATTCAAAAACCCTGCATCATGCCCTAAAAGGCCTCACAATGCAGATTTTACAGCAGCCTGCACTCTCAAGACATGTTTAGCTTACTAAATGTATCAGGGCAATTAATTTGCTAAATTGGTGCTGCTCTTTAGGCACCGCCAAGCTCATTTGAATATATTAGCTACAGTAGCTGCATACCAACAAATCATGCATAGGCCCACTGTACTGCAATAAATGTCAACGCCGTTCATATTTCAGAGCCCAAATGACAAAAACAAGTTGACTGTGGATCATATCATAAACAGATCACCAACCATTTTGAATCCCACCGTACCTTCTCCGCTATGCAATCCGGTTTCCGAGCTGGTCATGGGTGCACCTCAGCCACGCTCAAGGTCCTAAACGATATTATAACCGCGATCGATAATAGACAGTACTGTGCAGCCGTCTTCATCGACCTGGCCAAGGCTTTCGACTCTGTCAACCACCGCATTCTTATTGGCAGACTAAATAGCCTTGGTTTCTCAAATGACTGCCTCGCCTGGTTCACCAACTACTTCTCAGATAGAGTTCAGTGTGTCAAATCGGAGGGCCTGTTGTCTGGACCTATGGCAGTCTCTGGGGGTGCCACAGGGTTCAATTCTCGGGCCGACTCTTTTCTCTGTGTATATCAATGATGTCGCTCTTGCTGCTGGTGACTCTCAGATCCACCTCTACGCAGACGACACCATTTTGTATACATCTGGCCCTTCATTGGACACTGTGTTAACAAACCTCCAAACAAGCTTCAATGCCATACAACACTCCTTCAGTAGCCTCCAACTGCACTTAATCACTAGTAAAACTAAATGCATGCTCTTCAATTGAACGCTGCTGGCACCCGCCCACCCGACTAGAATCACTACTCTCGACGGGTCTGACCTAGAGTATGTGGACAACTACAAATACCTAGGTGTCTGGTTAGACTGTAAACTCTCCTTCCAGACTCACATTAAGCATTTCCAATCCAAAGATAAATCTATAATCGGCTTCCTATTTCGCAACAAAGCCTCCTTCACTCATGCTGCCAAACATGCCCTCGTAAAACTGACTATCCTACCGATCCTTGACTTCGGCGATGTCATTTACAAAATAGCCTCCAACACTCTACTCAGCAAATTGGATGTAGTCTATCACAGTGCCATCCGTTTTGTCACCAAAGCCCCATATATTACCCACCACTGTGACCTGTACACTCTTGTTGGCTGGTCCTCACTACATATTCGTCGCCAAACCCACTGGCTCCAGGCCATCTATAAATCACTGCTAGGCAAATCCCCGCCTTATCTTAGCTCATTGGTCACCATAGCAACACCCACCCGTAGTATGCGCTCCAGCAGGTATATCTCACTGGTCATCCCCAAAGCCAACACCTCCTTTGGCCGCCATTCCTTCCAGTTCTCTGCTGCCAATGACTGGAATGGCTGGAGACTCTTATCTCCCTCACTAACTTTAAGCATCAGTTGTCAGAGCACCTTACCGATCACTGCACCTGTACACAGCCCATCTGAAATTAGCCCACCCAACTACCTCATCCCCATATTGTTATTTATTTTGCTCATTTGCACCCCAGCATCTCTATTTGCACATAATCTCTTGCACATCTATCATTCCAGTGTTAATACTAATTGTAATTATTTTGCACTATGGCCTATTTATTGCCTTACCTCCATAACTTGCTACATTTGCACACACTGTATATATATTTTCTGTTGTATTTTTGACTTTATGTTTTGTTTTACCCCATATGTAACTCTGTGTTGTTGTTTTTATCGCACTGCTTTGCTTTATCTTGGCCAGGTCGCAGTTGTAAATGAGAACTTGTTCTCAACTGGCTTAACTGGTTAAATAAAGGTGAAATAAATAAATAAAAAATATGGTTGTTTCAGACGCAGTGCTTAATGGGCATCCTACAGCATAATAACAATGACATACCGCGGCCATCCGCTGTTTTCAACTGTTTGTCAGCACGGTCTGTTTTGTCCTTTGCAATCATTAACCATTAACCAAATGGTTAACCAAATTAGGTCTATTGTCCATTCCCCCCGAAAAAATCTCTAGGTGCATTAATCCGTCTCTATATATCTGTATAAACAGTATGTACAGTGGGGAGAACAAGTATTTGATACACTGCCAATTATGCAGGTTTTCCTACTTACAAAGCATGTAGAGGTCTGTAATTTTTATCATAGGTACACTTCAACTGTGAGAGACGGAATCTAAAACAAAAATCAAGAAAATCACATTTGATCACCTGCCAACCAGTAAGAATTCCGGCTCTCACAGACCTGTTAGTTTTTCTTTAAGAAGCCCTCCTGTTCTCCACTCATTACCTGTATTAACTGCACCTGTTTGAACTCGTTACCTGTATAAAAGACACCTGTCCACACAATCAAACAGACTCCAACCTCTCCACAATGGCCAAGACCAGAGAGCTGTGTAAGGACATCAGGGATACAATTGTAGACCTGCACAAGGCTGGGATGGGCTACAGGACAATAGGCAAGCAGCTTGGTGAGAAGGCAACAACTGTTGGCGCAATTATTAGAAAATGGAAGAAGTTCAAGATGACGGTCAATCACCCTCGGTCTGGGGCTCCATGCAAGATCTCACCTCGTGGGGCATCAATGATCATGAGGAAGGTGAGGGATCAGCCCAGAACTACATGGCAGGACCTGGTCAATGACCTGAAGAGAGCTGGGACCACAGTCTCAAAGAAAACCATTAGTAACACACTACGCCGTCATGGATTAAAATCCTGCAGTGCACGCAAGGTCCCCCTGCTCAAGCCAGCGCATGTCCAGGCCCGTCTGAAGTTTGCCAATGACCATCTGGATGATCCAGAGGAGGAATGGGAGTAGGTCATGTGGTCTGATGAGACAAAAATATAGCTTTTTGGTCTAAACTCCACTCGCCGTGTTTGGAGGAAGAAGATGGATGAGTACAACCCCAAGAACACCGTGAAGCATGGAGGTGGAAACATCATTCTTTGGGGATGCTTTTCTGCAAAGGGGACAGGACGACTGCACCGTATTGAGGGGAGGATGGATGGGCTCATGTATCGCGAGATCTTGGCCAACAACCTCCTTCCCTCAGTAAGAGCATTGAAGATGGGTCGTGGCTGGGTCTTCCAGCATGACAACGACCCGAAACACACAGCCAGGGCAACTAAGGAGTGGCTCCGTAAGAAGCATCTCAAGGTCCTGGAGTGGCCTAGCCAGTCTCCAGACCTGAACCCAATAGAAAATCTTTGGAGGGAGCTGAAAGTCCGTATTGCCCAGCGACAGCCCCAAAACCTGAAGGATCTGGAGAAGGTCTGTATGGAGGAGTGGACCAAAATCCTTGCTGCAGTGTGTGCAAACCTGGTCAAGACCTACAGGAAACGTATGATCTCTGTAATTGCAAACAAAGGTTTCTGTACCAAATATTAAGTTCTGCTTTTCTGATGTATCAAATACTTATGTCATGCAATAAAATGCTAATTAATTACTTAAAAATCATACAATGTGATTTTCTGGATTTTTGTTTTAGATTCCGTCTCTCACAGTTGAAGTGTACCTATGATAAAAATTACAGACCTCTACATGTTTTGTAAGTAGGAAAACCTGCAAAATCGGCAGTGTATCAAATACTTGTTCTCCCCACTGTATCTTTCTATCTCTGTATGTACATGTCTCTTCATTGCATGAACCCCAATCTCTGTCATTAACCTGAAAACCTTTGGGACCAAAATTATTTTTCAATCATTTAGTTCTGAACAGAACAATTTTTTTTTGTTCCATTCCACTGTTCTGACCAGAAAAGTTCTGAACCGGTTAGAACCAAAAAAAAGTACTGGTTTATATTGTTTCTTTCTGTTCCTTTTTAAACCTCTCAAATATATATATATTTTTTACATTTAGCTCAACACTAAATTACTTCACCAATCAGTGCGGATAGAGCAACTTGCTGTGGAGCAGGTAAGCAATTTAATCAGTATAGGAAAGTCGTTAAGAGCAAATTGTATTTTGCCGTACCTGCATGGTTTAATCATAATGAAAGACAAACATACACACTGTGCTGCCAAGTCATAGTGCAGGGCACGAGATGCAACTGACATTTTGAGGGTGAGAAAAGAGCGAGAGAGGATGGCGGAAGCTTGCATTGAAGCGCTGGGCATCTTGTTATGTTACACATTATTTCAATTAGGCCCACATAATTATACCTACGGAGGAGCGGCTTCTATGGAGGAACTTTGAATGTCTTTGTACTTCCGAGTTGGTTTCACGTTGGACCAGAGAAAACGTTAGCTAGAATTAAAAACACATCTTAACTTTTGTAGCTAATCAATCCAATGTGAAACGATAACTTTAGTATCTTAACTAGCATTGAAAAAGCCAATCCATTCTTCTCTAATTAAACATCTCTCCCTAACTTCTGAATTACGCTTGTAACTTCGTCAATAGACTACAGTAACCTATGCTTCAGAGGGGAGGGGCAGGTAGCCTACACACACGCACACCCACTGGCAAAGATTTCCAGTTGGTAGGCAGAAGCCGGAATACGTTTCTGAGTGACAGAGTGATGAGGGCTTTGCATAGGCGCTTTGTTGCGATTTTTGTCGGACTGGAAGAAAATGCCCTGAACATAATGTTATTAACCGGTTCCCATGCTTTTAAAATAACAGTTCTGTACCGGAACAGTATAGATCACTTTTGTTTCGGTTTGGGTTCTGTTCCTCAAATAATTGTGATATTTTCCGGTTTTCGGTTCTATTCCCTGAACCGGTTCCAAACCTTACCTGCATCTATCACTCATCTACTTTATATCTCTGTCCGAATACAGCGGCAGCTCAGATGACAGGCACGCACCGCACACACACACCGGGTCCTTGTCACACCTCAGCGCTGCGACTCTGATATCTGGGTCACCAGCCGATGGTGTGTGGCAGCGCCAGCGGGCGGTTATGTGTCATCATCATTACCTTTGGTGGCCACGCGAATGACATCGATCTCATGGCTCATCATGGCGCAGGACGGAAAGAACTCCTCGCGCAGGACCATGGCCTCGATGCGCACCTCAAATCTGGCAGGGGTGACAGAGAACAGGGGGTGTCAGATTCACTGGCACAGGGAACAGAATAGTACAGTTCGCTATACAACTCCAGGCACTCGGTCTCGAGGGCCAGAGCACTGCTGTTTTTCATTCTTTAATCAGGTACTGATTTACACTTGGCCTTGATCAATTAACTACCAGGGTGAAAAGAAAACCAGCAGAAGCTCAGCCCTCGAAGGGCAGTAGAATAGACCTGAGGCACAGTATCATTTACTGCACACCTGTTTATTTAAATGAAATAAGTACTCAGTCAATTTCTCAAACTTGCACAATTTTGCTATAGCATATAACCATTCATTTTCCTTTTGAGCAAATAAAATTTCAGAATGAACAGTTGTGGTAGGTAGACTCATGGAGTTATGCTTAAAATGGCTGATTTGATTGATAAGTGAATCAAGATTTGATTGATTCATGCAGTAACAGGGACGGACAGGGTCCCATGTTTTTCCTCAAGGCCCCCCACAACGGCCCATTTATTTTGTTGAGGCCCTCTTTATTAGGCAAATATTGATTGTTCTGCACAACAACAACAACAAAAAGATTTAGACCGGCCCTCATTAGGCTAAAGATGGACCAGCATTTGTCCAAACTGCCCTATTGCCAATACGTTTTTGTGCTGTAATACCAATGCGTGCAGCTTACCGAGGCACCTGGATCAACAGGTACATGAAGGAGTCTGCCAGAGTCAGTTTGCTGTAGTCCCCTTTGAACGCCCTCAGTTTCTTTACCTGTGGATATGAAAATAAATATACAAACATGTTCCTGTGTGGCTCAGTTGGTAGAGCATGGTGCTTGCAAACTCGGGATCATGAGTTCGATTCCCACTGGGGCCACCCATATGAAAATGTATGCACACATGACTGATTGTCACTTTTAATGAAAGCGTCTGCTAAATGGCATAAAAATTATATTGTGCTCCAATATGTGCAATCCATAAGAACCCAACCTCAACAACACAAATGTACCTAAAAAATTTGATGATGTACACAGTAATTTATAAAATGTCTGTCATTAAATCATTGAATTATTGTGCTCCATCCATTTCAGAATGATTTACAGGTATTTCTATCATAGATATAGAGGAAACCTATGCTAGCTGGGTTGTGCTAGTATCCTATTCAAAAACTGTGGTGCATTGCTTAGCTAGTACATTGTGTTCTCTCTCCCTTTCTCTGTCATTTACTCTCCCCCTCTCTCTATCTTTCTTTCACTCTTTCTCCCTCACACACACACACATACACTACCAGTCAAAAGTTTGGACACGCCAACTCATTAAAGGGTTTTTCTTTATTTTTTTTTACAGTTTTTTACATTGTAGAATAATAGTGAAGACATCAAAACTATGAAATAACACATGGAATCATGTACTAACCAAAAGGGTGTTAAATAAATAAAGGTAGTCACCTGGAATGCATTTCAATTAACAGGTGTACCTTCTTAAAAGTTAATTTGTGGAATTGATTTCCTTCTTAATGTGTTTGAGCCAATCAGTTGTGTTGTGACAAGGTAGGGGGGGGTATACAGAAGATAGCCTTATTTGGTAAAAGACCAAGTCCATATTATGGCAATTACAGCTCAAATAAGTAAAGAGAAACGACAGCCCATCATTACTTTAAGACATGAAGGTCAGTCAAAACGGAAAATGTCAAGAACTTTGAACGTTTCTTCAAGTGCAGTCGCAAAAACCATCAAGCGCTACGATGAAACTGGCTCTCATGAGGACTGCCACAGCAAAGGAAGACCCAGAGTTACCTCTGCAGCAGAAGATAAGTTCATTAGAGTTAACTGCACCTCAGATTGCAGCCTAAATAAATGCTTCACAGTGTTCAAGTAACAGACACATCTCAACGAGCAATGGACATTAGACCGGTGGAAATGTATCCTTTGGTCTGGAGTCCAAATTTGAGATTTTTGGTTCCAACCACTGTGTCTTTGTGAGACGCGGTGTGGGTGAACGGATAATCTCGGCATGTGTCATTCCCACTGTAAACCATGGAGGAGGAGGTGTTATGGTGTGGGGGTGCTTTGCTGGTGAAACTGTCTGTGACAAACTTTTGACTGGTACTGTACATACCACACACACCCACACCCACACCCACACACACACACACACACACACACACACACACACACACACATACACACACCTCTTCAGACTCAGGCAGGAGTTTGAGCAGGTCTTTGAGGAGTTCAGCTCTGTACAGCTTGCCGTCTCCCTGGCGAATGTCCTCAACGATGGAGTGATTGGACCTGGATGAGATGGACACAGTGATAACCGTTATAGTGCATTATGATGCGGTTATAATGCATGGCAAGATTTGTGTAAGCATGTACAGTATGACCCCATTATAATATCTTATTATCATCTCATAAGGATCCTGACTGAATAAAAGCAATTTTTAGTCGGTTGACAATTTGCTGCGTAGTGACTTAACGTACTATAAGCTTTGTTATAAGAGGCTCTTACTCGCTCGCATTATACCCGTCAGTTAAAGAAACACAACATATTATACACCTTATAATAGAATAACCTAAAGGCTCATAATAAACAAGTTGTAAAGCCTTATACCCATTGGTTGAAATGGTACCGAGACAGTCAGCTCAGTTCATTGGTAAACAGCACAGGCTCTCACTCTCTGTCTGCACAGAGCAGTAAATTCAGCCATTCCTCACACAGGCACCCCGATGTGTGAGCCCGATGCCCAGGCCTGAGGTGGATCTATGAGCCATGGGACTGGAGAATCCATTAATTGAAAGGGGTTCGGGGAGATGCGGTGGGAGCCCGTGCAACTGCAACAACATGCCGCTAATTCAGTAAGAATGCATTCTGTGGAAATTGGGTTGTGTCATATCAAATCAGGGGGAATCACTTAAAATATGATATTCTCATTGGAGGTCAACTGAAAGGGGGAGAATGTATGTTTGAAATGTCTAGTTAGCCTAGTTAGCATTATAAACCTGCCTCTTTTCTGCATTCAAGATTCCCATCGACATGAATAATGAATAACATACTGTAAGTAGTTAGAGTTACTGTTGGCAACATGCTAGAGTAGAACGGCTGGAGGTGACGCTAGCCACATGCAACAAATTTGGCTGTGAGTGACAATATACTGTACTGCACTAGCGACTGTGTTACATAAACGAAAGTGTCCAAATCCAGTGTGGACGAGGCAGTGTTGATAGGTGCTCTTGTGATAAGAGTCAAATGCAATGGAAATATCAGGGGGAGCCATGCAAAACGTCCTATGAGATCAGCCCTCTGGCCCCGTGCACACTTATACAACTGATGTAAAATGCATTTGGCACAACCGTTGTGATACAAGGGAGAGTTTTTCAGAACAAAAATAATTACACAAGCATTGTGGAGACATCACACAATGGTTGCGTAAACATTTTTGTGCAAACTCTCCATTAGTATCACAAAAATATAAATATCAGTTGAATCACACCCATTGTGTCAAATGCGTTTTACATCAGTTGTACAAGCTGAGTGTATACAGCACATGCTCTGTGCTGGCCTGCAAATCCCGAGCTACAACTCTCTCCCAGTCTACCACCCCACAGCGAGTTAGCATTAGCCACTCCAGATTGCTTATGTAACACCAGACTGTACTTCTTCTGCAGGCCATCATGTCCCCACACCATACTTATTAACTGTGTGTCTGAGCTGAGGAGAGCACTGCCAGTCACACACACACTGAATAATACAGTATATGCCCAGTCAGGCTGGGTAAATAAATACTTTGATTAGAAAGTAAGGGTTTCTAGGGGTTTTTCATTAAAAGTACTGCTGGATAAAGCATGGAGATTATAGGGTGAGATGAGTCTAATCCTTATTTATACTTTACATATGTACGCAACTCAAGAACACAATTAACTATGCAAAATGGCGATCCTGTTTAGTTGCGTCAATTTACAAAATGGCGTTGCTGCATGTTTGCATATTTTTGCTATGAAAGAACGCAGGACATCCAATTTGTGTAGCTAAATCTTTATATGATTTGTGTACACGTAAGGTATAAATTAGGCCTAAAACACTTGAATAGGATAGAATCTATGTAAGTCGCTCTGGATAAGAGCGTCTGCTAAATGACTTAAATGTAAATGTAAATGTAAAGCTTGGAGCTTAGGGGCTTTCATACAAGGGACTCTGATCCCTATGTGAGTTTTCAAGTCTTAGACGAGTCAACATTACAAGTAACTTAATTACGATACCGCCATGCCCTTTGTGGTCAGCCCAGTTTTGACAAAGTTGAATACAGAATCGGGAACCTTCATCAACTGGCTTTTGTTGGCATTTAGGGAAATTGTAGCCTGCGAACACTGTTTCTGCATCCAACTGTGCAGCAGTGTTGCCTTGCCAAATAAGACAATGACAAGCATAAACAGATTGGCAAACAAGCTAGAATTTACCCAAAGGATTTCAATAGCATTTTGATTTAAACACTATACTGTCATGGCAGGTTATATTACAATAACGTATCTTCCTATATAGAGTAGTAGGTTTGATAATATTACTTAAGTGATCTGAGTTTGGATTAATTCAGAATTGTCTTGATCGGCTTCAGTCACTGAAATGCTGAGTCAGTGAGCACTTCAATCTGAGCGCATGGTAGGTCACCTTGGGAGTTGGGACCATTTAGCATTTGAGCTACGTTGTTTCGCAATGGAAAAGTCAGACAGATAAAATAAGGGCTAAAGCTGTGTCTGATTACTCTGGTGACCAGTGGGAACTGAGCTGGACTGTCCACTAAGCACCTGGTTGCTATGGAGACTGGTACAGAGAAACAGATGAATGACGCAAATATCCACACACGATTGCGCGGGAGCATGCATGCACACGCACACCTGCACAGGGATAGACACAAAAACACACACACACATAAACATCTGCACAAACACGCATGCACATACAAACACAGGACACGTGTTCGGTACACACAAATAAAGGTCACTCATAGGTCATGCTGTGAACAACAGTTGCAACAGGCACAGACAGTACATACTAGTTGTACTGTAATTGGCCTCGCCCCACTATTGAAATACCCTAACCCAGTGGTTCTCAATCCTGGTCCTAGGGACCCAAAGGGGTACACATTTTTGTTTTTGCCGTAGCAAAATCAACTCATCATCAAGCTTTGATGATTTGAATCAGGTTTGTAGTGCTGAGGAAAAAACAAAAATGTGCACCCCTTTGGGTCCTCAGGACCAGGATTGAGAACCATTGCCCTAACCCATTGACAACTATACAGGGGCGACAGGTAGCCTAGCAGTTAGAGCGTTGGGCCAGTTATCAAAAGGTCGCTGGTTTGAATCCCCAAGCTGACTAGGTGAAACATCTGCTGATGTGCCCTTGAGCAAGGCACATAATATGTAAATAGGTTAAGAACTTTTGTGAAAGAGCACAGTTTGAAAGATATGGCATATAAAAGCAAACCAGATGGACATCATGAAAATGATCAGAGAGGTTGAGGGTAGAGGAAGTTCAGGAGTAAAAATAAACCAAATAGATCTATTGTAAAATTGACTGTGTCCATAAAATGTATATAGTATGTATAAGTTGGAAGTAGAGGCCTAAGCGTTGTTGTTCACTAGTTTACTCCAATTAGGGAGGGGTGGTAGGGTTAGAAAGTAATAAAGAAAATATATTTAAAAAAAGGATATGTATATATATGTATGTATATGTATTTATATGTGTATGTATGTATGTATGTATGTATGTATGTATGTATGTATGTATGTATGCGTATGTATTTATTTGTATATATATATTTATATATATTTGCAAAATATATATGGGGGATTGGAAGTGATGCAGACAATTACGTTGATGGAAGTTACAATCTATCTGCAATATTAAAGCTTATCTACCCCCTAAAAAAATAGAAATAAAATAAAAATACACTTAACCCTAATTGCTCCTGTAAATCGCTCTGGATAAGAGTGTCTGCTAAATGACTAAAATGTAAATACAGAAAAAGCCTCACACCCAGACATCTATGCACACGTGACATTATACCCAAGTGGTCAGCCTAGCGTTACGGACTAAGGACGCCGCCACTTAAAACCAGTTACACAATGGCGTCATGTTTCTCTCCCTCAGGCCGATCGGTGGAATTTTATCCACGCTTTATGTAAACTAATCTAACAGAACTGGAGGAAGGAGGAGGAAGACATACTTCTTGAACTGCTTGAGGAAAATGCCCACGTTCATGCCCCGCTTGGAGTCCAGAATGCTGATCTGAGAACAGTAGAAAGAGAGGAACACGATTCAGTACAGGAGGATACATGTGGGAATGATGGTGATGCTAGATTAGGGTTGCAAAGCTACCGGTAATTTACCAAAGTTACCAGGATCTTCAGTAATTTTGGTAAATAACAGGTAATATATGGCAATCTTCCTAGATATTGCTGCACTGTCGGAACTAGAAGCACAAGCATTTTGCTACACTCGCAATAACATCAGCTAACCATGTGTATGTGACCAATACATTTGATTTGATTTGAATCTACACTGAGTATACAAAACATTAAGAACACCTGCTCTTTCCATGACATACACTGACCAGGTGAATCCAGGTGAAAGCTATGATCCCTTATTGATGTCACTTGTTAAATCAGTGTAGATGAAGGGAAGGAGACAAGTTAAAGAAGGATTTTTAAGCCTTGAGACAATTGAGACATGGATTTTGTATGTGTGCCTGTAGGAGGGTGAATGGGCAAGACACAAAATGTAAGTGCCTTTGAACGTGGTATGGTATATAACTTTTGAAAACTGTATTCATGTATAGTATTATTTTTTGTATATCTGTGTCCATATTGTCCATGAGTTTCAAGTGGATAGACCATATGGATAAAGAGAAAATAGCCTAATTAATGAAAAAATAAACAGCTAATCAACAATGGTAATCCCAGCCTGGGATAACTATAGTTTTAAATATAGTTAAAACTATGGGGGTGACTAAGGCTTTGGAGGTGACTAAGGCTATTTGAATACAGATTCCAAAAAATGACTACTTTTTAAAAATAGTTGATTACAGATCTGAGAAAGCAACTACTTTTTTTAAATATTTGAATACAGATCTCAGGAAGTGACTATTTTTCAGAAACTATTGGATTGGCTGCCTTCAACTAATGGCAGGGTTGGAACTGCATATTGAAGATAGAAAATAGAACGAATAGAACATAATTTCCTATACTATTCCAATCTTTCTGAGTCATATTTGATCTACACAATACATTTCTATCTGAACATTCTGTAAATGTCCATTCTCCTGAATGTCCATTGCCTCAGGTGTAAATAATCAAGTCAAACAAAAACCAAATATATTTTGTACAGGTAAGTATGACTCTTTCAACATTTGTATTTATTAGGGATCCCCATTAGCTGCTGCCAAGGCAGCAGCTACTCTTCCAACATGCCACGGAAAAGGTTTGAAAGCTGCAACTCTTCCAACTACTCTTCCAACATGCCACTGAAAAGGTTGAAAGCTGCAATTAATTGGTTGATGATACCTGAAAATACTGCAGAGAAATTAAAAGGCATTTGCAAACATTGCAAACAGCAATTTGGATGGTTAGCAAAAACAACTTCGAAACTCTTTGTCCATCTGAGTGGAAGTGTTCTTGTTTCAAACATACTATACCAGGGTTCCCCAATTACATTCAGCCGTGGGACGATTTTTCCTTGAGCGGGTGGTCGAGGGACTGGAACATAATTATACATAATTTGTACATTGCACATTTTGACTGCATGAATCCCAAACTGATGTAGTATTTGACAAAAACAGAATCATTTCAAACCTTGATTACATTGAGATACGATCACATATGCCTCACTATTTATGCGTGGAAATACTTGGGAACAGATTTCCTAAATTAAAATCACATTGAGCTGATTTCCAGGTGATTTTACAGTATTTTATGTCCACCCACCCCTTATTGCGGAACTCTGCACTATACCATCTCTAAAGGGCTAGTTTAGAATACAAAAAAACATGATTTCCCATTTACCTTGGCTGTAGTCGATTCAAGACGGCAGTTTTCGGATATTTTATTTCCTTGGACACTTAATAGCCATATTTTGTTACTTTTAGCATTCTCAGTTACACTTAACATTAAACTGTTCTTGTGCCTGTGTAATAAAACTGTAATTACCTTTGGAGAAACATTTTATTAGCATGTTACTTAATACTTTGGTAATTGCATTTTAATTGCATAGCAATGGGGTGAGAGTTTTTGTAACTACTACAAGAGGAATAGTCACTGTTCCTTATTCCACTTATAACGCGATTTACAAAGTCCTATTTAACAATGTTGCTGTTGTAATAATCACAAAGTTACTACACTTGATGTAACATGTTACTGTATTATCTTATGTCACTCATTATGAAAATATATTTGTTAGTCATTTTGAAGCTGCAAAAGTGGTATACTCTAATGTTGAGGTGATTCCATGTCCCTCGTATTTAATTATAGGGTATAGGCTATGTTAGGATTCATATCTGAGAGCCCTTCAAACCATGTGCTAATGATAATATATTTAGACTAATTTAACTAACTGTTGTAGTTTTTGGTTCTTCATCAAATATTTGACAGCCATCAAAGAAATATATATTTTTCGTTTTTCAAATAACTTGCATATATTGAAATACCTTCAAATATTATCTGGTTTTCTGAGAGGTATTCAAAATACTTTCAAATATCAGTCAAAGCTATTCGCTGCTCTGGCACCCCAATGGTGGAACAAGCTCCCCCACGACGCCAGGACAGCGGAGTCACTGACCACCTTCCGGAGACACTTGAAACCCTACCTCTTTAAGGAATACCTGGAATAGTATAAAGTAATCCTTCTACCCCCCCCCCCCCCCATAAAACAAATACAAAAATAAGTTGAATGCACCAATTTGTAAGTCGCTCTGGATAAGAGTGTCTGCTAAATGATGTAAATGTAAATGTAAATGTAAATATGATTTGTTTTTCTGAGGCCTGTATTTGAATATCAAAGAGAATAGTTGCCTTTTAGTTGAAACTCTATAAGAGCTATATTCAAGCATTTTAACATCTGCTAAATACGTGTATGTGACCAATAACATTTGATTTGATTTGATTTGATTTGACTATCTCAAGTATTTGAAAAGTTGGTATTTTCAAATAAACTACAAAATACAACAATTTTTGGCCCAAATCTGAACTCTTCCAACATGTTTCACAATTGCTACCAGTTTGGCCCAAAACATGTACAACAAAGATATATTGACATAGTAAAATAAATAAAAGTGTGTAAGTGTTGAAACCCTCATCTTAAACACCAATGGTGTTCACTAAGTTGATGGTTTATTTTTAAGATAATGTTTTACAGCTTTGTTCCGATATCCTAACCTTCTCCAGAAGTGGGCACTCGTTCACTCCCCCTCATGTATTTAAAAGTATTGGATTACTACATACATGGCTGAAGTGAGAGTCTGAAATGATTGGTGGCCGTCTGCACTCTTTAAAGTTGCTTTATATCAAATAGTTTGTGTCTGTTATAGGAGCATAGGTTTCAAAATAAGAATAGTAGGAGAGATGGCAACCCGCACTGTCACGTATACTCCCTCTCCGGCATTCGAGGTCACCGGTCCTGGGATTCATCATGACGCACACCTGCACGTCATCATCAAGCACACCTGGACTCAATCACCTTCCTGATTACCTCCTCTATATATGTCACTCCCTTTGGTTCCTTCCTGAGGCGTTATTGATTCTGTTCCTGTGTTGCATGTTTGTACACTATTTCCTGTTTTGTTCCATTTATTATTAAATTCACTCCCTGTACTTGCTTCCCGACTCCCAGCGTACACGTTACACGCACACTGTCGAAAAAGTGGACAAATCCAAAACTGAGGCTTTACTGAAAAAATTTAGATGATTTATTGGGACATCATGATGCCCAAGAAGTGCATTGTGCATTAAAATAAATAAATTAAAGGTGAAAAACTAATCAAAAGTTTTGTCATCAAGCCATCATCCCCATTTACACTAGCCTATGGCAAAGGGATTGTATTAAGAGCAAAATAGGGCAGACTTCCTTTTACAATGACTTGGTAAAATCAGTGTGCATTTGAAAATATCTGTTTTCTTCAAACTATTGTCAACTTTGATGGGTTTTAAGAAATTTGGCAACATTGAGGTTTGGTTACATACTGGTGGCACAGACGGGGACATAGATGCCAGCCAGAAGAACTCTGATGCATGTTTTTACTGTACACCTGCCCAGGGCCTGCTGATGAAAATTTGCTGTATAATGGTGCCACAATGAGCTCGTACAATGCATCAGAATGCAGTCTCAGTGATTTGTTTAAATTGTACATGGTCCCTGACAAATGAACTGCATAAAACAATAAAATATGTAATAAAAATACCTTCATAATGCCTATGACTTCCAGTTATTGCGCTAATGCAATAACTGGTTCACGGAACTACCTTTAAGTTCCTTCATACTGGACGCAGAGACATCAAAATGGTATCCACGAGTTCATCTGACTCTGGGGAAGTACATGTATATAATGGGCTTAATTTCCGAAATCCCGAAGTATCCCTTTAAGGTACAGCACCACAAATCCTGGAAGTCTTCTTGGTAAGCAACTCCAGTGTAGATTTGGTCTTGTGTTTTAGGTTATTGTCCTGCTGAAAGGTAAATTCATTTCCCACTGTCTGATGGAAAGCAGACTGAACTAGGTTTTCCTCTAGGTTTTCTGTTTCTTTTTTATCCTGATAAACTCCCCAGTCCTTAACAATTACAAGCATACCCATAACATGATGCAGTCACCACTATGCTTGAAAATAATGGAGAGTGGTCCTCAGTAATGTGTTGTATTGGATTTGCCCCAAACATAACACTTGGTATTCAGGACAAAAAGTTAATTGCTTTGCCACATTTTTTGCAGTATTACTTTAGTGCCTTGTTACAAACAGGATGCATATTTTTGAATATGTTTTATTATGTACAGGTTTCCTTCTTTTCACTCTGTCAATTAGGTTAGTTTTTAAATCAATCCACGATTGTGCACCCCAATACATGTCAGACATGCTTTTAAGTTGTGTACCCAGTAGGTCCCTCAGGTTCTCTGGCACTGGCCTTTTAACTATCCCAAAGCCTAGGAACAAGAGGCATGAAGATGCAGTCTTTAGTTGTTATGCCCCCAACCTCTGGAATAGCCTGCCAGAGAACCTGAGGGGGGCCGAAATTGTGGACATATTTAAAAGAGATCTTAAAACATATTTTTGTAGCTTTTCTTTTCCTTAGGGTGCTTTTTAGTTGTTCAGTATGTGTCATTCTTTTGTTCTTTATTCGTTTTTTCCTGTATAGCACATTGCGTTGCATTCCATGTCTGAAATGTGCTGTATAAATAAAGGTTGATTTGATTTGATTTGATTTAGTATTGTGGAGTAACTGCAATGTTGTTGATCCATCCTCAGTTTTCTTCTATCACAGCCATTCAACTCTGTAACTGTTTTAAAGTCACCATTGGCCTCGTGGTGAAATCCCTGAGCGGTTTCCTTCCTCTCCGGCAACTGAGTCAGGAAGGACGCCTGTATCTTTGTAGTGACTGGGTGTATTGATACACCATCCAAAGAGTAATTAATAACTTCACCATGCTCAAAAGGATATTCAATGTCTGCTTTTTAAAATGTTTACCTATCTACCAATAGGTGCCCTTCTTTGCGAGGCATTGGAAACACTCCATGGTCTTTGTGGTTGAATCTGCGTTTGAAATTCACTGCTTGACTGAGGGAACTTACAGATAATTATGTATGGGGTACAGAGATGAGGTAGTCATTCAAAAATCATGTTAAACACTATTATTGCACACAGAGTCCATGCAACTTATTATGTGACTTGTTAAGCACATTTCTACTCCTGAACTTATTTTGCCATAACAAAGGGGTTGAATACTTATTGACTGAAGACATTTCAGCTTTTCATTTATAATTAATTTGTAAACATTTCTAAAAACATAATTCCACTTTGACATTATGGGGTATTGTGTGTAGGCCAGTGACAATCTCAATTAAATCAATTTTAAATTCAGGCTGTAACACAACAAAATGTGGAAAAGGTCAAGGGGTGTGAATACTTTCTGAAGGCACTGTATGTCCTACGTACACTCAAAGGGCTCTCAGGAGTAGTGCGTAGCATGTTGCTATATTTGGAGTCCCTTGAGGAATAGGATTTGTGAAATAACAGCCAGTATTCCCTCCAGGTTGCTCAGACTGTCAAACTGTGACATTAGCTTCACTAAGCCTCACGTGGGTATAGCTTTACAGTTTGTTCAAAGCCTTTTTCAGGGGTATACAATGATTTACACTACACTCGCCATCGACGCGCGTTTCCTGTTTCGAGATATGCATGCCGTACAATTGGCTTTTGTATCGGTTAGTATTATTTCCATCCCTCGAGACAAAGCTGATTGTGCTATGCTGTGAAGTGGTTCTGTAAGCTTGTTTTCTGTGATAAGTACAGTGACTTCCAAGAATAACCTTTGAGTTCAGGTTCAGGTACAGTACATAGTGTCTTGTTGTTGTCAATTTCTGTTTTGTTGTATTGTTTTTACTAGAGTAAACTGACATACCAACCAGTCAATCTTAGTCATGTTAGCGCAACCCCAAAACTCATTGTTAAGCACATTATACTGCTAACGTCTTTTTCTAGTGAAGTGGACCTACCAACACTCTTACGTCCCGTAATTCCACCAGTAAAACATAAACAGGTCAGAGCTTATCCCCATCCATCATTCACAATCCACCCAGTCAGACTCACCTCGTCCTTGTTCTCCTTGAAGGACCTGGACCGGGTGATGCGGGCTGAGGAGGATCCGCCGGTGGCAGGCACACCTCCCTGGCCCTGCACTTCCTCCTGCTGGCCGAACAGCTCCTCCACGGAGCGCACGTCGATTTGGTACTGCTGCTGGCAGCGCACCGCCATGGTCCAGATGTTGGGCTGGCCCCGCACCTTCTCCTCCGGGATGGGCTTCCAGAAAAAGCTCCGCACCCGCCGCTTCTTCCGCACACCGTGGCTGGAGAGGGAGGTTGGTGGTGGGGGAGGAGGGGCGTTTGGGGGCAGGGGTGGTGGTGGCGGTGGGGCGTAGTGGTGGGGTAGTGTGGTGGGGTGCAGGGGGGGTTCATTGAGGAAGGGAGAGGGGAGAGTGGAAGGGGAGGGGGTGTGGCCCGACATTGGGGAGAGGTCGGAGGTGGTGCTGGCGGTGGTGGCAGCGCTGCTGCAGCTCTCTGTCTCATTGGTCGGCGACGGGCTGCTCATAACACGCATCACACTAGCGCCACTGGGGCGGGGCCTATTCCTGAGAGGCCAGTGCGTCAGATTGAAGTAGCCCAATCAACTAACGACCTTTCACGCAACTTAAACTGAAGTTATTCAGGTATGTCGAAGAAATTATAAACTGTCTGTGGTTTTAAAAACGAATAAAATCACGGGTCAAGGGTTAAATGCCAAAATAGCTAGAGCACAACAGCCTTTCCCTGAGGCAAATGAGATGATGTTGCTGTCCGTATGTCCAGTCACGGCGAGGTTAGCATGCCCTCTGATTCCGTCTGTCTCCATCTTGCAGTCTGTATACCATCACTCCAAACTGGGCCTTGGTAGGGTTCTGGAGCGTTCTGTGGAGGTCGTCGTTGGGGGAACCGCCATGGAGCTATAGGGAGGTACAAAAACAACATAAGACAGGATTATTGGGGGGCAGTCACGCGTGTCGTCCCCAGGACAATCTAAATTAGGCGAAATTTAGGGGTGCGACACATCAAAAGAGAGAAGGGGGAACCCCCCAGTTGAGGGGAAACCACAACAGGGATATGACAGACTCCATTGTTCTTTTGAAGTCATTGAAGTCAACCTGTTGGGTGTAAAATGTCCGGTGACACTAGTCTACACATACTTACGTCCGTGGTTACTAGAATGTTTTCCAAAGCACAAGTGCAGATAACATGGATTTGTCAGGACCGTATTTAGTTTTCCACAGGTTAGCGAACATGCCATTTCTTTACACTTATAGTTTTAGAGTATAAAACCATTGAATTGGATTGCTTTTCATTTGTACTAAAGTTTCCAGTGGAAGTTTTCTCATGTAGGAATTAAATATCCTAGATTGGATGATAGGTTGTTCTACTGACCTACCTTTATCACTGGGAGTGGACTCACCAATCTACTGCATGAGTGACATCATCTTAGACCTTTGCATGAAATGAGTAATACTCCATCGACGTTCGCATAATAACCCACATTTCAACATGCAAAGCACCTGATATCACAAAGACAGCTGTTGCCAGAGGAGCAGCACAAAACATAAAGGGCAAATTTGAGAGAAAAGTAGCTCAAACCAAAACAAACCACCTTCAGGGACCTTAGTTTCTACCAAACCTGAATATGATGAATTATTCCTGAAAGGAAGCAACTGAACCAGTCCTGGCACCATGATCATATTTCATGCAATGCCTGATTGCTTAAATGTTGTTTTGTGGTTCATGCCTAAATCATCTTAAAGTTACTTTATTGAGCTACACAGTCAATTTCAATTCAGGATGATTTGTACATTAAATGCAAAGCATGTTAATATCAGGGATATTGACTTGCACTGGTCTTTGGAGAAAAATGCTAAATAGTTTGGAGAAATGGCAAGGTAAACTAAACCAAAGCATGGATTGCTGTGTTTTCTGCTTACAGGGTAAGGAAACCAATATATCATTTTGTAATTTGGGTGAGCCACCTCTTTAAGGTCCACTTTAACAATACCTTCTGTTGTACAGTACTTCAGGTATTGTCTGATAATAATAATGATAGGAGTAGCCTCCAGGAATGCAGATAGCGGGACAGAAGAATCAATCACATTTCTCTCATCCTAATCCCTTTGTCTGTTTGATAAAAGACCACGACCATAAGGAAGGTTTTCAAATCAATGCCCATAGTTCTGTGATGGTGACTAACTCTCTTTCAGAACAACAAATCACTCACAACCTAAGCTGACATGGCCTTGGTCATGTGATAGCCACTCATGTCCAAACAAGGAAATGGATAGCTGACCTGACAAAACAAGGAACTGGATATGAGGCATAGTAATGGTACAGTGGAAACATCAGTAAAAGGGAAGAGGTGCTCCAGTCTGCCCCTAAGCACTGACTTAAGATCAGCTTTTCCTACTCCAACCCTAACATTAACCATTTGAGCCAAAACAAACTGACCCTGGGTCAGGGAGCTAACCCTTTAGTCTGTTTTAACCAAAGGCTTGCTGTTTCCTGGATCTTGCCGTGTCATGGCAACGGCACTACATCCGTTAGCACCCTGTCCACCGGATCCCAGGGGTCCTTTACTAATTCATATGGCTGACGTCACGGCCGGCCTCGTGTTGCCTGCTCGCAGTGCAACTTCAGCTGTCCTGTCCTTGGTCCCTGACCAGGCCGCCACGTCGCTCATGTCTTATTCATGGGGCCTGTGAGGAGCACTTGTCCCCATGGTGAGTCATCGTCTAAAAGGATGCTGCTAGATATGTGGTGATTAGGTTGGCTAAGCTAGGCTATTCTATGCTAAGAGATGCTATTGGGAAAAAAGGCAGTGGAAGGGAGGGGGTTAAAGCTGCTACAGCCGCCTCGTGTACACACACACACATGCTGGAGGGAATGGCGCTAGAGGGAATAGCGGCCGTTTTATGGGTTCCTGACCAATTGTGCTATTTTGTGTATTTTTTGGGGCATATCTTTTTTTGTACATAATGTTTCTGCAATTGTTTCCTACTTGGCATCCGACCGCAAGGCGCTAAAGAGGGTAGTGCGTATGGCCCAGTAGATCACTGGGGCCCGAGCTCCCTGCCATCCAGGACCTCTATACCAGGCGGTGTCAGAGGAAGAACCACAGCGCTCTGCGCAGGCCAGTCAAGTTCTTCCACACCGATCTTCTGGACATCAGAACAGCTATCACTAACCTCGATTTGGACGAGGACTTCTACTTCAACGAGTCGGAAGCAAAATATATATTGATTATGTCAGACCAGGCCCAAATCTCCAACACTCGAAGAAGGAGGGGACGACGCTGTAGAGGCCGCCGTGTGGGATACCGGACGAGACTACGATGGAGAGTGGATAAATCGCCTCAACCCTCCGTTCTATTGGCGAACATGCAATCACTGGAGAATAAACGGGATGAGCTGTAGAGTTTTGGACGACTGTGTGATCACACTCTCTGTAGCCGATGTGTGTAAGACCTTTAAACAAGTTAACGTTCACAAGGCCGCAGGGCCAGACAGATTTCCAGGACGCATACTCAGAGCAAGCGCTGACCAGCTGGCAAGTGTCTTCAATTACATTTTCAACTTCTACCTAAATGTTTCAAGCAGACCACCAAAGTCCCTGTGCCCAAGAACGCCAAGGTAACCTGTCTAAATGACTATCGCCCCGTAGCCCTCACATCTGTAGCCATGAAATGCTTTGAACGGCTGGTCATGGCTCACATCAACACCATCATCCCAGACACCCTGGACCCACTCCAATTCACATACTGCCCCAACAGATCCACAGATGACACAATCCCTATTACACTCCACACTGCCCTTTCCCACCTGAACAAAAGGAACATCTTCTTGAGAATGCTGTTCATTGACTACAGCTCAGCGTTCAAAGTCGTAGTGCCCTCCAAGCTCATCACTAAGTTAAGGACCCTGGGATTAAACACCTCCCTCTGCAACTGGATCCTGGTCTTCCTGACAGGCCACCCCCTTGTGGTTACGGTAGGCAACAACACATCCGTCACACTGACCCTCAACACGGGGGCCCCTCAGGGGTGCGTGCATAGTCCCTTCCTGTACTCCAATGGCGGCGAGTTTTACACCACTCCAGGTGCGCATGGTGATATTAGGCTTGTGTGCGGCTGCTCGGCCATGGAAACCCATTTCATGAAGCTCCCAACAAACAGTTATTGTACTGATGTTGCATCCAGAGGCAGTTTAGAACTCGGTAGTGAGTGTTGCAACCGAGGACAGATGATTTTTACGCGCTACGCTCTTCAGCACTCGGCGGTCCCGTTCTGTGAGCTTGTATGGCCTACCACTTCGCGGCTGGGCCGTTTTTTCTCCTAGACATTTCCACTTCACAATAACAGCACTTACAGTTGACCGGGGCAATTCTAGCAGGGCAGAAATTTGATGAACTGACTTGTTGGAAAGGTGGTATCCTATGACGGTGAAGTATTTTTATTTATTTTTATTTATTTATTTATTTTTAGTCATTTAGCAGACGCTCTTATCCAGAGCGACTTACAGGAGCAATTAGGGTTAAGTGCCTTGCTCAAGGGCACATCGACAGATTTTTCACCTAGTCAGCTCTGGGATTAGAACCAGCGACCTTTCGGTTACTGGCACAACGCTCTTACCCACTAAGCTACCTGCCGCCCTGTCACTGAGCTCTTCAGTAAGGCCATTCTACTGCCAATGTTTGTCTATGGAGATGGCTGTGTGCTCGATTTTATACACCTGTCAGCAACGGGTGTGGCTGAAATAGCCGAATGCACTAATTTGAAGAGGTGTCCACATACTTTTGTATGTATAGTGTATCTACCTCAATTACCTCACTGGTACCCCATGTCTATAGCCAAGTTATCGTTACTCATTGTGTATTTATTCCTCTTGTTATTATGTTTCTATTTTTCTATTATTTCTCTTTTTTTCCTCTCTGCATTGTTGGGAAGTAAGCATTTCACTGTTAGTATACACCTGTTGTTTACAAAGCATATGACAAATATCATGTGATTTGGTGATTTGATTTGAAACCCACACACAAACACACACACACTGCAGGTTCTGTGCTCGATGGAGGGACATGGCTACTACTTTAATAACACACATCTGAATGTGCTGCATATTCATACAGTGCATTCGGAAAGTATTCAGACCCTTGACTCTTTCCACATTTTGTTACGTTACAGCCTTATTCTAAATTTGATTAAATAGTTTTTTTCCCCTCATCAATCTACACAAGACCGCATAATGATAAAGCCAAAACAGGTTGTTAGATTTCTTTGTACATTTACAGTACCAGTCAAAAGTTTGGACACACCTGCTCATTCAAGTGTTTTTCTTTATTTTTTTCACTATTTTCGTAGTAACCAAAACAGTGTTAAACAAGTTAAAATATATTTTAATATAGTTAATACAGAAAATAGCCCTATTTGGTAAAAGACCAAGTCCATATTATGGCAAGAACAGCTCAAATAAGCAAAGAGAAACGACAGTCCATCATTACTTTAAGACATGAAGGTCAGTCAATCCAGAACTTTTAAAGTTTCTTCAAGGGCAGTTGCAAAAACCATCAAGCGCTATGATGAAACTGGCTCTCATGAGCACCGCCACAGGAAAGGAAGACCCAGAGTTACCTCTGCTGCAGAGGATAAGTTCATTAGAGTTACCAGCCTCAGGAATTGCAGCCCAAATAAATGCTTGACAGAGTTCAAGTAACAGACACATCTCAACATCAACTGTTCAGAGGAGACTGCGTGAATCAGGCCTTCATGGTCGAACTATCATTTATTTTTCAACAGGAAAATGACCCAACACACCTCCAGGCTGTGTAAGGGCTATTTGACCAAAAAGGAGAGTGATGGAGTGCTGCATAAGATGACTTGGAATGAACTGAAATATCACATTTACACAAGTATTCAGACCCTTTACTCAGTACTTTGTTGAAGCATGTTTGGCAGCGATTACAGCCTCAAGTCTTTTTGGGTATGACGCTACAACATTTACATTTTAGTCATTTAGCAGACGCTCTTATCCAGAGCGACTTACAGTTAGTGAATATTTTTTATTTTTTTATACTGGCCCCCGTGGGAATCGAACCCACAACCCTGGCGTTGCAAACGCCATGCTCTATCAACTGAGCTACATCCCTGCCGGCCATTCCCTCCCCTACCCTGGACGAATTGTGCGCCACCCATGAGTCTCCCGGTCGCAGCCGGCTGCGACAGAGCCTGGATTCGAACCAGGATCTCTAGTGGCACAGTTAGCACTGCGATGCAGTGCCTTAGACCACTGCGCCACTCAGGAGGTTAAGCTTGGCAACACCTGCATTTGGGGAGTTTCTCCCATTCTTCTCTGCAGATCCTCTCAAGCTCTGTCAGGTCGGATGGGGAGCGTCGCTGCACAGCTATTTCAAATCAAATCAAATCAAAATCAAAGCACATATTATTTTTCACATGCGCCGAATACAACAGCTGTAAACCTTACCATGAAATGCTTACTTACAAGCCCTTAACCAACAATGCAGTTCAATAAATAGAGTTAAGAAAATATTTACTAAATAAAATACAGTAAAAATTATAATAAAAACAAACACAATAAAATAACAATAACGAGGCTATATACAGGGAGTACCAGTACCGAGTCAATGTGCGGGGGAACAGGTTAGTCAAGGTCATTTGTACACGTAGGAGTGTAAAAACAAAGGGGGGGGGGGGGGTCAATGTAAATAGTCCGGGTGGCCATTTTATTAATTGTTCAGCAGTCTTATGGCTTGGGGGTAAAAGCTGTTAAGGAGCCTTTTGGACCTAGACTTGGCACTCTGGCGTGCGGTAGCAGAGAGAACATTTTCAGGTCTCTGCAGAGATGTCCAGGCTCTGGCTGGGCCACTCAAGGACATTCAGAGACTTGTCCCGAAGCCACTCCTGCTTTGTCTTGGCTGTGTGCTTAGGGTCGTTGTCCTTTTGGAAGGTGAACCTTCGCCCCCAGTCTGAGGTCCTGAGCGCTCTGGAGCAGGATCTTGCTATACTTTGCTCTGTTCATCGTTCCCTCGATCCTGACTTGGCTTTCAGGCCAAAGAGTTCAATCTTGGTTTCATCAGACCAGAAAATCTTGTTTCTCATGGTCTGAGAGTCCTTTAGGTGCCTTTTGACAAACTCCAAGCGGGCTGTCATGTGCCTTTTACTGAGGAGTGGTTTTCATCTGGCCACTCTACCGTAAAGGCCTGATTGGTGGGGTGCTGCAGAGATGGTTGTCCTTCTGGAATGTTTTTCCATCTCCACAGAGGAACTCTGGAGCTCTGTCAGAGTGACCATCGGGTTTTCAGTCACCTCCCTGACCAAGGACTTCTCCCCCGATTGCTCAGTTTGGCTGGGAGGCCAGCTCTAGGAAGAGTCTTGGTGGTTCCAAACTTCTTCCATTTAAGAATGATGGAGGCCACTGTGTTCTTAGGGACCTTCAGTGTTGCAGACATTTTTTGGTACCCTTCCCCAGATCTGTGCCTCGACAGGTTCACCTTCCAACAGGACATGCACTGTATATTATAAGCCCATTGATAAAACCAAACCATACATGTCAATGCATAACTCTAAGCATCAAGCTAAGGACAGAAATTCCAAAATATTTCACATTCAGTCACAATCCTTGATAGCCAATACATTTATATTAAGGATATACTACCTAGGGTATGGACAGTGCTAGTTTGGGGCATCTTGAGACAAAAGAGAAGACAGGACCCCAAGAAGACAACAACAAGAGTGTCTGCTCACTTCTAAAGAGACATTAAACTATGTGTAACTCTGTAAAATGCCTCGAGGGCGACTGTCACAGTTGGAATGAGTGTCTAGCTACAATACATCCACCTGCTGTACTGAGAGTGAGTGAGCCCAGACAGACTGTTTAGTGTCTCATTGTGATAGTCCACCTGTTGTCAGCCCTGCAGCGTTCCCACTCCTATCAGTCTTTATCAGTGACAGGGCTGCCCCACCCAGCCTCATTAACCACTGGGGACGATGTGCCCCGGCCACAGAGAGAAAGGGTTAAGATGGACGCACAAAGGCTCGCTAAAGTTTATCTTTAAAGGAGGGGTAGTGTGGATTGTTGAAGCTGGCTTTTTAGCCCTGAGGATACTGTGACCAGATTCTACACAATAGGGGGAAATGGGGGGTGGCAGAGACATGATATTGGATGTGTGTGTGTGTGTGCCACTAGAGATCCTGGTTCGAATCCAGGCTCTGTTGTAGCCGGCCGTGACCGGGAGACCCATGGGGCGGCGCGCAATTGGCCCAGCGTCGTCCAGGATAGGGGAGGGAATGGCCGGCAGGGATGTAGCTCAGTTGATAGAGCATGGTGTTTGCAACGACAGGGTTGTGGGTTCGATTCCCACAGGGGGTATGAAAAAATAATAATAATGTAAGTCGCTCTGGATAAGAGCGTCTGCTAAGTAAATGTAAATGTAAATGTGTGGTTCCCCAACTCTAGTGACATTCTTTACCTAGACCATGTGGCATATTACTTTCCCCCTAGCCCACCACCATCTTGTCATTCACTACTCCAATATTGGGGGCTAAGGAGACAAATCCTCCTCCAGATCAGAGGGCAAGTTGTAATCGGGCGTCCCCGAGAGAGGTTACTTCCTGTGGCTGTTTGAGTGCTTGTTAACCCCAGCACAGACACACAGTCACACACACACACACAGACACACACACAATCTGAGTGCTAGTTAACCCCCGCAGCACCAGGGCTTTTCACTCGCACAGTCGGGGCAGAGAGGGTCCGACTCTCTGGGATTAAGCCAATCCTGCATCTGCCATCATCGCAGCAGAAACGCTTATTAGAGGAGAGCAGCTTTGCGGAGAGCTCAGTGGGGGAATGGCTCCCTTGCTTTTGAACTTCTATGTTTTAGATCCCTCAAAAGGGTCTCGATCTTGACTTGTCTACGTGTGTAAGGTAGTCATATTGCCCATGGCCTTCTTTCATGTCTTCTTCATATCTCTTAGCTATATTTTACAAGTGTTTACCTCAGTAAGACTGCTTGTTGACCTTGTGACAGTGAATCTTGTCCATATCTGTCTCTTTTCACTGTTCATCATCATGGAATGAATGTGTCATACCGGGATCAGTGTTTTCTGTTCAGGCTCCTTTTCAAGATACCATAGTAAAATCAGCACGCTACAGTTGAAGTCGTAAGTTTACATACAGTCATTAAAACTCGTTTTTCAACCACTCCACAAATTTCTTGTTAACAAACTATAGTTTTGGTAAGTCGGTTAGGACATCTACTTTGTGCATGACACAAGTAATTTTTCCAACAATTGTTTACAGACAGATTATTTCACTTATAATTCACTGCATCACAATTCCAGTGGGTCAGAAGTTTACATACACTAAGTTGACTGTGCCTTTAAACAGCTTGGAAAATTCCAGAAAATTATGTCATGGCTTTAGAAACTTCTGATAGGCTAATTGACATCATATGAGTCAATTGGAGGTGTACCTGTGGATTTATTTCAAGGCCTACCTTCAAACTCAGTGCCTCTTTGCTTGACATCATGGGAAAATCAAATCAGCCAAGACCTCAGGTTCATCCTTGGGAGTAGTTTCCAAACGCCTGAAGGTACCACGTTCATCTGTACAAACAATAGTACGCAAGTATAAACACCATGGGACCACGCAGCCGTCATACCGCTCAGGAAGGAGATGCGTTCTGTCTCCTAGAGATGAACGTACTTTGATGCGAAAAGTGCAAATCAATCCCAGAACAACAGCAAAGGACCATGTGAAGATGCTGGAGGAAACAGGTACAAAAGTATCTATATCCACAGTAAAACAAGTCTTATATCGACATAACCTGAAAGGCTGCTCAGCAAGGAAGAACTTGCCACTGCTCCAAAACTGCCATAAAAAAGCCAGACTACGGTTTGCAACTGCACATGGGAACAAAGATCGTACTTTTTGGAGAAATGTCCTCTGATCTGATGAAACAAAAATAGAACTGTTTGGCCATAATGACCATCGTTATGTTTGGTGGAATAAGGGGGCGGCTTGCAAGCCGAAGATCATCATCCCAACCGTGAAGCACGGGGGTGGCAGCATCATGCTGTGGGGGTGCTTTGCTGCAGGAGGGACTGGTGCACTTCACAAAATAGATGGCATCATGAGGAAGGAAAATTATGTGTATATATTGAAGCAACATCTCAAGACATCAGTCAGGAAGTTCAAGCTTGGTCGCAAATGAGTCTTCCAAATGGACAATGACCCCAAGCATACTTCCAAAGTTGTGGCAAAATGGCTTAAGGACAACAAAGTCAAGGTATTGGAGTGGCCATCACAAAGCCCTGACCCCAATCCTATAGAAAATGTGTGGGCAGAACTGAAAAAGCGTGTGCGAGCAAGGAGGCCTACAAACCTGACTCAGTTACACCAGCTCTGTCAGGAGGAATGGGCCAAAATTCACCCAACTTATTGTGGGAAGCTACCCGAAAGGTTTGACAGAAGTTAAACAATTTAAAGGCAATGCTACCAAATACTAATTGAGTGTATGTAAACTTCTGACCCACTGGGAATGTGATGAAATAAATAAAAGCTGAAATAAATCATTCTCTCTACTATTATTCTGACATTTCACATTCTTAAAATAAAGTAGTGATCCTAACTGCCCTAAGACACGGAATTATTACTAGGATTAAATGTCAGGAATTGTGAAAAACTGAGTTTAAATGTATTTTGCTAAGGTGTATGTAAACTTCCGACTTCAGCTGTATATCATAGTCCTTTACCTGGGCTGTCTATTCGTTTCTAAACTGTATATTTATATTCTCTTTCAAACCAAACTTGCTAGGAAAAGAAGAAAGCTTAGGCCTTATGCAGCTTAGTACAGCCTTGATAAGTTCCTTTCCTGAGGATGGCTCACCCCTCATAGTTCTGGGGGACTTCAACCTCCCTACGTCTACCTTTGACTCATTTCTCTCTGCCTCCTTCTTTCCACTCCTCTCCTCTTTTGACCTCACCCTCTCACCATCCCCCCCTACTCACAAGGCAGGCAATACGCTTGACCTCATCTTTACTAGATGCTGTTCTTCTACTAATCTCACTGCAACTCCCCTCCATGTCTCCGACCACTACTTTGTATCCTTTTCTCTCTCGCTCTCCTCAAACACTACTCACTCTGCCCCTACTCAGATGGTAATGCGCCGTCGCAACCTTCGCTCTCTCTCTCCCGCTACTCTCTCCTCTTCCATCCTATCATCTCTTCCCTCTGCTCAATCCTTCTCCCTCCAATCTCCTGATTCTGCCTCCTCAACCCTCCTCTCCTCCCTTTCTGCATCCTTTGACTCTCTATGTCCCCTATCCTCCCGGCCGGCTCGGTCCTCCCCTCCAGCTCCGTGGCTTGATGACTCATTGCGAGCTCACAGAACAGGGCTCCGGGCAGCCGAGCGGAAATGGAGGAAAACTAGACTCCCTGCGGACCTGGCATCTTTTCACTCCCTCCTCTCTACATTTCTTCATCTGTTTCTGCTGCTAAGGCCACTTTCTACCACTCAAAATTCCAAGCATCTGCCTCTAACCCTAGGAAGCTCTTTGCCACCTTCTCCTCCCTGCTGAATCCTCCTCCCCCTCCCCCCCCCCTCCCTCTCTGTGGATGACTTCGTCACCCATTTTGAAAAGAAGGTTGACGACATCCGATCCTCGTTTGTTAAGTCAAATGACACTGCTGGTCCTGCTCACACTGCCCTACCCTATGCTTTTACTTCTTTCTCCCCTCTCTCTCCAGATAAAATCTTGCGACTTGTGACGGCCGGCCGCCCTACAACCTGCCCGCTTGACCCTATCCCCTCCTCTCTTCTCCAGACCATCTCTGGTGACCTTCTCCCTTACCTCACCTCGCTGATCAACTCATCCTTGACCGCTGGCTATGTCCCTTCCGTCTTCAAGAGAGCGAGAGTTGCACCACTTCTCAAAAAACCAACACTCGATCCCTCTGATGTCAACAACTACAGACCAGTATCCCTTCTTTCTTTTCTCTCCAAAACTATTGAGCGTGCCGTCTTTAGCCAACTCTCTTGCTATCTCTCTCAGAATGACCTTCTTGATCCAAACCAGTCAGGTTTCAAGACTGGTCATTCAACTGAGACTGCTCTTCTCTGTGTCACGGAGGCTCTCCGCACTGCTAAAGCTAACTCTCTCTCCTCTGCTCTTGTCCTTCTAGACCTGTCTGCTGCCTTTGATACTGTGAACCATCAGATCCTCCTCTCCACCCTCTCCGAGCTGGGCATCTCCGGCGCGGCTCACTCTTGGATTGCGTCCTACCTGACCGGTCGCTCCTACCAAGTGGCGTGGCGAGAAGCTGTCTCCGCACCACGTGCTCTCACCACTGGTGTCCCCCAGGGCTCAGTTCTAGGCCCTCTCCTATTCTCGCTATACACCAAGTCACTTGGCTCTGTCATATCCTCACATGGCCTCTCCTATCATTGCTACGCAGATGACACACAACTAATCTTCTCCTTTCCCCCTTCTGATAACCAGGTGGCGAATTGCATCTCTGCATGTCTGGCAGACATATCAGTGTGGATGACGGATCACCACCTCAAGCTGAACCTTGGCAAGACGGATCTGCTCTTCTTCCCGGGGAACGACTGCCCGTTCCATGATCTCGCCATCACGGTTGACAACTCCGTTGTGTCCTCCTCCCAGAGTGCGAAGAGCCTTGGCGTGACCCTGGACAACACCCTGTCGTTCTCCGCTAACATCAAGGCGGTGACCAGATCCTGTAGGTTCATGCTCTACAACATTCGGAGAGTACGACCCTGCCTTACACAGGAAGCGGCACAGGTCCTAATCCAGGCACTTGTCATCTCCCGTCTGGATTACTGCAACTCGCTGTTGGCTGGGCTCCCTGCCTGTGCCATTAAACCCCTACAACTCATCCAGAATGCCGCAGCCCATCTGGTGTTCAACCTTCCCAAGTTCTCTCACGTCACCCCGCTCCTCCGCACACTCCACTGGCTTCCAGTTGAAGCTCGCATCTGCTACAAGACCATGGTGCTTGCCTACGGAGCTGTGAGGGGAACGTCACCTCCGTACCTTCAGGCTCTGATCAGTCCCTACACCCAAACGAGGGCACTGCGTTCATCCACCTCTGGCCTGCTGGCTCCCCTACCTCTGCGGAAGCACAGTTCCCGCTCAGCCCAGTCAAAACTGTTCGCTGCCCTGGCACCCCAATGGTGGAACAAGCTCCCTCACGACGCCAGGACAGCGGAGTCACTCACCACCTTCCGGAGACATTTGAAACCCCACCTCTTTAAGGAACACCTGGGATAGGATAAAGTAATCCTTCTAACACCCCCTTACCCCACCCCACCCCCCCAAAATAATAAAAAATAAATAATAATAATTGTAAAGTGGTTATCCCACTGGCTATAAGGTGAATGCACCAATTTGTAAGTCGCTCTGGATAAGAGCGTCTGCTAAATGACGTAAATGTAAAATGTACAGCATACCGGCTTCCTCACTTCCCCCTTCTCTGACTCAGTCTGTTTACACATTAGATGGGGAGGTGAGTGACACACTCATGCACGCACACACACGCACATGCACATAGCAACAGTTAGGGGAGGGGGAGTGTGAGTGAGAGGAGAGATCTCTGCAGAGCAAACGATGGGCGAGCAGGTGGATATGCCAACTGTGTGAAATTAAACACACACAGGCATTTACACACAAACACAAACACAAACACACACAGTTACCCAGATACCCAGACAAAAGAGCCTCTCAGTCAAACAATCTCTTTCAATGAAAGGGATATGAAATGACGCCTTATGGGTGCGTGTGGCAAACAGTGACAGACGCTTCCAGTACACGCTGTACAACAGTCACTGGCAACAGCAGCAGAGACACTGCAGTACATCATTCAGACATGGCAGGAGACAACAGATTGCAGCAACAACATCTCCTGTCTCGGGTGATCCCGATACTGCTGTTAGTCTACTCTGCTCGTAGACTGGTCTACTCTGGTCTATCCCTTTCATACATCACTGAATCCACCGCAACTCCTCTACTGCAATATGTGTTATTCAGAGCAAAATGTGTCACTGTACCTGATGAGTTTTGAGTGCAGACCAAAACCTCATCAGTCTACTGTTATGAATATCAACAACAACTAGCCTAACTCAAACAACAGATTAATAAATATGCCATTCAGTGTCTGGAGGGGATGTTAGGCAATGGTGTGAACAACGGGGCTTTTATTAGACAAATCCTGATCGGATTCAGGAAAGAAAAGGGATTAATCAAATACTTTGAAAGATTGAGATTAAGACTGAGATTAGGGCTCGAATGGAGCCTGTATGTTCTGATTGAACATTATAAACCAGTATAAGTAGCCCTAGTAACTGAAATTGCACATGTCCCTTATGAATATTAATCTCTCTTCTAGACCGAACCAAAAGATGTCCAAGTTGCTGTCCTAAGCAGGTTCTGTCCTCTAGGTTCCACAGACAGTGAGCCTGCATCCCAAATGGCACCCTATTCCCTATATAGTGCACTACTTTTGACCAGAGCTTTTGAGCAGAGCACTATGGACCCTGGTCAAAAGTAGTGCACTATATAGGGTATAGGGTGCCATTTGGGATACAACTAGACAGACAGCTTACATAAACTTCTGAGTTGATGCAATATTCAACACAGCGAAAGCAACATGTACTTGCTCCTATGCAAATATATTATGAATTCATGATTCTCAGAGGAGCTTTTCCTTTGAAAGTTTGAGACACTTCTACCAAGATACTTCATAAGATGTCACTTCACATTTCATGGGGTATCTTCTATCATAAATCTTCTATTAAAACCCTCCCGTTGTCCTAGGGTCAAAATGACCCGCCACTGTGTTGAACCAACTTTATTTAATTTTTATATTTTTGGGATCATTTGTGAGAAGGAGGCAGTGAGACTTTAAAGAAAGTATCACTGCCTCCTTCTCACAAATGATCCAAAAAATATAAAAATTAAATAAAGTTGTTTCAACACAGTGGCGGGTCATTTTGACCCTAGGACAACGGGAGGGTTAAGAATCAAACTAATTCAAACAAATGAATCATTATAGAAATCCAGTTGGATTATGCTACACACAGATAGGCCTAGATCCACTGGGAATCAAACATGCAAACCTGACATGTTAATGGACCTTGAAGGAGGGGAAGTTGACTTTAGACTTTCTACTAACGTTAAAACATGAACAAACTGCACACATCTAACCAAATCCCTTTCCTGGATTAAAACCTCCCAGCTTTGAACCTCATACCTAGAAACTCACCATTTAGACTCTTGCTGAGCAAACATTTTATCTAACGCGTCCATACTCTGGCCTACCATCTGTCAAATTAGCTCCTTATCAAGTGAAAGCCCTCTCCCCATACACACACACACACAAACACACACAGGCACACACGCATGCATACACACATACTTTCCCTCCCGCTTTCCCTCCTTCCCCCTATCTCATCTCTTGACTGAGGTTTTCAAACACTACATTGTTTTATGGTACGAGTATGTCCCTCCCTATTGGGATGGCTGTGATAACTTGGGACCAATAAAATATATCCAAAGAAGGATACTAGCGTCTAAACTTCTACTTTTGCTGGAAAATTGTAAGATAAGGGAGAACTACTGCTTGACCTCTATTCCATAGCATCCCAAATCATCAAATGCAACATGTACATTATCAGACTATAGGATCTGTTACTGGTTCAACCTGGACTCAGGGGTCCTGGACACTCCAATTAGTATGATATGTTACGTTTCGCATGGTATGTATTCATTTGTGGATGTCTATCATCCATTTCATATGATATGTTACGAATTGAAATTCGTACAATATTTAACGAATTGCAATTCATACAATATCTTACAAATTTGCAAAACGTATGATATGTTACGAATTCCAATTTGTCGTGGCTAATGCTATCTAGGAGGCCAACGCTAACGTTAGCTAGGTGGCTAACGTTAGCTAGGCTAGGGGTTATGGTTAGCGGTTAAGGTTAGGGCTAGGAGTTAGGTTAAAGGGTTAAGGTTAGGGGAAGGGTTAGCTAACATGCTAAGTAATTGCAAAGTAGCTAAAAAGTAGTAAGTAGTTGCAAAGTTGCTAACTAGCAAAAATGCTAAAGTTGTCCGTGCTGAGATTCGAAACACGCAACTTTTGGGTTGCTAGACGTTCGCGTCATACGCCCAATCAACCACCCTAATTTTATTTTTGCCTTTAGTAACCTTCTGTCTTATGTAACCATACCAAACATAACATATCATACTAATTTGAGGTCCCGGATTTACATTTACTATGTTACGTCTAGTCTATGAGACAAGGCTGGCTGGTTAGGCATATTCTGCATGATCAAGGATACAAACAAACAACCAAAGCTGTGTATGGGACAGGTCATTATACTGGGTGTAAGGGTGTAACAGAACTCAACAGTTCATTACAAATCTCCCGGCTGTTAATGAGCTTTCAGCAGATTATCACATTTTGTTTTTGGTCTACTAGCAATTATGGACACTGGAATAATGGACATGGATGATAAGGCCATGGTGGACTTTGCAATGGGTGATCAGACTAGAGTAGTTAATACTAATCAAATACATTATTTTTGAATAATATAGAGGTTCACCTAACAATATTCAGACAACACTTTTGGCCAGACTAAACATTACGTTGTACTCGATTAAGCTACATAACAATTTTAGATGTGCAATGGATGCACTTTATGGTTTGGAAAGCAGTCATAACAAATGGCAATCAAAAACATGAAGATAAAGTTATTTCCAAAACTCCTTGGTTTTTAGAGTCTATCTATCTGGTCCTCTGTAGCTCAATTGGTAGAGCATGGTGCTTGTAACGCCAGGGTAGTGGGTTCGATCCCCGGGACCACCCATATGTAAAAATGTATGCGCACATGACTGTAAGTCGCTTTGGATAAAAGCGTCTGCTAAATGGCATATTATATTATTATCTGTGATCACCAAAATTATCATAATTCTTCCTCCAAACTGTCCCCCTGTCTCCCTGCTCTGATTCAACAGTGGTCTACAGACTAAATATGTTTTCAAATTGTTGCTATTAATACACTGCTGTTCATTTTCTCAGCATCATCATCTCATTCACGGTGCGAGAGAGGCCAGCTGAAGGTGACAGTAATGACACTTAATTAATATCTCTATTCAAATATCTCTGCATGCTCCAATTATTTCTTCCTCCTCCAGTTGTTTTGTAATTGAGTAAAGGAAATTGGGGATACGGATGACACGGATGGCCGCCTCCATATTTGTCACACCGTGGGATTTTCCAAATTAGCTGTGGTGTGATGGTGTCATACAGAAGTCAGACAGACAGACAGACAGACAGATTCATCAATAAAAAGTTAACCTATACACTCTTACTGAGGTAAACATTAGTAAGATATATAAGGAGAGATACGTAAGAGAAGGCCACTGGCCATTCGAATTACATGTTTCAACCATGCAAATGTCTCTCCAACTTTGAATGCCTTCATAATTCATGACTGATAGCCCTCATTTTGTTTGTACAACATCCAGTCTTACAGTTTTTGTCAGTATAGGAGCATTATGGCAAAAACTAAGACTGGCCAATAGGTTCTACCCCTACACCCCCTCCACAATGGACATTTATCATGCTGAATAGCCACCACTAGTCAGCTACCTGCTCCACCGCCCCCCTGTAATCACATCTGCAACCCTGTACATGTGACTATTAAAATCTCAAATCTCAAATCTAATCTCAATCAATGTAACAAGATGGAGCTCAGAAGGTGGAAGCAGATGGTCAAAGGACTGGTTAGATTCATGCCACTATAGCAAAAGATTGTGAATTTTAATTCTAGTTTTTAGGGCATGATTATCTCTTACAGAAATAACCAATTCCACAAACCTGCCTAAATCAGCTTCTATACTTTCACTCTCTTACTTTTGACACACACACACACACACATGATGGCATCACTACAACAACAAACCCTCCAAAACAAAAAAGGCCTCAATATCTAATACAGCTTTTCTACATTTTGTTAACGATTTTGCTAACTTCTCATCCATCTGTTGCTTATATGATGTAATGCAAAAACACCTCTAATGCCAGACCCAGACCATTGGACTTCAGTGGAAGCCTGCCAGTGAGTGTGTAGGAGCTAATCACTACCACATATTTTCTGTCTGGTTTTCACCATTGATCCTCTGAGCCATTAGAGAAGGTAAATCTGGGGAAACAAAGTGTGTGTTTGAGATTAACTGCATTGCAGTCTGACTGCCCATGCAGTACCCAGAATCCCGGGATCTACAAATCACATTGCATCCCAAGGAACTACTCATTATGTGATCAAGATCACCTTACTCAAACTGATCTCTTCAAACACGCTAAAAGGGAGGCCTACAGTTGGTCATCCATTCCCAGGAGTGGCTGGACAGATGATTAAACCCATAAGGCACAGAAAGTGGGTTTCTGGGTTAGGTAGTCCACGTTGTAAAACGAAACCTTGTCTTAGACTACAATTCAGATGAAGGTAGTTGAATATGTGGGTATAGAGGAAGATGATTACGTATGAAACTCTTCATACTACATTTACATTTTAGTCATTTAGCAGACGCTCTTATCCAGAGCGACTTACAGTTAGTGAATACATATTTTTTTATACTGGCCCCCCATGGGAATCAAACCCACAACCCTGGCGTTGCAAACGCCATGCTCTATCAACTGAGCTACATCCCTGCCGGCCATTCCCTCCCCTACCCTGGACGACGCTGGGCCAATTGTGCGCCGCCCATGAGTCTCCCAGTTGCAGCCGGCTGCGACAGAGCCTGGATACGAACCAGGATCTAGTGGCACAGTTAGCACTGCGATGCAGTGCCTTAGACCACTGCGCCGCTCAGGAGTACAAAGTAGAAGTCTTTCTCTGTTGTCGGATGTGTAACTTTAGGCAGCATCTTGTGACCAGTCTTTCCAAAATCTTCAGCATCCACTTTGAACACGTTGCTATACTGTACTTTGTGTACTATACTCCCTATCAAACATTTTGATATGAAAATGTAGCAATAAAGGCTGGTCTGGGGCTCGACAGTAATTTCAAGTCATCTGTGTTTTTGCTCCAAGACCGAGTCAAGACAGAGTACAAATTATCCAAGTCCAAGTCTGAAACAATAAAAAAGCAGTCTCAAGACCGGATTTGTGACTGAGACCATTCTCAAGTATTACAACACTGCTATATAATACAATAACTAGTAAGGTACATGAAAACATCTCTCTGATCTCACAATCATTAACAGTGTCACTTTTAAATCCACTGCATGAAAGTGTCATTAGTGTCTTTTCATCATGTTAAGTCTTTCAAAACATATATAAAACCCAGAAAATGTATTAACTATGGAGCTCAAAGACATACTGTATCTTGCAAATGATGCTGAGGCAGACAGAACTGAGTTCTCCTTAATGCAACTTGGTCATTCATTTACTTTCCTATAGAGTGGACAACCTGACAGTATGAGGAAATTGTTAATGAAATGGGATATTTTATAGAGGGTCCCTAGAACATACTGTAATTGTACACAAGGAAGGATTAATTGCATAACTCATTGACAAATCATACACATGGACAGCCTACATTGATCTACATAAATGCTATCATGGAAATGTTGATAGAAAGACACAAGGAATTGCCAAGGAAATAGGACTCCAGATCTCATAAAAGAAAGTACTGGCAAATCTCAGTGCGAATAGTTGAATCACATATCTCTCTATGGAACATGCAGTACTGTACCAATGCCCATAGCCCCAATAGCAGCACAAACACCTGCAATCTCATTTTTCTTCCAGGCTTTTCGTGCTATAGACTTCCAACATGGCAGCACATAACAAATCCCAGAGCTTAGGATCAATCCCTTAATCACAGCCTGGGAGTCTGAGACAAAGGGTTTCAGAATGGAAAGATTCAAGTCTGGAAGTTTTGCTCTGTCATTGTACATTCAAAAGGCCTAATATACAGCAGAAAGCTATATAGAAGCTATAACTTATAAGCTGCATCCCAAATGGCATCCTATTCCCTACTTTTGATCAGGGCCCAAAGTGGCTATAGGGAATTATATAGGGAACTATATAGGGAATAGGGTGCCATTTGGGACATACAGTGCCTTCAGGAAGTATTCACACCCCTTGACTTTTTCCACATTTTGTTGTGTTATAGCCTGAATTTCAAATGGGTTAAATGTATACTTTTTTTTTCACTGGCCATCACACAATACCCCATAATGTCAAAGTGGCATTATGAATTTAGATTTTTTTTAACAAACTAATAAAAAATAAAAAGCTGAAATGTCTTGAGTCAATAAGTATTCAACCCTTTGTTATGTCAAGCCTAAATAATTTCAGGAGTAAAGATTTGCTTAACAAGTCATATAATAAATTGCATGGATTACTCTGTGTGCAATAATAGTGTTTAACCTGATTTTTTAATAACTACTTCATCTCTGTACCCACACATACAATTATCTGTAAGGTCCCTCAGTTGAGCAGTGAATTTCAAATACAGATTCAACCACAAAGACCAGGGAGGTTTTCACAATGCCTCGCAAAGAACGGGACCTATTGGTAGATGTGTAAAACATATTTAAAAAGCAGACATTGAATATTCATTTGAGCATGGTAAAGTTCTTAATTACCCTTTGGATGGTGTATCAATACACACAATCACTACAAAGATACAGGCGTCCTTCCTAACTCAGTTGCCGGAGACAAAGGAAACCGCTCAGGGATTTCACCATGAGGCCAATGGAGACTTTAAAACAGTTATAGAGTTTAATGGCTGTGATAGGAGAAAACTGAGGATGGATCATAAACATTATAGTTACTCTACAATACTAACCTAATTGGCAGAGTGAGAAGGAGAAAGCCTGTACAGAAAAAATATATTCCCAAACATGCATCCTGTTAGCAACAAGGCACTAAAGTAATACTGCAAAATATTTTGCAAAGCAATTCACTTTTTGTCCTGAATACAAAGTGTTATGTTTGGGGCAAATCTACTACAACACATTACTGAGTACCACTCTCCATATTTTCAAGGATAGTGGAGGCTGCATCATGTTATGGGTATGCTTGTAATCGTTAAGGACTGGTGAGTTTTTCAGGATAAGAAATTAATGGAATGGAGCTAAGCACAGGCAAAATCCTAGAGGAAAACCTGGTTTAGTCTGCTTTTCACCAGACACTGGGAGATTAATTCAACTTTCAGCAAGACAATAACCTAAAACATAAGGCCAAATCTACATTGGAGTTGCTTACCAAGAAGACAGTGAATGTTCCTGAGTGGCCGAGTTACAGTTTTGACGTAAATCTACTTGAAAATCTATGGCAAGACCTGAAAATGGTTGTCTAGCAATGATCAACAACCAATTTGACAGCGGTTGAATAATTTTGAAAAGAATAATGGGCAAATGTTGCACAATCCAAGACGTACCAAGAAAGACTCACAGCTGTAATCGCTGCCAAAGGTGCTTCTACAAATGATTGACTCAGGGGTGTGAATCCTTCTGTAATATTTCTGTATTTCATTTTCAATCAATTTGCAAAAATGTATAAAACCATGTTTTCACTTTGTCATTATAGGGTATTGTGTGTAAATGGGTGAGATTTCTTTTTTTTTTTAATCAATTTTGAATTTAGGCTGTAACACAACAAAATGTGGAATAAGTCAAGGGGTATGAATACTTTCTGAAGGCACTGTAGTCATAAGATATAGCCTAATGTAACTAATACGGGAGCTCTCAAGTCCCACATAAAAAAATACTACAGTTTACAATAGAATACTACAGTACTTACTATAGAATTCTATAGTAACTGTAGTATACTGTAGAATACTATACTACACACTGTACTATCCCTTGATCATGTGTAGTACTTACTATAGAATGCTGTATTATACTATAGTAAATACTGCAGTATTATCTGCAAAAAAGACACTGTAGTAAATACTTCAGTAATGTCCGCATAAACACTACAGTCCGCAAAAACACTACCCTTTTTTAACTATAGTTAATACTACAGCATTTAATTAGCATATACCCCTTCCCATTCTCCTCTCCCATATCGCAATTTGTGCCACCCATAAGTGAAAACCTACAAGCCAAGCATAAACCCTACAGGTTATAGAGAAGAGCAGAAGCTCTGAACTATCCGTTCAGACCTCATTCCTGCCTACGTCCTGAAGGAGAAAGCCTCCACTTCTATGTCAAATATAATAAAACATTAACAATATAGTAAATACTACAGTAATGTCTGCAAAAACACTACAGTAAATACTACAGTATACTACAGCCTGCAAAAACACTACAGTATATCCTACAGTTTTCTTTTACTACAGTATTTATACTAGAGTTAAATGTGAATACTACAGTATTCTACAGTATACTACAACAAATCAAATACATTTTTATTTGTCACAAGCGCCAAATACAACAGATGTAGACTTTACCGTGAAATACTTACTTACGAGTCCTTTCCCAACAACAAAGAGTTAAAAAAAAGAACGAAAAGGAAATAGTAACACAATAAAATGACAAGTGTGTGTGTGTGTGTGTGTGTGTGTGTGTGTGTGTGGTGTGTGTGTGTGTGTGTGTGTGTGTGTGTGTGTGTGTGTGTGTGTGTGTGTGTGTGTGTGTGAGAGTGTGCGGGTAGAATCCAGTGAGTGTACAAGAATGTCAGTGGGGGAAAAAAGGGTGGTCAATGCAAATAGTCCTGGTAGCCATTTCATTAACTGTTCAGCAGTCTTATAGCTTGGGAGTAGAAGCTGTTCAGGAGCCTTTTGGTCCCAGACTTGGCGCTCCGGTACCACTTGCCGTGCGGTAGCAGAGAGCGCAGTCTATGACTTGGGTGGCTGGAGTCTTTAACAATTTTTAGGGCCATCCTCTGACACCGCCTGGTATAGAGGTCCTGGATGGCAGGAAGCTCAGCCCCAGTGATGTACTGGACTGTATGCATTACCCTCTGTAGGGCCTTGCGGTCGGATGCCAAGCAGTTGCCAATGTCAATGTGAATGGGGGCGTGCTTGGCCCTCCGTTTCCTGTAGTCCATGATCAGCTCCTTTGTCTTGCTGACGTTGAGGGAGAGGTTGTTGTCCTGGCACCACACTACCAGGTCTCTGACCTCCTCCCTGTAGGCTGTCTCATCGTCATTGGTGATCAAGCCTACCACTGTCGTGTCGTCTGCAAACTTAATGATGGTGTTGGAGTTGTGCGCGGCCACGCAGTCGTGGGTGAACAGGGAGTACAGGAGGGGACTAAGTACGCACCACTGAGGAGCCCCCGTGTTAAGGTTCACCGTGGCTGGTGTGTTGTTGCCTACCCTCACCACCTGGGGACGGCCCGTCAGGAAGTCCAGGATCCAGTTTCAGTTGGTCTGCTTGAAACATGTAGAAATTACAGACTGGGTCAGGGAGAGGTTGAACATGTCAGTGAAGACACTTGCCAGCTGGACAGCGCATGCTCTGAGTACACGTCTTGTTAATCCGTCTGGCCCTGCAGCCTTGTGAACGTTAACCTGTTTAAAGGTCTTCTGGTTGGGATATGTATGTACGGTCACTGTGGGGACGACATCGTCAATGCACTTATTAAGGAAGCCAGTGATTGATGTGTTAAATTCTACAATGCCATCGGATGAATCCCGGATCATATTCCAGTCTGTGCTAGCGAAACAGTCCTGTAGTTTAGAATCCGCTTCATTGGACCTTCATATCACGTTAATAGGATAGTCTTGATCGGAGCTGTCCAGAAAAAGCCATATCTCAGACTGGCCAATAAAAATAAAAGATTAAGATGGGCAGTCTGAGATATGGCTTTTACTTTGCAACTCTGCCTAGAAGGTCAGCATCCCAGAGTCGCCTCTTCACTGTTGACGTTGAGACTGGTGTTTTGCGGGTACTATTTAAAGCTGCCAGTTGAGGACCTGTGAGGCGCCTGTTTCTCAAACTAGACACTCTAATGTATTTGTCCTCTTGCTCAGTTGTACACCGGGGCCTCCCACTCCTCTTTCTGTTCTGTGAAGGGAGATCAGCGTTGTACGAGATCTTCAGTTTCTTGGCAATTTCTCGCATGGAATAGCCTTCATTTCTCAGAACAAGAATAGACTGACGAGTTTCAGAAGAAAGTTATTTGTTTCTGGCCATTTTGAGCCTGTAATCGAACCCACAATTGCTGATGCTCCAGATACTCAACTAGTCTCACGAAGGCCACAACAGTTTTCAGCTGTGCTAACATAATTGCAAAATGGTTTTCTAATGATCAATTAGCCTTTTAAAATGATAAACTTGGATTAGCAAACACAATGTGCCATTGGAACACAGGACTGATGGTTGCTGATAATGGGCCTCTGTACGCCTATGTAGATATTCCATTAGAATTCAGCCGTTTCCAGCTACAATAGCCATTTACAACATTAACAATGTCTACACTGTATTTCTGATCAATTTGATGTTATTTTAATGGACCAAAAAATAGCTTTAAAACAAGGACATTTCTAAGTGACCCTAAACTTTTGAACGGTAGTGTATGTATATGTATTTATATGTATGTGTACATGTATGTGAACGTATGTATATATATATATATATATATATATATATATATATATATATATATATATTTGCGAGAGAAAAAAAACATATGGGGGATTGGAAGTGATGCAGACAATTACATTGATGGAAGATCCATTGACAGAGGGGAGAAGGGAACACACAGAACAGGGAAACACAATGAATTGAGGTAAGCATCAAAACAAAGGTTTGAATCCGTCCCCTTTGTTCCATTGTTAACAGGTGGTGAATGTCTAGCCTGGAGGTTATGGAATACTGAGTTCTACTAACTGAGCCTCTAGTATTGGTATTTAGAATTTTGGCTAGAAAAACACCTTTTATAGTACCGTACAACCAGATTTGACTTTTAAATATACTTTAATGCTCATCTAGGGACAAGCACTGGAAATTAGTGTGGGTTAACGTGTGTGACTGTTGTGTATTTATTGTGTCAATGGTGTCATTGTATCTGTCTCTATTCAAATTAACATTTTAAATGAAATAACATTTCAAAATGGCTTCTTCATTTTCATAGAAATATTCAACCCTGACACAGAAAGCGGTGATTGGCCTAGGCCCTAGTCAGATGAGGAAGGGACGCTGTTGAGGTTACCATAGAGATAACAGGAGGGGGAAGCAGGGAGGAACTGAAAACACCTGATGTTTACTTGAGAGGGGAAAAACAAGGTGCCCAGGGCATTAGCTCAGAGCAAGACAAATACCCCAGCCCCTTGTACCCTGAGAAAGACTGATTATAGGTGACCCATATGTGGTTTAAATTACAAGAGTGCTTAATGATACTACGCACCCCCTTAATAATAAAGTAGTTTTTGTATTACCAAAGCCAATCCTAAACAGTTAAAACATATTAACATTCATCTAACTCACAGAGTAAATATGTAATATGAATCCTGAAGATGTACTTTATTGTATCCTCAAACCTGGCAAGGTTTGTGTTTGAAGTATATCGTCATAGCGAGTTATACAGACTTTTTAAAGTCTCATTATTCTCTTTCCGATGCATTTTGTGGCTTCTAATCTGTCAGTGTTGTAGATGAAGACATTGCATTTTCCACTCCTGAACTTTACTTTTTCCATTTCCATGACAGTGCAGCACAGCAACAGTTAAATGTGATTTCCACCATTAAAAGAAAGGGAGATGAAAGGCTAATCTCACAAAGTGAAGAGAATAAAATATTTCAGTGACATCCTTTCAGAATCACATTCCAATTCAAATCCAATAAAGTTGGGTTTTTTTGTGCAATAAGCATGGGTAAACCCAACCTTCTACAACAATCTAAGCTGTAACACTTTTATAGACATGATTTAAGAAAACAGAAAAGTAGACCCCAAATTCCCACCCTTTTTTATTATCCTGCTCCTGCTCCCACACAAATCAATCAAGCCTCCTCCAAGGCCCTTTTTGCTATAAGATGGCCGATGGCGTCACAAAATGTAGTTTTCCCTGCTGGTCCCGGTATCCATGGTAACGGGGGGGTGATACTAACCCACTGCCTTGACCAGACCCGGGGAGGGGAGAAACTTTTTTTTTCTTGGGCATTGTTCCCCTCACTTGAATGGATTGCCTCTAATTCATCTCAGCATGAGAAATGGCATACAAAGGCCAAGAAGAGCGGGTGTCTTGGGATTTGACCAACGCAGGCAGAGTTGCAAAGCCTTACATGTAGCCTCGCAGGTTGAGGGGTCACAGAGCTACTAGTTGACTTGAGAACATCCACAATAACATTGGAATTGCTTGTGAAGCAGTTGTAATTTTCACTCTTGTTTTGAGAAGATTGGGTAAACTGCAACACTCAACATTGTACATGTATACAGCAATGGATGAATGTGTTTTCAAAGAGATGGGGCAGGTGTTTTAGTGGACGAAATAGAGTTGTTTTTGTATGGTAATACTATTTCACACAAAACAATATCATCAATCTAAGATGGGCTAATGCAGTTTAGTAGACTTTACACAGTTTACAATAAATGAAATCCAAGCCATCAAAATCAAAATCAATTGATGGCAATTGGCAAACTTACATTATTAATTGGTGGCAAAGCTGAATCAATTAGAACATTGAATAATCACTGTTAATTTTATTCAATTAAGGACATGTGAATTAATTCTGTCATGTTAAAATGTTAAAGCCAAATACAAGCATATTGATTATTTTAACAGATAGCTATTTGGCAAAACTGTAACCACTTGTATTATTTTCTGACAACAAATACATAAAATATTTGTAAAGCCAGAATAGATTAACATACAATATGGTATGCTCACACATGACATGAAATGTGCATTGTTATCAAAGATACTAAGCTACAATATCTCTATCCTGTGACATTGTCCTATCCATAGAATTAGGAATAATTGTTGGATTGAATGGCCTATCCTGTACCATTCACATAGTAGGCTACAACATGTTGTAAAACAACCCTAAAAACGAAGGAAGGAATTTAGGCTGGCAAATACATGAAGGTTAATACAACCTTATGCACAGACATCCATACAAAGAGCGAATAAACTTCATATAAGAATAACTGTTTAGAAGCATTGACTTGCATGATGTCATTTCACACATCTTCACAGTTGCAATGAGTTAGCTACTTAATTGCAGACTCTAAATGAGCAAATAATCGACTGATTAATCACTTACCGAGAGAGATAGGAGGGTAAAATACATACCAGGTAATCCGCACGGGAAACGTTTTAGTTAGTAGGCGTACTTTTCAGATAAAGAAAAGGTGTATCTGATTTTATTTGGTTGTTAGAGCAGCGACGGAGTCCTCTGTTCGTTGCGGCTGCTTTGAGGGACGAGAATCTATTGAAGGGCGGCAGAGGCAACAGCAGCAGCAGCAGCCGGGAGGCAGCAAAGCGATCGCGTGCACAATCTCAAACCTGATTGGGGCAGGTGAACGCGGTGTGTCCACCCATATCCTGCGCTGAGGCGCGCGACATACACAGCCGGTGACAAATGTTATGACAATTTGGTGCAACGCGTCTTGTTGAGGTTATTGATGTCTTATTACAATGTAATAAGCCTATGTTGAATGTCAACATTTCGACACTATATTTGTTAGCTATACGCTTTCGTTTTGCAAACTACGTATATGCAGTTTGCAAATAGGCCTCTACAATAGTATTAGTCAGCATTTCTTGAAGAAGTATAAAATCACCACCTGTGGGGCAAACATATTATAGGCTAGCTACTGATGTCTTTGAAGGTGACTATTTTGGTGGAGGCCACGAAGATGAAGAGAGTGCCTGGAGATGGAGAGGAAGAGTGAGGACCTGAAGAGAATGGTGAGTAAGATGGTAGAGAATAATACAGAAAGGTGACAGTTGCTTGGTAGCATTTAAGGTCAGGAGTAGAACATTTATATAACTATTAATCGTTAAATTCTGACCCTGACCCCTTGTAATGGGGAATATTTCAGATTTATAAAGTTCTTATTCGGTTTAGAGTGAATAACACAATGCTTAGCATATTTATATGTTTTCCCTTTCTATATTACACATGATTTCCAGTTTTCTGGTTGTGCAAGGTGTGGGTTGATGGACTCGATGCTGTATGTTATGGATTAAACTCATAGTGTATCTGCTGATAGTGATTGACGTCAGACTGGAATTCCAAGGACACTGATTTTTGTTGTATTTTGTGAAACACTATGTGATTCTGTAGCAGCTGACAAAGTTGTTTTGACTTCCTACAAGCCTCCCAGGCTGTTGTTTACAGAACATTTGGTGCTGTGTAATTAGGATATAAGAGCCTTCTCTGCGAAGGCCAAGTTAGACATTTTCTCTGCTTCTGTGCTGGGGTGTCTCCCTGTTGAAACGTAAATAAACTGAGATGATTTTGATTGTTTTGACTGCTCTCCTTTTTGTTCACCTTGAAATTCCCATTAGACCCCTCACCTTTGACCCGAAGATTAACACTATCTCCCCTACTGTATGTCCAGTTATTTTTTTTATGACTGTGGGCTGCCACTATACCCCTGTTTGGTCCCTAAGGGTAACCCACCTTGAAGGCTGGACCCCCAATTTGAAGTTTACAGGCAAAAGGTAGGCTACACCATACATCTTACATCCAATAATAGAGAGAGAGAGAGTGTGTGTGAAGAAAATAGATTAAAACTGAAATGAAGGTAGGTAATAGGTTGTTATACTGTATGGACCGGTTTCCCAGACACAGATTAAGCCTAGTCCAGGATTTAAAAAGCAATTAGAGAGTTTAATAGTCCAGGACTTAATCTGTGTCTGGGAAACCAGCCCTATATGTTGTATTAAAGTGCCACAGCCTTTGTTGCAAAGGAGCTGCTATGCAATGGTGAACAACATTTACACTTATTTGCTACTTCAAGATGAATGCCATGCAACGCTACTGATCCCATATCTAATGGCACTGACCAGCCCATAGTTTTAAAGCCCTAAATGCATTATGAATTATTGATGCGATAATAAGCTTTCTGCTTATACTGTAACCATCTCTGATCAAATTAACTGCTACTACAGTATAAGAAGCGGCAATTTCAGACTTGATTTTCCCTTATGAAAAATGTATCAACACTTACAAAAATGTCCATGAATTATAATCCACATAATAATTCACATTTCCTGTTGTTGCAGGATTATTTTCCTGCCTTAGCAAACTGGCTCAAATCTTCATATCCGCCATATTTGAAATCATATGGCTATTCAATTTTTTCGCAGTGACAGACAATTATCCAAGTCTCATAGCCTAGACAGAGGTTGATAAATAAATGAAAACCTACAGTCAAGGGGATTAATTAATAAACACATGAATTAGTCCTGTCCTTCCATGCAAGGCCCCATTTCTAAATGAAATACATCCACTTTCTCCTCCCTCTTCCCTCGAGCCATATGTCTCTTGCTGAGGTGGCGGCTCAACTAGTCTGAGGATGAGCATATAATAATTTTACTCAACTAGAGATTTGGAACAATTATGCAAAGCGGAGCAGATGCATAAACTTGAATTGTCCTGAGACAGAACTGGATGACATTGATATAGGCATTAGTTGATGAAAAGTGTACCTGTGGCAGATTTCTTAATTCAATTACCATTAGAAATTGGGCACCTGTTGATGATGTGATTTGCAACAAGTATACTTGGTACATAAATCATCAAAAACCTCACTGATTTATGTTTTTTGTGGTTAAACTCTATTTGACAGTGTCACTATGACAGGGACATGGTGTTAAGACTTTTCATTGGTGGGCAGTGTGCTATGTCAGTACAGCTATCATAATGCAAACTGTTACTACAGTACAGTCATCATAATGAAAACTGCTACTACATCTGTCATGACAATTGTCTTGACAGATGTAGTAGCAGTTTGCATTATGATGACTGTACTGACATAGAGAGGTTGCTATCCAGCTGTGCTTTGTCAGGGGTGTCATAGCATGGCACTAAGGGCCGGTTTCCCATACACTGATTAAGCTCAGACTTGGACTAGAAACCTTACTCAATGGAGAATCCCCATTGAAAGTGCTTTTAGTCCTTGACTAGGCTTGATCTGTATCTGGGAAACTGGCCAGAAATGTCATATAATAACAATGAAACTAAACTGTTATACAGTAGGCTTATACATTTTCTCAATTTCACCTTTACTCAGGGCTCAGTTTTTTAAATCTAGATTTAGCAAACATAACAAATAAAAAATGACCAAAAACACTAGATACACATCAGCTGCTGGTGGTGTTAGTTTTAGTACAAATATCAATCAATTTCCATGACATCCTCTGGGAGGCAGACATATTGTAAGTGTGCTGTGTAATTGCTAAGTGAGACCCTCTGCTAAATGGGCCTTGGACCCATGTTTTATAGCGGCACAAAATGTGAACACATACACACACATGTAATGTCGATATAACAAGTTTAAGATCCTTTCCCTGAAGTGTGTGTGTGTGTGTGCTAAACCATATGCTCAGAGTCAACCGCCTGGACATAAGTGACAGTGACAGCCACACCCTCTCAAGCAGAAGCAGGTATCTCTCTCAGGGCCTATACCTTCAGGTTCCTCTCCATACTGCCCACCTCAGACTCATGATTATATTAATGCAAAATCCTAATTTGAGCCTACCGATCACATAAATCCCCCATAAAGACTTGGGGATACTTAGCCTAGCCATCATGCCAATGCGGTACTGGGCTCTATGCTAATTCACTAATGCGCCTGGCTAGGCTAGCTGATGATGCGGTGGCTGTTGTGTAATTGGCTAATCCAATCAGTTTCCACAAGCTTCTTTTACTTCCCATTCAAGTGTGGTGGGAGGAGTGGGGCACATACACAACATAGAGCCCTTCCAGAATTCACCAGTCTCTCAAGGGAGGGCTGTGAGTGTGATCTGGGGTGACAGAGAGGGAAGGGGTGGGGGCGCCACTTTGTCACCATGGCACCCTCACTGTGGTGACAGATGTGTTGTTGGTGTCAAGGGTTGTTTTATGCTGCCTGGATTTTATGGTTACTGTTGTTGTTAGTGTGTTTAGGCCTGGGATGAGCTAGGATATACTTAAGTTTTATGTGTCACACCTCGAGGCACACATTACTTTATGCAGGTGTTTTACATGCCAAACGTGTATACAGAACAGATCATTATATATTACAGTACAGATCATTCTATATTACAGTAACATATCATCCAGGCAAACATAAGAACATATGATACCATACAGACACAAAGAGTCTATGCTTATGAATAATAGATGCTGTGAGTGAGCACTTACACTGTTAATGTCTGATGACCACAAATTGACTGTTTAAAACTGTTAGGCTTTGAATTGTACAATCATAAATATGACAAACAATAGAATCTGAGGAATGAAATATTTGAAAACTGACCAGGAGCCAGCAAAGTTGAATTTCTGACAAATTGCAGAGCGACAGCAATTTATTAAGCACTGACAAATCAGTTCCACTGTCACGGAATCAGCCGAGGCTGCCCCTCCTCCTTGCTCGGGCAGGCTTCGGCTTTCGTCATCCCCGGAGTACTAGCTGCCACCGATCTATGTTTCGGTGTTTGTCTAGTTTGTCCTGATTGTTTTCAACTGTTTCACATTATGTTATATTGTATTCCCTTTATAACCCCCTGTCTCTCATTGGTTATTGTACTCCTGAGTGGCGCAGTGGTCTAAGGCACTGCATCGCAGTGCAAACTGTGCCACTAGAGATCCTGGTTCGAATCCAGTCGCAGCCGGCTGCGACCGGTAGACCCATGGGGCGGCGCACAATTGGCCCAGGGTAGGGGAGGGAATGGCCGGCAGGGATGTAGCTCAATTGATAGAGCATGGCGTTTGCAACGCCAGGGTTGTGGGTTCGATTCCCATGGGGGGCCAGTATATAAAAAATGTGTTCACTAACTGTAAGTCGCTCTGGATAAGAGCGTCTGCTAAATGACAAAAAATGTTATTGTGTGTGATTGTTTTCCGTTAGGTCGGCAGTGCTGGTTGTATGCGTTTATTGTTCCTCCCTGTTTGGAGTTTTGTTTTGTACTTTCTTTACTGTGTTGAGTAAAGTACGTTCTGCCAGTAGTTCGGTGTCCTGCGCTTGACTTCGTTTCCCGCATACACGTCACCTTGACATCCACAAGCACATGCTTTTACATTTGTAATGGCTTTGAGAAGACAGACGTTAAACTTCACATCCATTCTGGTTTTTAACAAATCAGCTAGATCCTGTGACGCTTAAGACTTTTGGGTGTTGCAGGTAGGTAATTATAAAATAAACGCTTTCCACTTGGAAAAGCTTCAACTCAAAGGAGATGATGCACTGGAACTGCTCCAAAAAAAGCAAAAATATCCCACTCAGTGAGGCTAAATCAGCTAAATGTATACACACACAAATCATACAACAAAGGCACCAAATGCAATGACATTGTGAAAATGTAAAATGCTCACACTCAATTATTGGAAAACAAAACACCAAAGGAGCCATTTATGAAGAAAACATTTTATTTTTCCCCAAAAGATGTTACACAACATTCAGAAACCTGTTTTTGGTCTCAACATCTGTTAATCAGCATGAGAAAAATGCCCCATCGCTTCATTCATATACCCTATATCTAAGGTAAAAGAGGAAATTACAAATATATATATTTATCTATGCTTACATCATGTCATTGAACAACAGATTGATGTACAACACATACAAGCTGATGTACAGCAGGAACGGTACTGTAGGTACATATAGAAGACAGAGGAACCCCATTGGGCAAAAGTGGTTGCAATAACATCATTAAGACGTCTTTTGTGAACATTATGGTCTAGTTCTAAAGGAAAGGTGATTAGATGTCATTTTACCAGATAACCAAAATATGGCGTCATGAAAAAGATGTCTTCACCTGGTTGTCATCTGGTTATCTGACATTTCAACAACCAGAAAAACAGTTTACAACCAGAATGACGTTATTATGACATCCCATGCCATATTTTGTCCGTTAGGAAAAGACAGCTGGATAGAATACCAGTTGGCCTTCTCGAAGGAAATAACTATAATATTCAGAAAATAACTATTCAAAAGGTTAGCAGCTCAGGCAGAGGATGCTGGTCTTTCCTATGTACAAAGTTTTTCAAGTCCACTTAATTTAGGTTTAATCTCAAATACACAGTTCTTACAAGGGTTTTTGTCATTAGTCTCATAGTACATACATTTGTGGTATAATATATTTGAGAGGAGGAAGAAAACTTTTTAAAAAGTGACTGCAATTGGAAAGTCAAGGGAATCACCCTATTTCACTATAATGTAATGTAAAATAATGTCACATTGTAAACAATGTGCTGTTTGTGCCGTTATCTAGCATAGAGATTGTCGTTGTACAATTCCAAGACTGAACTTTTGTTGCTCTGATTCTAAAATGCAAACATTTACATTCTCGCATAGCTTATAGGATAGTTTTAAAGCAGATACGTCTCACTCGCTAATTAGCAGCTAAATCGCTAGCTGTTGACTCGTATTTACCCCCCTTCTCAAATGCAGCAAAAACGATTCTATTCACATGGTGAGGTAATAGTGAAATAGGATAATTGAGGGGGTTTATGTTGGTATGGAGTGTATGTGATGTAGGTATGTTTGGTCCATTCTTTATCTATCCATCTACCACTATGTGATCCTGAAGCTGGCAGTGTGAGGGGTTTGTGTTTAGTTGAAACACCAGACTGAGCGAGAGAGTTGTACAGACATAAAACAAGGCACATCAAATTCATGTGGTAAGGCTGGTCCTTCAATTTCTCTAGAATTACACATTTTCAATTAAATAATTAATCATATACCCATGATTGAAGACAAACACAAATGGTTAACACTACTTGAACACCATTATTGCAACATAATAGCACCATAAACATGACATTGATGCTTGTTATAAATGGTCAGCGGTGCTATTCATTAAAGTATAATGCAATGACTGAAAACCAACCATCTAATCTACCGTATAGAATTCCAAGAAGGCGGTAATCCATTTCCTACAGTCTTACACTGGGTATAACAGGTGTAATGTCAAGCTTATGATGCATCTTGTAAATGTAATGATGCCTATCATTAGTGTTACTTCATCAATGGGTGGCCAGACTTTTACAAAAAGTGGAGATAAGTTAACCAACTGGATGTAGCCAAGAACACAACGGCCATTTTGTCCCAAAACGTCTCTGAGGTGTCGAGATGCAACATTCATAAGCTGGAGTAAAAAGGCCTTTTACACTTTCCAAAATGTATTTAACATCTCCGTGCTTCTCACTAGATTTGTCAAATCAACCCTAAAAAGTGAATTTCCCATGATTCGAAAAGAATTGCAGCAGTTCCAAGTAAAAAAGCAGAGAACGAGAGAAACAGAGGTCAATGGATTTCCTTGTACAGGAAGAACAAGAGCATAGTAGAAAACAGAACTGACAGTTTATCGACCAAGAGATTGATAAATATTTCTTTGTTTTTTTATTATTTATTCGTCTTAGTTTCGCTTTGCCTAAAAAGTTTTACAATCCTGAAGAAGAGTGCAGGGAACAGAGGCAGAGAGGGAGAGGAGAGCGTTTCCTGTTGTTTCATGATCATTCTGGAGTCTCTCCAGACCAAACCACTGTGGATTTTTTGGGAGGGGTGGGTCGGTTGATTAGTGCTCCTCCAGCCAAGATGGCGTGTCGCCACCGGGCATTTTCAACTTGATGTGGAACTCCTTGAGCGTCTGATCCAGCTGCTGCTGGTTTCCTGCATAGTACGCCGCGATTGCATTGTGGAAGAGGATCAACTGGTTGTGCAACACTTTCACCTGGGAGAGGGGGAGGAGAAAGAGGAGGAAGAACAGGAGGAGGACATGAGCACTCACACCAGAGTAAACAAACACATACTCGCATTTAATGCCTGTTGAAGAACTGTGTAATGGACCAGTTTGTTTTGCTTTAGCAAATATCCCAGCAGACTTTTCAAACAGCAACACTGGTCAGTTTTATATTTGGCCAACCTGGTCTCAGAGCATTTCATATTATTCTGTAGGTAATTCCGGGACACTCCATTTAATATGATATGTTATGTTTAGTATGGTATGTACTAATTTGTGGATGTCTACCACCCATTTCCTATATGTTAAGAATTTTCTAAACGTACTATATGTTAAACATTTAGAAAAGTTGCTCATTAGCCAATATGCTAAAGTCGTCCGTGATGATATTTGAACTCGTAACCTTTGGGTTGCTAGACATTCGCTTTATACGCCCACCCGTCCAACCACTCTATGTTCGTTTTTGCTTAAGTAACCATCAGTCTTTTTTAACCATACCAAATGTAACATAATAGTAATTTGAGTGTCCAGGATTTACATTTACTATGTTACATGATGTAATGATGATTATTTTCCTGAAAATCTACCAAGTTTCAATAGTGGGAATAATTCATATTTATCCCAAGAATCACAGGAAATACCGCAAATATCTTAAGTGCCCACTTAAAGCATTTAAAACCAAGATATGGTCACTATGCCAGTGTTCTCCCCAAATAGAGGGGCGCTGCGTCACTTTGTCGGCTTGGCTGCGCCACTATCTCGACACAGAACGCGCTCAGGACGCACCCCGAGTACAGCGTTATCGAATCATACAAACTTTGTAACGGCAGTCAAACAAAAATAAAATGACCAAAGCCGCTAAGCTTGCTAGATAACTACCTTCAACGAATGACAGAATATCTCATTTGGCAAAATCGAGTTGATTATACAGATAGCAGATCAGCTCATGAATAACGGGGAGATGAAGAGTGGAAATTGTTTCAATATCAAGGCATCTTAACAGGGACCAACTCTGTTTAAAAAATGTCCATATCTACTCACATACTGTTTGCTGATCACACATTCTCTACCGAAGCTCTCATATAGGCAGCAAGTACGAGACAGCGCAGAGAAGCGGGGGAAATGTTATAGCGGTATTTTGACATGCATAAGCGAGAGACGTGCTTTAATAATGCAACCCATGAATTACAGAATAAAGTTAAGAATTTTCATGTGAGACAGGAGTCAGGATTTTGGGTTTCAGTGGGGTTGGGACTGGATAGGAAAATAGCCTAGGCTCTAGAATAGGAGAAGATAGAATTTTCCCTCATGCCTCTCTGAATTGTTAACAGACTTCATTGTCTGTGACAGAGATGCCTATGTAGTGAACTGTGCATATACCTATACAATTTGTGACTGTCTGTAGTCCGGCAGTGTCAATTATGCGTGCTTTGAATTCATGGCGACTTTGTGTGAAGTAAATACGCTAGGCTAAAGAAGGCTTCCATGCGACAACCTGTTTGGATAATGTGCTATTTAATTTTTTGCTAATCTGCTGCTGCGCATGTTGTGTATTTTGTGGAATTGCATTCGTTTGACATTGGGGAAAGATGTTGTAATTTCCCGGGTCTTGCCATTACATTTTTTGTGAAGTGTTCCCGGGACAGTCCCGGGATCCCGGTTACCCTAGTTGGCAGCAAAGGTTCCAAGACAATAGGGCTGGGCGATATATCTAATTAATTTGAAATTATGTTTTTGCGCGATATTCCAAATGCCTGTATTGGAAGAATCAAGGTTTTGTTCTTTTTTGTTTTTATGAGCGTTTATGTCTACTTGTTCTCGTGTTGTATTTTTGGCCTCGTCTCTTTCGCTCCTCTGTGCACCAGAGCCCATAGAAACACATTGGCCTTATTTTTGACCGATTTTAGCAAGAGTGAAACCTCTTGCTTCGCCTCTTCCTCTATGGTTTACACACACACACACACCAAGCCCCGCCCCCTGCCTCTCACACCAACAAAGTTGAGAGATTACTTCTTCCTCTCTGACACGCAGTTTCAACTTGCTATTTGCATTTGAGGTTTGGTCCAACAGAATTGGTCATATGGACACCAAAACACATTGAGACATTGTTTTACTATAACAGAGGAGAAGTTAACTTTTCTAACGATATCCTTTTCATGTCTCAACTACTCAAATTGTGTGCAGAGCAGACACTACTAAAACGAGAGTATCAATGCCCATTGATTCTGGAATGCCCATTGATTCAGTTTGTCGCGCGGGGCATTGGCGTACCATTGGCAGCATTTTAGTCAGTCTGCTCTACCAGCTGTTTAGTCAGTGATTATAGCAACAAAGAAAAGCAGGTTAAACTATTTTGATAAAATCCTTACATTATTAGTGGGTCTTATGGTTGTGGAAGTCTTATATTTATCCTAGGTATAACTTCACAAGCCCTGAATTCATTAGATTATTGCTGACTGTTTGAAATCCAGTGTATTTGACCTTTAATCGTACAACAATGCTTATTTAAAAAATCGCGCATAAGTAAAAAAGGCCATATCGCCCAGCCCTACAAGCCCTACAAGTCAATTACATCCTAGTAAAGACGCAAAATCTGGTCACATGTATTCTGTACTAGCCCTTGACGCAAAAAAAAAGACTAAGCCTACTCCTGACATGGCAGCTAAAACTAGCTTCTGAAGTACCTTGTTCTCTTCCAGGAATTTGAGCTTGACGGAGACATCGTTGCGCATCTTCTCGTACTTCTCGCGGTGGATCTGGAACTGCTGCTGGGAGTGTTCTATCTTGGGAAGCGTGGTGGCATCCCGCGGGCCCAGGTTCAATTCCTCCAGGTCTGTGCGGTACGCGTCATATTCAACCCTACAGTGGGCGTCAAAGAGCAGACGGAGGTCAACTTACATACAATTATTTTAACTTACATACAGCAGTCTGCCCAACTCCTATGGTCATCGTCTTGCCAGACAATGACCAGAGGAGTTGGTTATACAGCACAAACAGATCTGGGACCAAGTTAGGGATAGTAACACGACAAACAGTCAAACAAAATCCTACAAAACGTTGATGATACCTCCCCAAAACGTCAACTAAATCTTGTAATAAATAATGTGGAAATTGAGAAAGTTGGATTGTAAACTGTCATGGTCAAAACATATTGATACAAGAGTAGCTAAGATTGGGAGAAGTCTGTCCATAATAAAGAGCTGCTCTACCTTCTAAACAGCACTATCAACAAGGCAGGTCCTACAGGCCCTAGTTTTGTCGCACCTGGACTACTGTTCAGTCGTGTGTTCAGGTGCCACAAAAAGGGACATAGGAAAATTGCAATTGGCTCAGAACCGGGTAGCACGGCTGGCCCTTGGATGTACACAGAGGGCTAACATTAATAATATGCATGTCAATCTCTCCTGGCTCAAAGTGGAGGCGAGACTGACTTCATCACTACTTGTGAGAGGTATTGACATGTTGAATGCACCAAGCTGTCTGTTTGAACTACTGGCACACAGCTCGGACACCCATGCATACCCCACAAGACATGCCACCAGAGGTTTCTTCACAGTCCCCAAGTCCAGAACAGACTATGGGAGGCGCACAGTACTACATAGAGCCATGACTACATGGAACTCTATTCCACATCAAGTAACTGATGCAAGCAGTAAAATTAGATTTTAAAAAGACAAAAATACACCTTATGAAAAAGCGGGGACTGTGAAGCAACACAAACATAGGCACAGACATATGCATACACACACGATTACATATGCACTATACACATTTTGTACTGTGGATATGTGGTAGTGGTGGAGTAGGGGCCTGAGGGCACACAAATCTGTGAAAGTATTGTAATGTTTTTAAAATTGTATAAACTGCCTTAATTTTGCTGGACCCCAGGAAGTGTAGGTGCTGCTAATGGGGATCCATAATAAATACAAACAAAAAACTGGACATGGCAATTTCCTAAACTGAGTCAATTTCAGAAAATGACTAGGAAAAACATATGCCCTCAAAATGTTCAATAAGAGGATGTAAGTCAGTCAACAAGTAACAGTAAACTAATTTAAACTGATATTCTCATTACCTGGCAGTTTCATACTGTTTGATGTTAATCATAGTGTCCTCAATTGTTTTGTCCACCAGTGTGTTCACGCTGGCGATGAAAAAGTTGATCGACCCCATTAGGGTCTCCCCATTTTTGGACAAGAGTTTTTGAGTGTCAGCATTGTAGCCAAACTCCTCCTGAAAGACAAGATTACATCACACACTTTTTAGACAATTCAATAAGATATGAAATACCATAGAATAGTATTATCTGTGCAAGCACATTATCGTTGAATATGATCAAAATTCTACTTTCCTAAAATACGAGATTAATGGATATTGAGTGACCCCTCAATGTCATGGGCAAATTATTTTTAGAGTGAGGACTTAATTACATACACTACCAGTCAAAAGTTTGGACACACCTACTCATTCAAGGATCATTCTTTTTTAAACTATTTTTTACATTGTAGAATAATAGTGAAGACATCAAAACTATGAAAGAACACATATGGAATCATGTAGTAACCAAAAAAAGGGTTAAACAAAACAAAATATATTTTATATTTGAGATTCTTCAAATAGCCACCCTTTGCCTTGATGACAGCTTTGCACACTATTGGCATTCTCTCAACCAGCTTCATGAGGTAGTCACCTGGAATGCATTTCAATTAACAGGTGTGCCTTGTTAAAAGTTAATTTGTGGAATGTCTTTCCTTCTTAATGCGTTTGAGCCAATCAGCTGTGTTGTGACAAGGTAGGGTGGTATACAGAAGATAGCCCTATTTGGTAAAAGACCAAGTCCATATTATGGCAAGAACAGCTCAAATAAGCAAAGAGAAACTACAGTCCATCATTACTTTAAGGCATGAAGGTCAGTCAATACAGAACATTTCAAGAACTTTGAAAGTTTCTTCAAGTGCAGTCACAAAAACCATCAAGCACTATGATGAAACTGGTTCTCATGAGGACCGCCACAGGAATGGAAGACCCAGAGTTACCTCTGCTGCAGAGGATAAGTTCATTAGTTACCAGCCTCAAAAAATGTAGCCAAAATAAATGCTTCACAGAGTTCAAGTCACAGACACATCTTAACATCAACTGTTCAGAGGGGACTGTGAATCAGGCCTTCATGGTCAAATTGCTGCAAAGAAACCACTACTAAAGGACACCAATAAGAAGAAGAGACCTGCTTGGGCCAAGAAACACGAGCAATGGGCATTAGAGCAGTGGAAATTTGTCCTTTGGTCTGGAGTCCAAATTGGAGATTTTAGGTTCCAACCGCTGTGTCTTTGTGAGACGCGGTGTGGGTGAACGGATGATCTCCGCATGTGTAGTTCCCACCGTAAAACATGGAGGTGGTGGTGTTATGGTGTCGGGGTGCTTTGCTGGTGACACTGTCTGTGATTTATTTAGAATTCAAGGCACACTTAACCAGCATGGCTACCACAGCATTCTGCAGCAATACGCCATCCCATCTGGTTTGCGCTTAGCGGGACTATCATTTGTTTTTCAACAGGACAATGACCCAACACACCTCCAGGCTGTGTAAGGGCTATTTTACCAACAAGGACAGTGATGGAGTTCTGCATCAGATGACCTGGCCTCCACAATCCCCAACCTCAACCCAATTGAGACAGTTTGGGATGAGTCGGACCGCAGAGTGAAGGAAAAGCAGCCAACAAGTGCTAAGCATGTGGGAACTCCTTCAAGACGGTTGGAAAAGCATTCCAGGTGAAGCTGGTTGAGAGAATGCCAAGAGTGTGCAAATCTGTCATCAAGGCAAAGGGTGGCTATTTGAAGAATCTCAAATATATTTTGGTTTGTTTAACACTTTTTGGGTTACTACATGATTCCATATGTGTTATTTCATAGTTTTGATGTCTTCACTATTATTCTACAATGTAGAAAATCCCTTGAATGAGTAGGTGTCCAAACTTTTGAATGGTAGTGTGTGTGTGTGTTATATATATATATATACACATACACACACACATACATATACTTTTGACTGGTACTGTATATTTAATCATTATAGAATTCCCTTCAAGGGTTTCCAATTGAGAGCTCATAGATCATTTTGACATAACCACTTGAATCCATGGTAATCCAATGACAATTCAGACAGTCACATTTAACTTCCAACCATAAGTTGTGATTTCTTAAATCTAGATACATGTTTATTTAAACCTTTTATAAAAAAAGGAAGTCTTAACTATTAACAAACCATGAATGTCTAGGCCTAAATGTCACAGCAAACAAACCATTTTGGACAGACTTTCATCATACAACAGAAGGCTGGTAAAAAAATCTAACATGAAACATGGCAATGTTACCATCTTATAAACAGAACATTGAGACAAACATGTATGCACACACACACAACCCTTTCATTAGGCAGCAGGTGGGGATGTGCATAAATCCCATTACAATAAAGAAAGAACATGAAGTACAGGTTCCACCCAGTTTATGTTCATAATTGCCTTTAGATCTGACAAGGGTTGTAGGTTGCTATAAATACTTGCTACTATTTACACATAAGCAAATACTTAAAAACATGTATTTCAAATAAAATCATTGCGCCGAATAAAACAGGTGTAGAGTTCACCATGAAATGCTTACGAATGACCCCTTTTCCAACCATGCAGAGTTAAAAGGTAAGAAAAATGTGAACAAAAAAATAAGGAAATAGTAACAATAAAATAACAACAACGGAAAGTATTCAGACCCCTTAACTTTTTCCACATTTTGTTACGTTAGCCTTATTCTAAAATTGATTTAATAGTTTTTTCCCCCTCATCAATATACACATAATACCCCATAATGACAAAGCAAAAACAGGTTTTATAAAGATTTGCAAATGTATAATTAAAAAAAAAGCTGAAGTATCAAATTTACATAAGTATTCAGACCCTTACTCAGTACTTTGTTGAAGCACCATTGGCAGCGATTACAGCCTCAAGTCTTCTTGGGTATGACGCTACAAGCTTGGCACACCAATATTTGGGGAGTTTCTCCAATTCTTCTCTGCAGATCCTCTCAAGCTCTATCAGGTTGGATGGGGAGCGTCGCTGCACAGCTATTTTCAGGTCTCTCCAGATATTTTTATTTTTAAACTTTACTTCACTTTTTTTTTTAGGGGGTAGATCAGCTTTACTATTGCAGATAGATTGTAACTTCCATCAATGTAATTGTCTGCATCACCTCTAATCCTCAATATATATATTTTTCGCAAATATAGAGTACCAGTCAAAAGTTTGGACAAACCTACTTATTCAAGGGTTTTTCTTTATTTTTACTATTTTCTACATTGTAGAATAATAGTGAAGACATCAAAACTATGAAATAACACATATGGAATCATGTAGTAACCAAATAAGTGTTAAACAAATCAAAATACATGTTATATTTAAGATTCTTCAAATAGCCACCCTTTGCCTTGATGACAGCTTTGCACACTCTTTGCATTTTCTCAACCAGCTTCACCTGGAATGCTTTTCCTACAGTCTTGAAGGAGTTCCCACATATGCTGAGTACTTGAGATGATTGTGGACTACAGGAAAAAGAAGAGGACCGAGCACGCCCCCATTCTCATCGACTGGGCTGTAGTGGAGAAGGTTGAGAGCTTCAAGTTCCTTGGTGTCCACATCACCAACAAACTAACATGGTCCAAGCACACCAGGACAGTCGTGAAGAGGGCACGACAAAAGCTATTCCCCCTAAGGAGACTGAAAAGATTTGGCATGGGTCCTCAGATCCTCAAAAGGTTCTACAACTGCACCATTGAGAGCATCCTGACTGGTTGCATCACTGCCTGGTATGGCAACTGCTCGGCCTCCGACCGCAAGGCACCACAAAGGTAGTGCGTACGGCCCAGTACATCACTGGGGCCAAGCTTCCTGCTATCCAGGACCTCTATACCAGGCGTTGTCAGAGGAAGGCCCTAAATATTGTCAAAGACTCCAGCCACCCTAGTCATAGACTGTTCTCTCTGCTATCGCATGGCAAGCGGTACCGGAGTGCCAAGTCTAGGTTCAAGAGGCTTCTAAACAGCTTCTACCCCCAAGCCATAAGACTCCTGAACATCTAATCAAATGGCTACCCAGACTATTTGCATTTGCCCCCTCCCCCCTCCCCTCTCCCCCCTGCTACTCTGTTTATTATCTATGCATAGTCACTTGAATAACTCTACCTACATGTACAGTGGGGAAAAAAAGTATTTAGTCAGCCACCAATTGTGCAAGTTCTCCCACTTAAAAAGATGAGGCCTGTAATTTTCATCATAGGTACACGTCAACTATGACAGACAAATTGAGAGAAAAAAATCCAGAAAATCACATTGTAGGATTTTTTATGAATTTATTTGCAAATTATGGTGGAAAATAAGTATTTGGTCACCTACAAACAAGCAAGATTTCTGGCTCTCACAGACCTGTAACAACTTCTTTAAGAGGCTCCTCTGTCCTCCACTCGTTACCTGTATTAATGGCACCTGTTTGAACTTGTTATCAGTATAAAAGACACCTGTCCACAAGCTCAAACAGTCACACTACAAACTCCACTATGGCCAAGACCAAATAGCTGTCAAAGGACACCAGAAACAAAATTGTAGACCTGCACCAGGCTGGGAAGACTGAATCTGCAATAGGTAAGCAGCTTGGTTTGAAGAAATCAACAGTGGGAGCAATTATTAGGAAATGGAAGACATACAAGACCACTGATAATCTCCCTCGATCTGGGGCTCCACGCAAGATCTCACCCCGTGGGGTCAAAATGATCACAAGAACGGTGAGCAAAAATCCCAGAACCACACGGGGGGACCTAGTGAATGACCTGCAGAGAGCTGGGACCAAAGTAACAAAGCCTACCATCAGTAACACACTACGCCGCCAGGGACTCAAATCCTGCAGTGCCAGACATGTCCCCCTGCTTAAGCCAGTACATGTCCAGGCCCGTCTGAAGTTTGCTAGAGTGCATTTGGATGATCTAAAAGAGGATTGGGAGAATGTCATATGGTCAGATGAAACCAAAATATAACTTTTTGGTAAAAACTCAACTCGTCGTGTTTGGAGGACAAAGAATGCTGAGTTGCATCCAAAGAACACCATACCTACTGTGAAGCATGGGGGTGGAAACATCATGCTTTGGGGCTGTTTTTCTGCAAAGGGACCAGGACGACTGATCCGTGTAAAGGAAAGAATGAATGGGGCCATGTATCGTGAGATTTTGAGTGAAAACCTCCTTCCATCAGCAAGGGCATTGAAGATGAAACGTGGCTGGGTCTTTCAGCATGACAATGATCCCAAACAAACCTCCCGAGCAACGAAGGAGTGGCTTCGTAAGAAGCATTTCAAGGTCCTGGAGTGGCCTAGCCAGTCTCCAGATCTCAACCCCATAGAAAATCTCTGGAGGAAGTTGAAAGTCCGTGTTGCCCAGCAACAGCCCCAAAACATCACTGCTCTAGAGGAGATCTGCATGGAGGAATGGGCCAAAATACCAGCAACAGTGTGTGAAAACCTTGTGAAGACTTACAGAAAACATTTGACCTGTGTCATTGCCAACAAAGGGTATATAACAAAGTATTGAGAAACTTTTGTTATTGACCAAATACTTATTTTCCACCATAATTTGCAAATAAATTCATAAAAAATCCTACAATGTGATTTGTCTGTCATAGTTGACATGTACCTATGATGAAAATTACAGGTCTCTCTCATCTTTTTAAGTGGGAGAACTTGCACAATTGGTGGCTGACTAAATACTTTTTTTCCCCACTGTAAGTACATGCATTGGACAGACAAGTGTAGTGTAGGCTGCGACATACATTTTGCGGGTGAGGAGAGCGCTGGGTATGAAGCGCTGAGCATGTTATGACATGCATGATCTGAATTAGGCTCACAGTATTATACCTACGAAGGAGTGGCTTCTTTGAAGAAACTTTGAATGTCTTTGAACTTCAGAGTTGGCTTAACAAACATAGGACCAGAGCTAGCCCTTGATCATGACACTCAGTTCCATTACGTTACACATAATGCCGCCTAGAGTTTGAGTGCAGACCAGAGCTAGCTAACAAGTTTGTGTGTGTAGAGCGGCACCAGAATTAAAAATAATGAATCCAATGTAAAATGTGATATCTATAGTATCCTTAACCAGAATTGAAAAAGTTAATCCATTGTTCTCTAATTAAAAAATCCATCTCCCTAATTTTTGAATCACTCCTGTAAAGTCGGTAGCTACAGTAGACTGCATGCTTCGGAGGGAGGGTAAGGTAGCCTACAAACACACTGGCAAAGATTTTCAGCTGGCGGGCAGGCAGACACTGGAATAAGTTTGAGTGATAGTGAGGGCGTAAAATAACATTATTAACCGGTTCCCGTGCTTAAAAAAAACTGATCACGTTTGTTCTCGGTTCTGGTTCTGGTTCTGGTTCTATTCCTCAAAATGTCTGATGATAATTTTCAGTTCTGTTCCCTGAACTGGTTCCAACCCCTGATCCTGATTGCCTAGTCACTTTTATACCTACCTACATGTACTGTTGAAGTCGGAAGTTTACATACACTTAGGTTGGAGTCATTAAAACTTGTTTTTCAACCACTCCACAAATTTCTTGTTAACAAACTATAGTTTTGACAAGTCGGTTAGGACATCTACTTTGTTCATGACGCAAGTAATTTTTCCAACAATTGTTTACAGACAGATTATTTCACTTATAATTCACTGTATCACAATTCCAGTGGGTCAGAAGTTTACATACACTAAGTTGACTGTGCCTTTAAACAGCTTGGAAAATTCCAGAAAATGATGTCATGGCTTTAGAAGCTTCTGACGGGCAAATTTACATCATCTGAGTATATTGAAGGTGTACCTGTGGAAGTATTTCAAGGCCTACCTTCAAACTCAGTGCCATTTTGCTTGACATCATGGGAAAATCAAATGAAATCAGCCAAGACCTCAGAAAAAAAATTGTAGACCTCCACAAGTCTGGTTCATCCTTGGGAGCAATTTCCAAATGCCTGAAGGTACCACGTTCATCTCTACAAACAATAGTACGCTAGTATAAACACCATGGGACCATGCAGCCGTCATACCGCTCAGGAAGGAGACGCATTCTGTCTCCTAGAGATGAATGTAACTCTTTGGTCTTGGCCATAGTGGAGTTTGGAGTGTGACTGTTTGAGGTTGTGGACAGGTGTCTTTTATACTGATAACAAGTTCAAACAGGTGCCATTAATACAGGTAACGAGTGGAGGACAGAGGAGCCTCTTAAAGAAGAAGTTACAGGTCTGTGAGAGCCAGAAATCTTGCTTGTTTGTAGGTGACGAAATACTTATTTTCCACCATCATTTGCAAATAAATTCATTAAAAATCTTACAATGTGATTTTCTGGATTTTTTCTCTCTCAATTTGTCTGTCATAGTTGATGTGTACCTATGATGAAAATTACAGGCCTCTCTCATCTTTTTAAGTGGGAGAACTTGCACAATTGGTGGCTGACTAAATACTTTTTTTCCCCACTGTAGCTTGCCCGCACCATAGCAAGATGCTCTATCCATTGGTGAAGTAATTTAATGTAGAGCAAAATGTAAAACAATAATGATTTCAGAGGTTTAAAAAGTTACAAAAATAAACGATATAAACCATTACTTCTTTGGGGTTCGTCCGGTTCAGAACTTAATTTTGCTGGTCAGAACAGTGGAACAAAAAAAATAATGGTTCTCTACAGAACGAAACGATTGGGAAATAATTTAGGTTCCAACCCCTTATCAGGATAGATAATAAACAGAGTAGCAGCAGTGTATGTGAGGAGAGTGAAAGTGTGTTTATGTGTGAGTGTGTGTAGCGACAATATGCATGTGTGTGTGTGTGAGCGTACAGTATATAGTGTGTGTGTGTGTGTGTGTTACATTTTACATTTACATTTTAGTAATTTAGCAGACGCTCTTATCCAGAGCGACTTACAGTTAGTGAATACATATTATTTTTTATTTTTTATACTTGCCCCCCGTGGGAATCGAACCCACAACCCTGGCGTTGCAAACGCCATGCTCTATTAACTGAGCTACATCCCTGCCGGCCATTCCCTCCCCTACCCTGGACGACGCTGGGCCAATTGTGCACCGCCCATGAGTCTCCCGGTCGCGGCCGGCTGCAACAGAGCCTGGATTCGAACCAGGATCTCTAGTGGCACAGTTAGCACTGCGATGCAGTGCCTTAGACCACTGCACCACTCAGGAGTACACTGCGCCACTTAGGAGTACTTCATCTGGATGAAGAAAGGAAGTCATTTCAGAGTATTGAGAAAGAACCAGAACCAGAAATGGCCATCCTTACAAGGTAGAAGTTGCCCAAAACCACAGTGCTAGTGTAGTATGTGTGAGTGTGCATAGAGCCAGTGCAAGAGAGTCAGTGCGCCCCAAAGAAAAAGGATATTTGTTTTCGTATTTCTTACTATTTCAATGCATTTACTACAAATAATAAATGATGCATCATGTATAAAACAGCTAAGTCACATAAAATAGGTCCGGCTTTGCATTAAGCGGTCTGTCTTTTAAATCCACTTTATTTCGAGACAAATGAAAACAATTTATCAAAGGCTTTTAGTGTGTTTGAGAATTCAACACAAGTGAACCCACTCAGCATCATCCGCACTGAGGCAACCTGTAGCAGCTCAAGTTTTTAAAAAAAGGGAGAAAAACAGAATGTGGCTGGGTGTCAATAGTCTTATCTTCCTTTCCTAAGTAATCACTGACTGATCTGACAGGTGAAAGCAGAATAGTGGAAACCTATCCAGTCCTTTCACCTAGCAATCAGTGGTTATGAAAAAATAAAATGATGAAGAAAGGAAGTCATTTCAGAGTATTGAGAAAGAACCAGAACCAGAAATGGCCATTCTTACAAGGTAGAAGTTGCCCAAAACCACAGATCTAGGATGAAGTTACTTTACCCCCAATCCTAAACTTACATTAACATTACGGGCATGAAGAAAAAAATTATCCTGTATCACTAATTAGTTTAAACTAAACGAGCTTCAGGTTGCTCGTTTAGGTCAAAGGTCAAAACCGAGTGGCTGACTCACATGAAGCTCCGGCGACTTAAGGCCGAGGTCAGCGAAGGCGTCGCCCAGTTGCCGCTGAGTCTGCATCATCTGGGTGAGCTGGTTGGCCAGTGTCTGGGTCAGCTTGACCACGTGCTCGTACTTGCGCTTGTTGTCACGCAGCACTTCGATCTGCCCCTCCAGCTCCAGGTCCACCGTCCGTGAGCCACGGCCCAGCTTCTCTGACAAGATCTGCCTGGTGCACTGCGGGGAGAGAAGCGTTAGCATTCCTAGTGTAACAGACCAAAGAAATGGAACGATTTAGCATTGTTAGAATTCGAGAGTAACTGACCGTTTCAAAAAAGTTAGTGTTAGCATATATTATCCCAGTGTAACTGACCTGGGGTTTCGAACAACTTAGTGTTAGCATAGTTAGCATCCAAGAGTAGCTGACCTTGGGTTTCAAACAAGTTAGCGCTAACATCATTAGCATTCTAGTGTATCTGATGTTCGGTTGAGAACAAGTTAACATTAGCATAGTTAGGATCCTAGTGTAACCAACCCCAGGTACCAAACACAGGTCATCGACATGTCTCAAGACCATGTTAGCCCTCTGAGCTAAAGCCTCTGGGAGCAGACAGATTTTATTTAAAGGTTATCTAAAGTTGTGATCACATTCAAGGCAATATCTTTAATGGATATTAAAAGTATGTAGTGTCGTGTAGTATCACTGAGAAACAGTTTGGCTGCATCAGATGTTCTACAGCAACCCTTTTGTCTTATTCTTTTGTGAGTGTACAATAAAGCAGGGGAGCCATCAGTAAACATTCACAGCACAATGGGGAATTATGGACAGATGAGATCATAGGTAGCTCACCAATCCAACTATGGCTATGAAATGCTGTGTGTGTCTGTTGCGATGCCAGCTGCAGATGCCAGCCAGGTTGAACAATGAAAGGAAAAGGGGTAGTCTACCTGCTAAGTCGGAAATGGATTGTGAGAGGAGGGAGGGACTAAGGAGATAGAGGTGTGAAAAAACAATGTTGAGAATGTGTGAGTGAGAGAAGAAAGAGGGGGGCAGTAGGTGCTGGTGGTAAGTATTACTTTGTACGTGTTGATGCTCCACTTCCTCACTAGGTCCAGTTTCTCCATGGCCGGGTTCTTCAGGTCGTCTGCCAGGACCACCGGCCCGCTCTGTGGCTGCCCTTGCATAGTGCCTGAAGAGAAAGGCGACTGTCATGAATGTTGAGAGAGGCTGTATCTGTTAGCTGGGAGCTCTGGTAAGATATCATAAAGTGTTAGAGAATATACAATGTAGATGTGAGACTGGTGAATCAATCATAGGATTGATATATAATTTCCAGTCAGACTGGAACATGGAAACACTGAGTCAAAGTTAGATGCTGACTATGATACTTTAACGATTATCATCTACAGGTGAAATACTACACAAAGTATATACGTTCACCTTCAGGGAAAGAAATTAGGGATAAGCAACTGCAAGGAGTTTCATTTAGAGTAGAAGGGAGATTTTTCAGTTTGAGGGAGGCAAAGACAACCTGCAAGGAACAATGGGAGCCCAGTGATGCAAGGAGGATACAGGAGTTAAGCTGGGATGCTGATTAAAACTCAGGTGAAGCTGTGTAAGGCTTGGTTGGTCCTAGCAAGTGTGCGTTTGTGAAATGTTGAAACAAGAAGAGGTCCCCTATAACCAGCTATGGGAGAAATGCAGACAACCGTCAGAATTAGTTGCCAGTAGCCTAACCTCAGCTGTTACGAACCGGAGACCACCGTCAAGGTAATCGCATCATTCGCAGCTCAAAGCCAAAGGTGAAATTGTATGAATAGGGAGAGAGAGGGGAAGGACGGGAAGACAGAAGAGAAACGGTAGTAGAAGTCGATGAAGAAGGACGTGGACGATGGATTTTAAAGGAATGACACAGAGCCTTGATAAAAGGAAGGAGCAAGGGAGAGAAGCCCAACCAGAAAGAAGAGGGAGCAGAAAGCAGGTCCGTATACATCTCGTCTCTGTTGCTGCGGGTACCTTTCTGTATCTCAGCCTGACTATCGCTGATTGGTCGCGCCAGGCGGCTAGCCGCGGCCGAGCTGGGAGCTACAGGTGCCACGGGAGACGTGGGCTGGCTTGCTGACACTGGAAACAGCAGGCAACAGTGGTGATTGATTAGTGAGTCAATTCATCAACACCTCCCTATCTAGAGCTGTGAAATGAAATCTCCCACGGGTCCTCCTTGGGTGTTCCTTTGGGTCTAAATGGCACTATAGATGGGGCGGCTCACCACTAAGACCAAATAGGGGGTGTAATCTGGAGATGACAGGCACAGAACAGTACCACTGGACTAAAATGGGATCCAATGGGTTCAGTGGCGCAACTAGGTTGATATTTTACCAAGTAAAGACTCCTAGAGCAATTGGACTACCTGACACCACATTGGACACAGTGTACTGTACCTGCACCTTGCTTTTTGTTTGATATTACTTCTCAGTGAAAACTCCATGGGATAACGGTTTTGTACTTCGCATTTAAGCCTATGCTCGACTTTTAACGAATAGCACTGAGATTTTGCTGTAAAATGACAGTGTTCTATCATTACGGCCTTACTATCTTTGTAGACTTGCCTTTGGACGCTTTTATGGGTTAGCCAGCTGAGATGTGACAGGTCAGGTCTGGGCCTGTATTCATAAAGTGTCTCAGAGTAGGAGTGCTGAGCTAAGATACATTTAGCCCTTTAGATGATAATAAATAAAATATCATTCGGACAGATCCTAGATCAGACAATTTGTGAATACTGGCCCAGGTCAGGTCAGGAACCTTCTCAGTGTGTTGATGTGTCCTCATGTGGAGGCGAAATAAACACACACCTGTTTAGGCGAGGTGCTGGCTAGCAGAGTAGAACACTTGAAAAAGAAAAGGAGAGCCGCACACTCTAGGAGCTCAGATGCAATAATTGAATAACCTAATAGCCAAAAACGTTTCAGACAAGCTGTCTTCATCAGAGTATAACGACAAACACTGCGGGTCACTAGTTTATATAGTTTCAAAGGACACACACAGGTGTCTGTAATAATGGTTGGGTGTGGCTTGATATCTTTGGTTAATTTACAGATATAAATATAACATAAATGGATAGCATAAGATAATAGATACAATTTGGCTACATAGGCCTACAAACATTTACAATGAATAGCAAAATCACAATAATCACAAGAATGGCCTCAGATCAAAGTCAACGTTGAGACCGAAGGGAGCAAGGGTCTTTAAATTAAAGATCCAGGCAGCCTCTCATTTTAACAATAAATTGTCGAGGTCACCCCCTCTCCTAGGGAGGGTGACGTGTTCGATGCCGATATAACGTAGGGACGAAATTGAGTGGTTCGCTTCCAAAAAGTGGTGTGTCCTCATGAACACCACATACCCACAAACAGGCAGGTATACCACAAACAGCAGAGTTCAAAGTTGTTGCCTGGGACACAGTTCGACCCTGGTTCGCCTTGCTGGTGATGACTGGGCGTTTCAACACATCACACAAAGCCTCTGTGATGATAAGTATGTGGCTACTATCAACCAACAATACTGTATGCTACCATGTCTGCTAGCTATGTCGGAAAGGACTACCACTTTCAAAGTGTACCCACTTCATTATTATTATTTTTGACAATAATTCATGCCCATGTATTTTATGGTAAATATATATTTTGTATATTTTCCCCTAACCCAATCATCCCTCCCTTAATTAGAGTAAACTAATGGACAACAATACTTAGGCTTCTACTTCCTGCTTATAACTTACATACTATATACATTTTACGGACACAGTATATTTTACATTAGTCATCTTGTTTATTTTTTATTTTTTATTATTTTTAGCCCCACCCTTCAGCTCCCCTCAACCCCTCCCACCATCCAGTTTTGGTTTCTATTAGCCATATATTTTTTTACTGTGATGAACCTTTCCTGAACCTTTCTATTCTCATAGTCAATACAGATTGTAAATTAAAGAAAATGTTTTGCTAAGAGTATTATTATAATATTGATCGATTTATTATGACTATGACTTTTCAAATCCCCCAGCAGTGCTATTTGCAGAGTTAGCTCCAGGTAAATGTTGTAATTCTTCAACCATTCCTGAACCTGCAATTAAAAACAAGCTACATATGGGCAGTACCAAAACAAGTGATCTAATGATTCTGACTCTTCGCAGCAAAATCTGCAGAGCTGGGATGGTTGTATCCCCCACATATATAACATTCTATTGGCCAAACCCGGACGACGCTGGGCCAATTGTGAGCCGCCCTATGGGACTCCCAATTACGGCCGGTTGTGATACAGCCTGGAATCGGGTGGCAGGTAGCTTAGTGGTTAAGAGCGTAGTGCCAGTAACCGAAAGGTCGCTGGTTCTAATCCCCGAGCCGACTAGGTGAAAAATCTGTCGATGTGCCCTTGAGCAAGGCACTTAACCCTAATTGCTCCTGTAAGTCGCTCTGGATAAGAGCGTCTGCTAAATGACAAAAATGTAAAATGTAATGAATCGAACCAGGCGGTCTGATGTGACGTCATGTGTTGAATATTGTTGCATAGATACTGTATCACTGAAGTGAAACCTTTTGGTTCCGTTAATTAGTCACAAGAGTCAATTGATGCAAACATGTCTTGGCCCTATGGTCAAGTCTCTTTGTGTTCAGTGACTTCACTTCCCTCAATAGGCTTGAATGGGCCTGCCAAGGTAAGTATTTTCCAGTTCCCACCACAGCCTCAAATCTATACAGCTTGTGTGAAAAACTTTCCAATAGGTCTTGATGAATTCCGAGTGATAAACGATATCTACATGACATGAGAGAGGGGACGGCGGCCACTCAGGGTCCGCGGCAACCTTCGGACGCCAGCGCCTCCAATCCGTTGCCAAGGGGGAGAGAGATAATTTATTTGCATGTGTAACGACGATGCAATAATGAAAGGGGAGCCAGGAGGAAAACAAACGGAGATCAGAGGCGATTCATTAAAACTCAATTGGACTCCTCCTTTATAAATTCAAATGCCGTCCTCATCTATCCATATCTCTGGTGCTGGACATAGGGGCAGCTTGTTAGGGCAACACAAACAAAGTACCTTGCATTTTGCAACCTGAACTGGAACACCGGGGTTGAATGAGGAGGGCGAGCGTGGAGGGTCGAAACAAGGGAATAACGCAAACTAGGCTTGGGTGGTATACCATCTACCGGGGTATTTTGAAATACTGATTGTATGATTTTCAATACAGTGCAAAAAATAGAAATAATATATTATACACTACCGGTCAAAAAGGTTTTAGAACACCTACTCATTCTCAAGGGTTTTTCTATATTTTTACTATTTTCTACATTGTAGAATAACAGTGAAGACATCAAAACTATGAAATAACACATGGAATCATGTAGTAACCAAAGAAGTGTTCAACAAATCAAAATATATTTTATAATTGAGATTCTTCAAAGTAGCCACCCTTTGCCTTGATGACAGCTTTGCACACTCTTGGCATTCTCTCAACCAGCTTCACCTGGAATGCTTTTCCAACAGTCTTGAAGGAGTTCCCACATATGTGGAGCACTTGTTGTCTGCTTTTCCTTCACTCTGCGGTCCGACTCATCCCAAACCATCTCAATTTGGTTGAGGATTGTCGAGGCCAGGTCATCTGATGCAGCACTCCATCACTCTCCTTCTTGGTAAAATAGTCCTTACACAGCCTGGAGGTGTGTTGGGTCATTGTCCTGTTAAAAAACAAATGACAGTCCCACCAAACCAGATGGGATGGCGTATTGCTGCAGAATGATGTGGTAGCCATGCTGGTTAAGTGTGCCTTGAATTCTAAATAAATCACAGACAGTGTCACCAGCAAAGCACCCCCACACCATAACACCACCTCCTCCATGTCTTACGGTGGGAACTACACATGCGGAGATCATCCGTTCACCCACACCGCGTCTCACAAAGACACGGCGGTTGGAACCTAAAATCTCCAGTTTGGCTCCAGACCAAAGGACAAATTTCCACCGCTCTAATGCCCATTGCTCGTGTTTCTTGGCCCAAGCAGGTCTCTTCTTCTTATTGGTGTCCTTTAGTAGTGGTTTCTTTGCAGCAATTAGACCATGAAGGCCTGATTCACAGTCCCCTCTGAACAGTTGATGTTTAGATGTGTCTGTGACTTGAACTCTGTGAAGCATTTATTTGGGCTACATTTTTTGAGGCTGGTAACTAATGAACTTATCCTCTGCAGCAGAGGTAACTCTGGGTCTTCCATTCCTGTGGCGGTCCTCATGAGAACCAGTTTCATCATAGTGCTTGGTGGTTTTTGTGACTGCACTTGAAGAAACGTTCAATGTTCTGTATTGACTGACCTTCATGTCTTAAAGTAATGATGGACTGTAGTTTCTCTTTGCTTTTTTGAGCTGTTCTTGCCATAGTATGGACTTGGTCTTTTACCAAATAGGGCTATCTTCAGTATACCCCCCTACCTTGTCACAACACAACTGATTGGCTCAAACGCATTAAGAAGGAAAGAAATTCCAGAAATTAACTTTTAACAAGGCACACCTCCAGGTGACTAGCACATGAAGCTGATTGAGAGAATGTGAAGAATGTACAAAGCTGTCATCAAGGCAAAAGGTGGCTATTTGAAGAATCTCAAATATAAAATACAGTGGGGGAAAAAAGTATTTAGTCAGCCACCAATTGTGCAAGTTCTCCTACTTAAAAAGATGAGAGAGGCCTGTAATTTTCATCATAGGTACACGTCAACTATGAAAGACAAATTGAGAAAAGAAAATCCAGAAAATCACATTGTAGGATTTTTAATGAATTTATTTGCAAATTATGGTGGAAAATAAGTATTTGGTCAACTACAAACAAGCAAGATTTCTGGCTCTCACAGACCTGCAACTTCTTCTTTAAGAGGCTCCTCTGTCCTCCACTCGTTACCTGTATTAATGGCACCTGTTTGAACTTGTTATCAGTATAAAAGACACCTGTCCACAACCTCAAACAGTCACACTCCAAACGCCACTATGGCCAAGACCAAAGAGCTGTCAAAGGACACCAGAAACAAAATTGTAGACCTGCACCAGGCTGGGAAGACTGAATCTGCACTAGGTAAGCAGCTTGGTCTGAAGAAATCAACTGTGGGAGCAATTATTAGGAAATGGAAGACTGATAATCTCCCTCGATCTGGGGCTCCACGCAAGATCTCACCCCGTGGGGTCAAAATGATCACAAGAACGGTGAGCAAAAATCCCAGAACCACATGGGGGGACCTAGTGAATGACCTGCAGAGAGCTGGGACCAAAGTAACAAAGCCTACCATCAGTAACACACTACGCCGCCAGGGACTCAAATCCTGCAGTGCCAGACGTGTCCCCCTGCTTAAGCCAGTACATGTCCAGGCCCGTCTGAAGTTTGCTAGAGTGCATTTGGATGATCCAGAAGAGGATTGGGAGAATGTCATATGGTCAGATGAAACCAAAATAGAACTTTTTGGTAAAAACTCAACTCGTCGTGTTTGAAGGACAAAGAATGCTGAGTTGTATCCAAAGAACACCATACCTACTGTGAAGCATGGGGGTGGAAACATCATGCTTTGGGGCTGTTGTTCTGCAAAGGAACCAGGACGACTGATCCGTGTAAAGGAAAGAATGAATGGGGCCATGTATCGTGAGATTTTGAGTGAAAACCTCCTTCCATCAGCAAGGGCATTGAAGATGAAACGTGGCTGGGTCATTCAGCATGACAATGATCCCAAACACACAGCCCGGGCAACGAAGGAGTGGCTTCATAAGAAGCATTTCAAGGTCTTGGAGTGGCCTAGCCAGTCTCCAGATCTCAACCCCATAGAAAATCTTTGGAGGGAGTTAAAAGTCTGTGTTGCCCAGCGACAGCCCCAAAACATCACTGCTCTAGAGGAGATCTGCATGGAGGAATGGGCCAAAATACCAGCAACAGTGTGTGAAAACCTTGTGACGACTTACAGAAAACGTTTGACCTGTGTCATTGCCAACAAAGGGTATATAACAAAGTATTGAGAAACTTTTGTTGTTGACCAAATACTTATTTTCCCCCATAATTTGCAAATAAATTCATTAAAAATCCTACAATGTGATTTTCTGGATAATTTTTTCTCATTTTGTCTGTCATAGTTGACGTGTACCTATGATGAAAATTACAGGCCTCTCTCATCTTTTAAGTGGGAGAACTTGCACAATTGGTGGCTGACTAAATACTTTTTTCCCCCACTGTATATTTTGATATGTTGAACACTTTTTTGGTTACTACATGATTCCATGTGTTATTTCATAGTTTTGATGTCTTCACTATTATTCTACAATGTAGAAAATAAAGAAAAACCCTGGAATGAGTAGGTGTGTCCAAACTTTTGACAGGTACTGTATATATTTACAAACAAATATATATATGGGGGATTGGAAATGATGCAGACAATTACATTGATTACACAATCTATCTGCAATATTAAAGCTGATCTAGCCCCCCCAAAAAACAAACATTTTAAAGAAAGTGTACCAGGTACTCAGGTTACTGTAGAAAAGGAAAAACATGCACTCACTGGAAACAGTCTTTACATTCAATTTGCTGCTGCACGCCATTTCTTGATAGTCTGGTTACTGTACCTTTGTATGGTCCTGATTCAATAATGCCCTCTGTCATCGAGGCAAAGTTACCGGAGCGGATGTGGCTTTCTGACAGGTTCAGGTCACCGTAAGAAGGGTCCTAAAGTCACAGAGGAAAAATGTATCAGTCAGAGGATAGAGGTTCACATTGAAGAAAACGCCCATGAGTTTGACCTAAGTTGATGCATTCTCACAGTTTACAGAAACTGAACCAATGCAGATTTTAAATGATCAAAAATGTGCCCATACACAGACAACATCGAAAGTGTCACAGACTATCACGAAATGTAACTACAATCGCCACTAAGATGAAAAATACTCCTGACAACATTAGGACTTCATGAAACAAGTGTCCTGCACAGTATAGATTATCCCTTTAAGTACATTCTGCTTGTTTCCTCTCAATCACCATGAATCACACCAGGGACCTCAAAGCTATTGGCTGACGTCCAGTGTAAGAGATGAAGTTGCCACCATCGGGCAACACATTGGAATTTACTTTAAAGGGAGATGACAATGATCATGTATCCTACACATCATGACAATGTACTGTAAATAACATGATGATTCGTATGACATATTAAAGGACACCTTCATTATTTATTTCATTTTTATACTTGGCTCTAGTTTGTCACTTACCCTGAATGTAATCTATGGGGCCAGGAGAAACGGTCATCTACGGGTTGATTCGGATGTTTCAAAAGCCACTGCTAACGTAACCTAACTATAGCCACTGCTAACACAAAAAAAACTGAGTGATAGGGGTAAGCTCCCCATGTTCAGAATGTGTGGCCCAAATACCTCCAAGTAACCTCAAACCAAGGTGGAGGTACAGTAAGGAAGGGCACAAACAGTTGGGTGAGCAGAGACTCGAACCCCCATCGCCTTGGGGGCATATGGTCTCAAGTCAGAAGCGTTACTGCTACGCCAGACTCCGGTACCATGTATTACAATTTATTCCATCATAAAATAGGCCTATATGTCAGAGATTTGTAACTGTCCTTATGGAAATGTAGCATTACTGCTTGCCACTTACTACATCATATAGCCTAACAAAGTATGGCACTATCCCTAAACATAAATTAGACAGCAAGACCCCAATGGGGCGATGTTCTGTGTGCTTACAATGGTCACAAAACCTTTACCGTCAGTGACATAAATAGAGGATCGATGGGATTTGAACTGCATGTGACCAATTTTCACAATGTCTGTCTAGACATTCATGTTAATACCATGTACCATCGGTCTGCATTTTCTAATGTGGATTAGTATGATATATTCATCAATCAATACAGTATAAACATGGGGCTATATAGAGAGCGCATTGCCATCTCTCTGTAGGAATTCTTCAAATGTTTTTTTTATACATTGTGGACCACCCACCAGTAGCAAAACAGCAGCAACAATACCACATGGACAACGGACAAGAATAGGCCTATGGTTTGATCCATTACATACGTAGGATTACATGTATACTGGTTAGGCTTGGGTGGTATACCGCATACTGGGGTATTTGGAAATAGCCACGGAATGGTTTTTCAATACCGTCAATACCGTTGAAACTATTTATTTGAAGTTTTTCAATACATTTTAATATTTGTAGATACTTTAAGTAAATACCTGCAGTCAACTTGTGCAATACGTTAGGAGATAAAGCAGATTGCGTTCTTCATTTCACCCGTCACATTATTTTATTGTAGACCTACACAAGGCTGGAATGGGCTACAAGACCATCGCCAAGCAGCTTGGTGTGAAGGTGACAACAGTTGGTGCGATTATTCGCAAATGGAAGAAAAAGTGTTGTGGTCAGATGAGACCAAAATCGAGCTCTTTGGCATCAACTCAACTCGCCGTGTTTGGAGGAGGAGGAATGCTGCCTATGACCCCAAGAACACCATCCCCACCGTCAACCGTGGAGGTGGAAACATTATGCTTTGGGGTTGTTTTTCTGCTAAGGGGACAGGACAACTTCACCGCATCAAAGGGACGATGGACGGGGCCATGTACCGTTAAATCTTGGGTGAGAACCTCCTTCCCTCAGCCAGGGCATTGAAAATGGGTCGTGGATGGGTATTCCAGCATGACGATGACCCAAAACACACGGCCAAGGCAACAAAGGAGTGGCTCAAGATGAAGCACATTAAGGTCCTGGAGTGGCCTAGCCAGTCTCCAGACCTTAATCCCAAAAAAAATCTGTGGAGGGAGCTGAAGGTTCGAGTTGCCAAACGTCAGCCTCGAAACCTTAATGACTTGGAGAAGATCTGCAAAGAGGAGTGGGACAAAGTCCCTCCTGAGATGTGTGCAAACCTGGTGGCCAACTACAAGAAACGTCTGACCTCTGTGATTGCCAACAAGGGTTTTGCCACCAAGTACTAAGTAATGTTTTGCATAGGGGTCAAATACTTATTTCCCTCATTAAAATGTAAATCAATTTATAACATTTTTGACATGCGTTTTTCTGAATTTTTTTGTTGTTATTCTGTCTCTCACTGTTCAAATAAACCTACCATTAAAATGATAGGCTGATCATGTCTTTGTCAGTGGGCAAACGTACAGAATCAGCAGGGGATCAAATACTTTTTTCCCTCACTTCAGAAGCAGTACGTTTCTTCTTTCAGACAAACATGCGTCAAAATGTGTTCCTTTGCACAATGTCTCTCGTTCACCATTCTGTAGCTCCTACCTATATACTGTATGTATAACTTTATGAGCTGGATTGCCTGTCTTTCCGCTTGTTAGCATATTTAGCTAGCAGCCTCCATGGAAATTCGCTATTACTTGTGCTAATTTTGTTAGCATTCTGGTAACCGATGCCCAATGGTATTTCTTGCATTTTTCGGCGCCCCCTTGTGTACTAAGCCAGTAATACCGTAACTCCTGGGATGAGAGAAGGGCAGTATGACGATGTGAAAATCTGGAAACTGCCCAACCCTAATACTGGTAGCTAATATTCAAGTGCAGTACTTTCTAAATATAGAAGGGATTACTTATTATTGCATATGTGATAACATAGGTTGTATATCCTGGAGGCATATATCTGGGGAAGGGTATAAAACTATTTCTAGAGTGTTGAAAGTTTCCAAGAGCACAGTGGTCTCCATCATTGGGAAACTGAAAAATATATATATGGAACAACCCATACTCTGCCTAGAGCTGGCCGTCCGACCAAACTGAGCAAACGGGCAAGAAGGACATTGGTCAGGGAGGTGACCAAGAACCCAATGACCAGAACTACAGAGAACCTGCCAGAAGGACAACAGTCTCCACAGCACTTCACCAATCTGGGCTATATGGGAGAGTGGCTAGACGAAAGCCACTGCTGAGAAAAAAGCACATGACAGCATGCCTGGAGTTTGCAAAAAGGCAAGTGAAAGTCTCGGATCATAAGGCAAAAATTACGTGGTTTAATGAGACAAAAATAGAACTCTTTGGCCTGAATGCAAAGTGCTATGTCTGGAAAAAAACAGGCACAGCTCATCACCCGTCTAACACCATCCCTACTGTGAAGCATGGTGGTGGCAGCATTTTGCTATGGGGATGCTTTTCAGCGGCAGGGACTGGGAGACTGGTAAGGATAGAGGGAACAATGAAATGGAGTCAAATACAGGCAAGTCCTTGATGAGAACCTGCTTCAGAGTGCAAACAACCTTAGACTGGGGCGAAGATTTACATTACAACAGCACAATGACCCCAAGCATACAGCCAAAGCAACGCTGGAATGGCGTCAGAACAAGAATATGAAAGTCCTTGAGCGGCCTAGCCAAACTCCAGATTTAAATATCATTGAAATACTGTGGAAAGACTTGAAGATTGTTGTTCTCCACAGCTCCCAATCTAACTTAACAGAGCTTGAGAAAACTGCAAGGAGAAATGGGAGAAAATCCCCAAATCCTGATTTGCAAAGCTGATAATGACATACCCAAGACGACTCAAAGCTGTAATCGCCCCCAAGGGGTTTCTACAAAGTATTGACTCAGGGGTGTGAATACTTATGCAAGAGACATTTCTGTATTTCATTTTCAATAAATTAGCAAAAATGTCTAAAAACATGTTTTAACTTTGTCATTATGGGGTAGTTTGTGTAAATGGGTGAGAAAAATAATCAATTTAATCCATTTTGAATTCAGGCTGTAACACAACAAAATGTGGAACAAGTCAAGGGGTATGAATACTTTCTGAAGGCACTGGTATACCGGTAGCTAATACATTATAATATACAGTGGGGAGAACAAGTATTTGATACACTGCCGATTTTGCAGGTTTTCCTACTTACAAAGCATGTAGAGGTCTGTAATTTTTATCATAGGTACACTTCAACTGTGAGAGACGGAATCACATTGTATGATTTTTAAGTAATTCATTTGCATTTTATTGCATGACATAAGTATCTGATACATCAGAAAAGCAGAACTTAATATTTGGTACAGAAACCTTTGTTTGCAATTACAGAGATCATATGTTTCCTGTAGGTCTTGACCAGGTTTGCACACACTGCAGCAGGGATTTTGGCCCACTCCTCCATACAGACCTTCTCCAGATCCTTCAGGTTTCGGGGCTGTCGCTGGGCAATACGGACTTTCAGCTCCCTCCAAAGATGTTCTATTGGGTTCAGGTCTGGAGACTGGCTAGGCCACTCCAGGACCTTGAGATGCTTCTTACGGAGCCACTCCTTAGTTGCCCTGGCTGTGTGTTTCGGGTCGTTGCTGGAAGACCCAGCCACGACCCATCTTCAATGCTCTTACTGAGGGAAGGAGGTTGTTGGCCAAGATCTCGCAATACATGGCCCCATCCATCCTCCCCTCAATATGGTGCAGTCGTCCTGTCCCCTTTGTAGAAAAGCATCCCCAAAGAATGATGTTTCCACCTCCATGCTTCACGGTTGGGATGGTGTTCTTGGGGTTGTACTCATCCTTCTTCTTCCTCCAAACACGGCGAGTGGAGTTTAGACCAAAAAGCTATATTTTTATCTCATCAGACCACATGACCTTCTCCCATTCCTCCTCTGGATCATCCAGATGGTCATTGGCAAGCTTCAGACGGGCCTGGACATGCGCTGGCTTGAGCAAGGGGACCTTGCGTGCGCTGCAGGATTTTAATCCATGACGGCGTAGTGTGTTACTAATGGTTTTCTTTGAGACTGTGGTCCCAGCTCTCTTCAGGTCATTGACCAGGTCCTGCCGTGTAGTTCTGGGCTGATCCCTCACCTTCCTCATGATCATTGATGCCCCACGAGGTGAGATCTTGCATGGAGCCCCAGACCGAGGGTGATTGACCGTCATCTTGAACTTCTTCCATTTTCTAATAATTCCGCCAACAGTTGTTGCCTTCCCACCAAGCTGCTTGCCTATTGTCCTGTAGCCCATCCCAGCCTTGTGCAGGTCTACAATTTTATCCCTGATGTCCTTACACAGCTCTCTGGTCTTGGCCATTGTGGAGAGGTTGGAGTCTGTTTGAGTGTGTGGACAGGTGTCTTTTATACAGGTAACGAGTTCAAACAGGTGCAGTTAATACAGGTAATGAGTGGAGAACAGGAGGGCTTCTTAAAGAAAAACTAACAGGTCTGTGAGAGCCGGAATTCTTACTGGTTGGTAGGTGATCAAATACTTATGTCATGCAATAAAATGCAAATTATTACTTAAAAATCATACAATGTGATTTTCTGGATTTTTGTTTTAGATTCCTTCTCTCACAGTTGAAGTGTACCTATGATAAAAATTACAGACCTCTACATGCTTTGTAAGTAGGAAAACCTGCAAAATCGGCAGTGTATCAAATACTTGTTCTCCCCACTGTATGTAGCCTATATAAAGTATAAGCCCATGATGTGGTGCCACAAAAGAGCTGCTGCTACTGTTTTAACTGCACAGCTGGGGCATCATATTACTTTAAATGAGGGATACAAACTATATTGAAAGCAGGTGCGTCGACAGGTGTGGTTCCTGAGAAATTCCTAAACAATTAATGCTTAGGGTCATAAAAATGCTGGGCAGGCCCAGTTGCCCATTGTTTTAGCTACCATGGCTATGCCCCCATAGGATGACAATGCCGCCATCCCCAGGGCACGAGTGGCCACTGAATGGTTTGATGACATGAAAACGATGTAATCCATATGCGATGGCAGTCACCAGATCTCGACCCAATTGAACACTTATGGGGTTTCTGGAACAGCGACTGAGACAGTATTTTCCAACAACATCAACAAAACACAAAATGATTGAATTTCTCGTGGAAGAATGGTGTCGCAACCCTCCAATAAAGTTCCAGACACTTGTAGAATCTATGCCAAGGCGCATTGATGCTGTTCTGGCAGCTTGTGGTGGCCCAACGCCCTATTAACCCCTAGAGTACATGTCTGCGAACCCGTGGAAATCTAATAAGCATAATACAAAAATCCCAATAAAAATCTTTCAGTTGTTGTTTTCGCATAGGATGCGCCTCAATTCACCGATGTCGCACTTCCGCATCTGCGGTGAAAGGTGACAGAGCTAAAGTGGTGTTTGTCAGACCATGAGACATCCCGAAAATTGGTCTTCTCACAACATTATCTGTAGTGTCCGAACAGTTTGGCCTACAAAATCTTATGACACCTATGGAAAGATGAGACTCTCACGAACACGATGGTGTTCTCAGTTTTGCTCTACAGCCTCCACAAGCTGTAGCGTCCTAACAGTTTGGGCTATAAACTAAAAGGTGAGACTCTCACAAACACGACGTTGTTTTGCTCTAGGACACCCACAGGCCTCACAAGACTCGTCTGATGGTCACCCGGTAACAGTTTGAAAAAAATTATGGAAGTACACTACATGTGGACACCTGCTCGTCGAACATCTCACTCCAAATTCATCAAAAATTCTGTGCATTAATATGGAGTTGGTCCCCCCTTTGCTGCTATAACAGCCTCCACGCTTCTGGGAAGGCTTTCCAAAAGATGTTGGAACATTGCTGCGGGGACTTGCTTCCATTCAGCCACAAGAGCTTTAGTGAGGTCGGGCACTGATGTTGGGCGATTAGGCCTGGTTCACAGTCGGCGTTCCAATTCATCCCAAAAGGGTTCGATGGAGCTCTGTGCAGGCCAGTCAAGTTCTTCCACACCGATCCCGACAAACCATCTGAATGGACCTTGATTTGTGCACAGGGGCATTGTCATGCTGAAACAGGAAAGGGCCTGCCCCTAACAGTTGCCACAAAGTTGGAAGCACAGAATCGTCTAGAATGTCATTGTATGCTGTAGCATTAACATTTTCCTTCACTGGAACTAAGGGGCCTAGCCCAAACCATGAAAAACAGCCCCAGACCATTATTCCTCCTCCACCAAACTGTACAGTTGGCACTATGCATTGGGGCAGGTAGCGTTCTGCTGGCTTTCGCCAAACCCAGTTTCCACTGCTCCAAAGTCCAACAGCGGTGAGCTTTACACCACTCCAGCTGACGCTTGGCATTGCGCATGGTGATCTTTGGCTTGTGTGCGGCTGTTCGGCCATGGAAACCCAATTCATGAAGCTCCCGACGAACAGCTATTGTGCTGACGTTGCTTTCAGAGGCAGTTTGGAACTCCGTAGTGAGTGTTGCAACCAAGGACAGATAACTTTTTACACACTACGTGCTTCACCACTCGGCGGACCCGTTCTGTGAGCTTGTGTGGCCTACCACTTTGCAGCTGAGCCGTTGTTGCTACTAGACGTTTCCACATCACAATAACAGCAATTACAGTTGACCGGGGCAACTCAACAGGGCAGAAATTTGACGAACTGACTTGTTGAAAAGGTGGCATCCTATGCCACGTTGAAAGTCACTGAGCTCTTCAGTAAGGCCATTCTATGCCACTGTTTAGACTATGGAGATTGCATGGCTGTGTGCTCGATTTTATACACCTGTCAGCAACGGGTGTGGCTGAAATATCCGAATCCACTAATTTGAAGGGGTGTCCACATACTTCTGTATATATAGTGTATATGTGGAAACTGTTTAGTGCCAAAAATAAGGAGTTAAATACATGTAAAAATAAAAAATATATATATATATCTCTCAGATATAGGAGAGACACTTCAGAACAAACTTCCTTCAGATTTTTGTTACATGTAGTGAATCTGTTATTCAAAGCGTTTTATGGGCTAATAAGTAGCAGTAAGGCCAAATACAAATTGTCATCAAATAATTGTTTTATATATTTTTTTTAATACTTCAAGGGGTCTTAAAATTCTAAATCAAATAGCAAAATGATCGTTGGTATGACCTTCTTAAAACAATTCCATATAGCTTAGTAGAACCCCCCCCTTACCCGGCTTAGACAGGGCTTAGACTAATGGGTTAAGACACTGTTGGCGTTTCCTTTATTTTGTCAGTTACCTGTATATAGCGGCGCCTTGGTCCATCCATAGTATGTCTTGCAGCGATGTAATCCTTAGAAAGACATATCTTCCAAACTTCATTTTATGTCTAGTAAATTGATGCGACAATAAACAAAGCCGGACACTGCTTGCCTGTTAAAAGCCATGCCAAGGATCACAGTCTAGACACCTAGACGTCTTATCGCACTGCGACAGACTAGGGCTGAAACGGAATTTCACTGACAACCAATTATCCTCCTCAGAGAGTGGCTAATTTACATTTACATTTTAGTCATTTAGCAGACGCTCTTATCCAGAGCAACTTACAGTTAGCGAGTGCATACATTTCCATCCTGATACCTAATAATAATACTAATAATAATAAGGCTAATACCTGCTGCCTGATCCTACGGATTACAACTACAATCATGTAGCTACAGTGGCAAGCTATATGAAATGAAATCCTTTATTGAATAATTCTATGGCACTAGGAATAGGGTTAGACTATCTTCGAGGAATAGGCCTAGACTCTCATTGCTGGGGAGATCATTTGGTAATGCTTTACTTGACACCCAGTGTCATAACACATTATGACATGGTCATCACCATGTCATAATATGTCCTAACAGCTGATATAACTTGTCATAACCTGTCATAATATGGTCATAACACGGTGATGACCCATATATTTACAAGTGTTTTGACATATATTGCGTTATTTTATGGCTGGTTATGACACCTACATAAGAGTGTCAAAACCCACATTAAAAACAAAGATGTTTTGGGCCAATTAGTTTCCTATCGTTTGAAAGTTTGTTTCTTAAATGTTGTTGTTGTTGTTGTTGTTGTTGTAATGAACACTTTACAGTCATGTTTTTTCATCATATTTTAAATAACTTAAAATACACTTTATGACACTGTCAAGAAGCATTATGACCACCCTGTGTCACTTTACTTGGACTAAGAAAATACACTTTGACAATGTCAAGAAGCATTATGACCATCAATCATAAACGCCAGATAGGCCTATCACATACACGTCCATACATCGGTCATCAGTCAAAAAGAGGGTGTCTTGTCCTGCTCCTGAAATCTGCTCCTGCATTCATCCCAGACATCAGAAACAGAGCATTGGGGTTGGTGCATGTCTGACATCAATGCGTGCGCAATTACAATTATATTTTATATGGTCAATTTCCCAAAAAAGTATATAACATAAACATACTGTTGACACTTACACTATGGTGTAATGTAATGTTTTGCCTTGTGTGGTAGCTTTTGTGGGTTTTCACACTTATGTAGGTGTCATAACTAGCCATAAAATAAACGCAACATACTGTATGTCACAACAGGTCTAAATATATGCGTCATGACAGTGTTATGACCATATTACAAACAGGTTATGACAAGTTATGTCAGCTGTTATGACATATTATGACATGGTTATTACTTTACGCTGGGTGTCAAGTAAAGTGTTACCGATAAGGTATTTCTTGGCCAATTTATCCATCACATTTGTGGATTTTATTTTTTTTAACAAGAGCAATGGAAGCCAAGCCATTTGTGCCTTATGAATGACTATATAAATTATGCCAGTCAGTGCAGGGCTATTCATTCATGTGGAGGCTGGTGTGGATCTGACTTGGGCAAACTGCTGATTTCGACATGTTCTCGGAAATAAAATAAACTCCTCTTGCCCAATCGATCAGTGTATTGTCCCACTGGCTCTGATTGCGAAGTTGCTTAAGCCTACCTATTAATTATGTCCTAATTATTACAGTGGGGGAAAAAAGTATTTAGTCAGCCACCAATTGTGCAAGTTCTCCCACTTAACAAGATGAGAGAGGCCTGTAATTTTCATCATAGGTACACGTCAACTATGACAGACAAAATGAGAAAAATAAATCCAGAAAATCACATTGTAGGAATTTTAATGAATTTATTTGCAAATTATGGTGGAAAATAAGTATTTGGTCAATAACAAAAGTTTCTCAATACTTTGTTATATACCCTTTGTTGGCAATGACACAGGTCAAACGTTTTCTGTAAGTCTTCACAAGGTTTTCACACACTGTTGCTGGTATTTTGGCCCATTCCTCCATGCAGATCTCCTCTAGAGCAGTGATGTTTTGGGGCTGTCGCTGGGCAACACAGACTTTCAACTCCCTCCAAAGATTTTCTATGGGGTTGAGATCTGGAGACTGGCTAGGCCACTCCAGGACCTTGAAATGCTTCTTACAAAGCCACTCCTTCGTTGCCCGGGCGGTGTGTTTGGGATCATTGTCATGCTGAAAGACCCAGCCACGTTTCATCTTCAATGCCCTTGCTGATGGAAGGAGGTTTTCACTCAAAATCTCACGATACATGGCCCCATTCATTCTTTCCTTTACACGGATCAGTCGACCTGGTCCCTTTGCAGAAAAACAGCCCCAAAGCATGATGTTTCCACCCCCATGCTTCACAGTAGGTATGGTGTTCTTTGGATGCAACTCAGCATTCTTTGTCCTCCAAACACGACGAGTTGAGTTTTTACCAAAAATTTATATTTGGGTTTCATCTGACCATATGACATTCTCCCAATCCTCTTCTGGATCATCCAAATGCACTCTAGCAAATTTCAGACGGGCCTGGACATGTTCTGGCTTAGGCAGGGGGACACGTCTGGCACTGCAGGATTTGAGTCCCTGGCGGCGTAGTGTGTTACTGATGGTAGGCTTTGTTACTTTGGTCCCAGCTCTCTGCAGGTCATTCACTAGGTCCCCCCGTGTGGTTCTGGGATTTTTGCTCACCGTTCTTGTGATCCTTTTGACCCCACAGGGTGAGATCTTGCGTGGAGCCCCAGATCGAGGGAGATTATCAGTGGTCTTGTATGTCTTCCATTTCCTAATAATTGCTCCCACAGTTGATTTCTTCAAACCAAGCTGCTTACCTATTGCAGATTCAGCCTTCCCAGCCTGGTGCAGGTCTACAATTTTGTTTCTGGTGTCCTTTGACAGCTCTTTGGTCTTGGCCATAGTGGAGTTTGGAGTGTGACTGTTTGAGGTTGTGGACAGGTGTCTTTTATACTGATAACAAGTTCAAACAGGTGCCATTAATACAGGTAACGAGTGGAGGACAGAGGAGCCTCTTAAAGAAGAAGTTACAGGTCTGTGAGAGCCAGAAATCTTGCTTGTTTGTAGGTGACCAAATACTTATTTTCCACAATAATTTGCAGATAAAATCTTTAAAAATCCTACAATGTGATTTTCTGGATTTTCTTTTCTCAATTTGTCTGTCATAGTTAACGTGTACCTATGATGAAAATTACAGGCCTCTCTCATCTTTTTAAGTGGGAGAACTTGCACAATTGGTGGCTGACTAAATACTTTTTTCCCCCACTGTATGTCGCAATAATGTGGTTCCCTTTCAAGTACATATTCAAGTGCAATCTCATAGTTTTGAGAAGCAGTGCGTGCATTTATTTATGTGTAGTGTGTGAGTGAGTACAGTGCCAAAGGGGATGCTCTGTCCAGCCCTTACCCTGAACACATCCTCGTGGCTCTCCTCCAAGTCTCCATTGCTGGTGACCGATATCTCTGCCGCAGGGCTCCTGTGGACCTCCTCATCCATAGTGCTCTCCTGCAATCACAAACAGCTATGGTAAGAGATTAGTACAGTGTTTCATACATTGCATGAGACTTACCTCAAGTGTGCACTGTGCATGAGTGAAGCTGTAGGCCTATGCTTTTACCCTAAAGTTTGTCTAGAAGAGTAAGCAGAGGGGACTCTCTCAACAGAATTTGATGTCTATGGGCTGCCATCTTGTGGTCACCGCCACCAGAAGTGATGAACAATACATTGAGATAACATCCTGCAGTATTAGGATGGTTTTTAAACAGTGTATTAAGCTCACGCTGAGTTATTGCATAAAAGGTCAACCTTCAGAGAATTACACCTGTTACCTCACATGCAAGCTCACCTAACCTCTTCAGAGAGCAAGAATAATAGGACAACTTCAAATGGTTTGTTGAGCCTTGGAGCTAGCTATCACTGCCCTGATTGAGCAGTATCAAATATTTCTTGCAACCAAATTAACAATTTCTACTCTACATAAATAGAACTGGAATCAACGCATGGTCCTTCGGTTGTTCCAAAGATCCACCCGGTCTCCATGGCAATGCTTTTACGTGGGCCTCTCCCAGGCCATTCCAGGTCTGCCATAGTTATCAGGGCAAAAAAATCCAACCATCTCTTTAGCCCTTTAGGATTGAGACGCTGTGCTATGACTGAGTGACATAGATTTTCAAATTGCCTCTCATTAACTCAGACAAAGCAGAACTATCTGGGTCAAGCAGAGTTATTGTACTGCTTCATATTTATAAACTAGGACTGCTCCAAGGAATCTGGGCAAGGCAAATTCAACAAACACAAGGGTGAAGCCGCTGTCAGTCAATCTTTTAAAAAATATCCACACACCAGACCAAACAAAAATTCCAGTTGTCAAAACAGATAGAGCTAAATGTCTGGTATGATATTGTTAAGAAGTGAGCCAAAGGGCAACCCTTCAAGCCATTTAGACACTTCAGTCACATGCCGTCACCCATAGGGAGAATATGTAGGACAGTGAGAAGTGTGACGAGCACGCAGCACATTCACACCTTTTCCCACAGAACCACACTGACTGTCTGAGTCACCGTCAGCAGAGGCTAAAAATACAGATGGGCGTACTTGCTAAAGCAGCAACACCAACCCTATTCATGCAGCATGAATTGTGTTGGTCAATTAAGCATGAATCTGTTTGTGTTTAAAGGCTTTGCTTAAACCTTGGGTCAAGGACAGCTACAATTTTAATTAAACACTTCAACGAACATCAATTCCAAATTCTCTATAGGAAATGAAAAGGTATTATTAGGCTATAGTCCGTAGATAGAAAACCTCATGACATTGTAATCATTGACAAGACCCATGTGGAATTACTGTAACGGTGGTTAATAATTGGCCTTTTGATGCCAGATATAAATGTTAATGACATAGGCAGCTGTATTACATCAGTAAGTCAGGCTTTGGCACATTGGCTTACAACACCACCATAACTTCCTCTTGGAAGTTGGACACAATAGAATGCTGTTCACACATCACACTTAAACAAAAGCCTGAATGACGAAAGTGTTGCATTTTCTGGGCCAGGATACCCAACTTGGCGTAGTTACGGTGGAAGGCTAGCACTTTGATAGCACTCAGTCAGTAGCTAACTGATAGCAGCTACATTATTTCGCGTTTCTAAAACCACTGTGGCAGGAGGTTGACACGGTCTCCTACCATTGCCAAGGGTTTATTACTATTTGGAAATACCACAGTCAAACATGAACTCCGCTCCTCAATGGCCTTGGACTGATGTCTAAATAATGCAGATAGCCTCCACTGTACAGCTAGCCAACATAGGCTAGCACTAGCATAAATGCTTGGGTGTGGTGCAAGTAAGCTTAACTGCTCCATTCACAGACCATGCTAACGAGAGCAAGCAGTGCTAATGCTAACTTCAAAATGAGAGGATGAGCCAAGCCCTTAACAAGATTTAAAATGGCATCACAGAGTGAGACAAAATCAACCAGAGAAAGGGACAGGTCTGCTTCATGGGAACCAGGCGGGATCAAGTTTATGAACCAAGAGTAGGCTATCTGCTTGTTCAAACCTATCTGGAGGCCACACATGAATTTGTTGCTGCCTAAATATGACTATTATCTCGCACTCCATGCAAATGGGAAAATACACTATGTGTCTCATTTGGTATGTGCAAGGGTACATGAACCGATCCAGATGACAAAACCTAATTAAGACTGTTGTGTTTGAGTTTTGGCCTCAATATATTTGGGAGGCTCGTCCAGGGTAGAAGTAGGCCAGTATACTTTCTCCTTATTCCATTGCATTAGGACAAAGCATAGGTACTAATGCATTTCCTATAGTTCAATAGGATTCAGTGTATGAAGATATTCTCTGTCATTGGACTTGTTTTAAACATTGCCCAGAATCCAGCTCCATAAGCAACAACGAACTTCGTGAAATGATTTGGACTGCTTTGGCAGCGGAATTTGTCAACAGTGCAGAAAGCACCAGGTATCAGATAACACACAACATTAATGTTTAAAAGGCCACAAGCCGTCCACATTTACATTTTAGTCATTTAGCAGACGCTCTTATCCAGAGCGACTTACAGTTAGTGAGTGCATACATAATTTTTTATTTTTCATACAGGCAGGCAACAGAGACATCCACAGGTAGGCTTGTCTAACTGTCGAGGTAGATAAGAAAGACTCCCGTCTATCTGTCCACCCAGAGTATGAGTTGTAACAAGTCATCAGAGAGCTGTTGGGTATACCAGTGTTCACACTTTAAAAGTCAGCAACTGTATTGATAGACACCTGACAGCCTCAACAACTACCGGTATATCTAGGACTAGACTAAATACATTTGTTGGCAAAAGCTAATAGCAGTACCAATTCCTGAAGAACAAATAGACTGGTTACAAGAAACAGAAATGGTTCTAAGGTACTGAAAGGGTGAACATGGGGGCAAGGTTTGGCATGTCAGAGAGACAAAGCTCAGGCCCCTGGAGTTCAGTAGCCTGGAAACTAGCTAACAAGTGGGGGGAGGGAAGGATAACAACAGCAGCCTCCTGATCAGCTGAGCTGAGGGAGGAAAGCAAGGCTCACTTCTTAAAAAGCAGGGCAGAATGTAAAGCAACCGGGGCTTACTAGCGAGATGGGTACAGTGATTGCATAGTATGTGACTACTTCATGCAGCCCATTACAGAGAGCGAGTGCAAAAAAGACAGAAAGGCTATCAAAGAAAGAGTCAGTCACTATGAAGCCACAACACTTCAGGAGAGCATCGCCACCTGAAGCACACTCCGTTATGATGCACAATTACTCATTCAACGTTGGGAACGAACCAAGTGAATCTGCATTGAACTAACAGCTTGGAGTGCTCGGACACAACAGCAGGGGATCTGACATTGCCTGGGAACATCGAGGCAGCAGTCCAAATCCCTCTGCCTACAGCGATTACCCAGCCATGTGACAGGCCTATTGAATTCAGGGTGCTGTATCCACACACACAGGAAACATTGGGTGGGATTCTTATAATTGCTGGGATCGGTCACACGTACAGGCCACACCATGGCTAGGATGGGGACAAGAGTATCACCACTGCATAAAGGTGGCTACTGGCTGGTATGCTGAGACTCAAAGGCAAACATAACAGCATGGCATGTACCTGTAAACACAACTCACTAAAATTAATCAATAAAAATACAAATTAAATGAAACAATTGTATTGGCATTAGGCGGAGAATGCATGCAGGGGAATTCACAGGAAGCAGAGGCCATCACCAGCATTTTCACTGGTGCTACCAAACACCACAGTACAACACAACAAATCAGGAAGTATACCCCGTAAAAAGAAAGATAGTTACGCAAAAGTTACACCAACAACACAAATGGACTAGCCTCTACTCCTACTAGAGTTGCACCAAGCAGACAAATTTGAAACATAAGAGGAAAGCACCAACCACAAAAAGGGATCAACGATTAAGGGAAATCTAAAATCAATAATTATTGATTCAGCGCTTTAACTCGAGTTCATGTTGTATTTTGTTAAGAAATGGTTAATTAGCTATATCAGCATTGGATATCATAATAACGATATCCACGTTTTTGTGACATATAGCAACATGAACCAGAGAGTACTGGAATGAATGATTCCCAGAGCTGTTGTCTGCATTGAAGATAAATATGTCACCTTTGTATGAGTGAGAGAATCTTCATTTTTCTTTTGGGGATCATCTTCCTTTGGTGTATTATCATCAGTAGTCACTATATGGCAATTTTCCCTTTTAGCACCGGCATTTTCGGAATGTGCATTGCCACTAGTGTTTGGAACACCATCATTATGCTCAGCATTCACACTGTTTTGCATAATGTCATTGTCGCTCTTAACATCATCATCATTTTGAGCATCATCGCTGTTTTCAGCATTATCGTTGTCATTTTGAACATCACTGTCGTTTTCAGCTCTGTCATCATGAGGCACTTCATCATTGTTCAGAACATATTCAGTACTATCAAAGCTGTGAGCATCCTCCTCGCTCTCTCTTTGAAAGTCCTCAGTATTCTGAGCCTCCTTAGAAGAATTAATTTGCAGTCCCTGGGCTGGAGCCTTCCCGGACTCAGCCTCAAGACTAACTTCGGACATTCCTGAAAACAAACAGATAGGAGGGCATGAATAGGTCCCTGCCAACCACCACATTTAATAACATAGAGGGCATCGACCCAGGTAGCTGCATTGGTGGTCAACACCTCAACCTCCTTTCAAGTTATTGATTTGCTGCGGGAAATAATGTAGCCTAAACTCATGGCACTCTTGTTTGTCTGGTGATTCTGTTTTACTAAGACTTAACATAACAAGGTGTAAAAAAAGTGTAATGTTATTACACAGGCTGACTATTGTTAAGAATAAATACTAGGCCTATGTAGGCCTTTTTTAAATGCAACTCCATAGGGTGGGGAGGTATAAAGAACCTGGGTTGGGCCACTATTCCAGAGAAACAAATGTCAATGCACATTCTTGCATACAATGGCAATTGACAAATTAGGTTGGACAGCTATGCTGCTGGATAGGCTAGTTCATCACCACACAATCATTGTTTGTGCAGGGATCTTGACCCATGTCTGCAGGGCCGATTCCAGGCATAAGCAACATAAGCGGTCGCTTAGAGCCCCCAGCCGCCAGGGGGCCCCGATTGATTTTGTTAGTCATGCTCACTCAGATAACATAACATTGACATTTAAGTCATTTAGCAGACGCTCTTATCCAAATAACATGGCATAACATGTAAACATGGCATAGCTCAGTTGGTAGAGCATGGCGCTTGCAACGCCAGGGTTGTGGGTTCGATTCCCACGGGGGGCCAGTATGAAAAATGTATGCACTCACTAACTGTAAGTTGCTCTGGATAAGAGCGTCTGCTAAATGACGTAAATGTAAATTACAAAATGTGTATAATTGCAGGAAATTACCTTTAAAACTGAAAAAAATGTCTTTCCACCCTTTTGGAAAAAGTGGCAGAATTGCAGGAAATTAGCTGTAGAACTGCAAAAGCTTTCTCTCTGCCCCGTGGCAAAATGAGTAGAATTGCATGAAAATTGTTATAAAATTGCAAAGTTCTCTCCACCAGACTCCATTGCAAAACGTGTAGAATTGCAGAATCATTGTTTTAAAACTGCAACATTTTCTCTACACCGAATGGCAAAATGTGTAGAATTGCAGGAAATTAACTTTAAAACTAAAATGTCCCTCTCTCTCCACAGTCAAGAGGGTGGCCACTAAAATGTTTTGAGGTGGGGGGCCCCTCAACAAAATCTTGCTTAGGGCCCCCAAATGGCTAGAGCCGGCCCTGCATGTCTAGCATGGAGGGAGGAAGCATCCACTCTGACATTCAAGAACATTTTAAGGACTGGAGGGTCAGGTCTTGCTGATTCTTTTCAGTCTTAACTTCTATGACTGTTAAACAGAATCTCGTCCTGGTGGAGGAAACAGACATTTTAACCTTCAGTGCCCTGGTAGTACACACTGAGTATACAAAACATTAGGAACACCTGCTCATTCCACTTCAAATCAGTGTAGATGAAGGGGACAGGTTAAATAATGATTTTTAAGCCTTGAGACAATGATTGTGTATGTGTGCCATTCAGAGAGTGAATGGGCAAGGCAAAATATTTAAGTGCCTTTGAACGGGGTATAGATAGTAGGTGCCAGGCGCACCGGTTAGTGTGTCAAGAACTGCAACGCTGCTGGGTTTTTCACGCACAACAGTTTCCTGTGTGTATCAAGAATGGTCCACCACCCAAAAGACATCCAGCCAACTTGACACAACTGTGGGAATCATTGGAGTCAACATGGGCCAGCATCCCTGTGGAACGCTTTCGACACCATGTAGAGTCCAATGCCCCGACAGATTAAGGCTGTTCTGAGGGCAAAAAGTGGTCAACTCAATATTAGGTAGGTGTTCCTAATGTTTTGTGCACTCAGTGTATAGGCCTACTGTTCTATGACTTTTACCATTCCTGCTTTGTAGGCAAACATAGTTGTTCTCTCTTATATCCTGGTTATACCACAAGACTGTGGCTACAACTGTGCTTCCTGTAGATGACCAGATATTAGACCGTATATGTCATGGAAAACAGAGTAAAAAAAAGGATTTAAGGAGGCGAAGAATATTACCATTTAGACCTCTGAACAGAGAACATTATACTCTTCCTCAACATTCTACTCATTATAACATTAAAGTCATGTTGTACTTTAAAATGAGGGTGCTGATGCATCCTATTCAGTGAAGGAAGCGATTGACATGATGTCATGAACCAAATATACAAAAGATATCCAAATGAGGGGATGAGGGAAACTGTTGGAAACTGTTGGTAATGTTGGATATGGTTGTTATTAGGCTATTTTATAAACCAATTCAAGTGTGACATCAGAATTGAAGCTTTAGTGTGTATGTAAATTACATTTCAAGTTGAACACTTGATTCCATAACAGAGGGTGTTGTAGGCCTAAATGTCTGAATTTAGGGATTTGTTGGCCTCTATAGAGAATATTGAAATAAACAGGAGAAGTTAGTTTTGCATGGCCCGGTGCCCCAACGGAGTGTCTAAAATATACAAACGGGGCCATGCAAAACGAACTCACCCACCGGACTAAACGTCATAATGGACACGTAAACGGTAGAGTTCACAAGTTTGCAACTTATAGCTATATTATTCATCTGTGGTTATCCTATCTCATTTATTGAATCAAAATAAAACTATTGGCTAACTTAATTGATTGTGAGTTAAACCCTGAAACGTTGTCTGGCTTCGCTGCTACGCCTAGCATTCCATTCTAACAAAGCATAACTAACTTTTGATTTATAATACTAGCTAGTAGCTACCTGGCTAACGTTATAATATGTCTTAGTTAACTAGCTAGCTAGAAACATTAACTTAGACAACATTGCAACGTAGTTGGCTAGCTAGCAGGTACAGTAACAGTTGCCTGCTAGCTGTAACGCTACAGTTAGTTATGACTGACACTGACAGTCAGTCAGAAGAACGCAACACGTTGCTTAACGTTGGATGTGCCACTTTCTGCATTTGTTCAGCTGAGTACACTCACCAAACGCGGAAACTAGCGGTGACACGAGAGCTAACATTTATAACTACCTACAGTACCTAACTAGCTTGCTTTCTACACACAAACGTCATTAACGTTCCCTAACTAACCAGCTAAGTCACATGACACGGTCATTAGACCGTCGCTAACTAAACTTAGCTTGATAGCTAAAGTTAGCTAGCTAGCTTGACTGCTTGTTGTTGTGCTTAAAAACGTAAATATGCAACTGATTGTGGTCAGAAAATGTACCTGCAGCTTTTGTCCGGACCTTTATCTCTCTGTGTTTCTTGGTGCAAAAAGTTCCACTCCCGGGATTTGGGAAGAAAATACAGCTAGCTCACTACTCACTGTATAAAATGTAATTCGGCGCCCATTGGCATTGTGTCCCTGACCTGTGTGAAGCTACCCACAATAAGGACAACAGTAGAATTTGCGGTTCGCATTCAAAATAAAGGTTCCCCATTGAAACGGATACAAATAGTGGAATATTACTAGATAATGCTAAACAAGGTTGGAATGCTGTTATATAACATACAAATAAATACAATACATAATTTATTTAACAATAAACAGTAAAAAAAAAGTTCAAATCGCACTGTGTATGTATTAGACTGCATAATTGCATTGGGGGCATACATACACTGAGTGTATAAAACATTAGGATACCTACCTAATTGCATCCCCAGCTTCAATTCGTTGGGGCATGCACTCTACAAGGTGTTGAAAGCGTTCCATAGGGATGCTGGCCCATGTTGACTCCAATGCTTCCCACAGTTGTGTCAAGTTGGCTGGATGTCCTTTGGGTGGTGGACCATTCTTGATACACACAATAAAATGTTGAGCATGAAAATCCCAGCAGCGTTGCAGTTCTTGACACACTCAAGCCGGTGCACCTGGCACCTACTACCATACCCCTTTCAAAGGCACTTAATTATTTTGTCTTGCCCATTCACCCCTCTGAATGGCACACATACACAATTTTTATCCAATACACACAATAGAATGACTGGGGAGGTGATTTCCCACAGTCAAAGTCCTGCAATAAGAGCTATGACGCTAACATTTTTGTAAATTCTTTGGAAATGTTATCTGTGGGTGTCACTGAGTAGGCTGATACCCCATTTAATGGGTGCATAGGTAAAGCTGCACAGAGCGCATGCAGTGCATTCGGAAAGTATTCAGACCCCTTCACTTTTTCCACATTTTGTTACCTTACAGCCTTATTCTAAAATATATATTTTTTTTATATATAATCCTCATCAATCTACACGCAATACCCCATTATGACAAAGCGAAAACAGGTTTTTAGAAATGTTTGCAAATGTCTTAAAAATAAAAAACAGAAATACCTTATTTACATAAGTATTCAGACCCTTTGCTATGAGACTCTAAATTGAGCTCAGGTGCATCCTGTTTCCATTGATCATGCTAAGCGTCACGTCTGGAGGAAACCAGGCAACGCTCATCATCTGGCCAATACCATCCCTACTGTGAAGCATGGTGGTAGCAGCATCATGCTGTGGGGATGGTTTTCAGCGGCGGGGACTGGGAGTCTAGTCAGGATCGATATGTGATATTTCCGGGTTTTTTTTAAATATACATTTGCTAACATTTCTAAAAACCTGTTTTTGGAAAAGGTGAAGGGTTCTGAATACTTTACGAATGCACTGAATATATATATATATATGTCCCCAATGCAGATATGCAGTCTAATACATCCACAGTGGGATTTGAACAGTTTTTCTTACTGCATTAATTATTGTATTCATTTTAAAATTATATAACAACATTCCAAACTTGTTAAGTATTATCTAGTCCAAATATGGCATTATTCCACTATTTGTATTTCCACTACAGTTTCAATGGGATACTTTTATTTTGAAGTCGAACCGCAAATTCCACTATTGTGGCTCATCCTTGTTTCACACAGGTGTCAGCCCTGCTTCTGGGTTTCTACAGTAGTTTTTATATAGCCACAAAGTCAGATTCCGCGGTCACAAAGTCAGGTTCTACAGCTACGATGTCAAAATTGGCTACAAAAATGTGCATTTTGGTCTTAATTTAAGGTTAGGGTTATGCATAAGGTTAGCAGTGTGGTTAAGGTTATGGTTATGGTTAGGGTTAAAATCACATTTTAAGAAGATAAATTGTAGAAATGGGCGGGGTTTATGACTTTGTGGCTATAGAAACTACAGACAACTCTGTTTGAGCTCAGACCAGACCCTGAAAAGGATACTGTGGCCCTGTCTAAAGTTACCCCTGGACAGGGCCAACTAGGCAGGATATAACCACCTTCCCTATCTCTTAGCTCCCTTCCCTAGGAAAAGGAAAGGAGATAAAGAAAGGGAGATAGGGAAGGAGGCGAGGAAAGGGATGTAGAGAAGGAACGGGAAGGAAACTCGGAAAGCTAGGAAAAGAGATAAGGAAAGGGAGATAGGGAAGAAGGAGAGATAAAGGGAGGTAGATAAGGATAAGGAAAGGAACCTAGGAAAGGAGGAAAAGAAAGGGAGCTAGGAAAGGTGGAAAGGAAAGGCAGCGAGGAAAAGTAATCTAGGAAAGAAAAGGAAGAAGGAAAGGAAGCAAGGAAAGGTAGGTGAAAGGAGCTAGGAAAGGAAAGGAGTTAGGGAAAGGGAGATAGGGATGGAAAGTAAGCTAGGAAAGAAAAGGAGGAAATGAAAGGAAGAAGGCAAGGAAGCTAGGAAAAGGGAGCTAGGAAAGGAGGAAAGGATCTAGGAAAGATACATTTTTCCTAGATCCAACAGACTCCTAAACAGCTTCTATCCCCCCTTAAATGGCTAACAACTACTGCTCTCCCTCTCCCACAAACTATCCACACTGACTCTATGCCCATCCACAGGTCTCTACCCACTCAGACACACACACCTTTACTGTCATTCTTACTCACACGCACCCCCACATACTCACACACCCACTCTCACACACTCCCTCACACCTACACTTCTGCTAAAATGATTATTGATTAGATTTATTACTACCACTCCGCTGCTGTTAATTGATTATTGATTGCCATTACCATTAGTATCTATCTATTTATCCTGCTACTGGTCACTATTACTCCTGTTTACATGTATATTCGCCTATCACGCCTACACTGACACTCTTGCACACACACACTTACATACCTACACTCACCACCACGCACACACCCACTCACCACTTATGCTGCTGCCATACTGTTTACTATTATTATTATTATTATTATTATTTATCCTGCTACCAGTCACTTTCTCCTAATCCCTGCCTTCGGAAAGTATTCAGACCTCTTGACTTTTTCCACATTTTGTTACGTTACAGCCTTATTCTGAAATGGATTACATAATTTGTTCCCCTCATCAATCTACACACAATACCCCATAATGACAAAGCGAAAAACAAGTTTGTAGCAATTTTTGCTAATTTATAAAAAATTAAAAACAGAAATCCCTTATTTATTTCCACTATTTCACTGGACATGTGACAAATAAAACTTTAAACTGTATATAATTTCTGCTCTGTTTGTAATTGTATCTCTTTAAGCTGTTTGAATCGTTGTTTGTTGTAACACAGGGCACCATTGAAAAAGAGACCCTGGTCTCAATTGGGACAATAAAGTCTCTGTACAATAAAGGTTAAATAAATAAATGTGATTGTGAAGTGATGCAGTGCTAGGGGGCAAGGCGGGTCATCTGCCCCAAATGATCAAACTCATTCAATATCAGCCTTGAATTATAGGCCTAATCCTCCCACAAGTAGCCCAATAATAAGAGTCCATTCGCCAGACCACCAAATTTTGGCTGTCAGTACCATCTGGGTCGATGTCTCAAAGTGATTCTTTTGAAGGTCTATGTCCCTAGAGATGGAAAATGTGTGCTAGTATTTCAGCGGTGGTAGATCTCTGTGTGTTATTATCACTCTTTCTTTCATCCCTCCATCCCATTCAGTTTTCACATAGGATTTTACCCTATGACAAATGATGGCAGTAGAGAACAAGTTATTACACATTCATTAATCAAATATCATAGGAAAGCTTATGTTCGGGTCAACTAACCTTTGACCTTTGACCTTGAGCTCAGGTGCATCATATTTCCATTGATAATCCTTGAGATGTTTCTACAACTTGATTGGAGTCCACCTGTGGTAAATTCAATTGATTGGACATGATTTGGAAAGGCACACACCTGTCTATATAAGGTCCCACAGTTGACAGTGCATGTCAGAGCGAAAACCAATCCAAGAGGTCGAAGGAAGTAGAGCTCCGAGAAAGGATTGTGTCAAGGCACAGACCTGGGGAAGGGTTCCAAAAAATGTCTGCAGCATTGAAGGTCCCCAAGAACACAGAGGCCTCCAACATTCTTAAATGGAAGAAGTTTGGAACCACCAAGACTCTTCCTAGAGCTGGCCGCCCGGCCAAACTGAGCAATCGGGAGAAGGGCCTTGGTCAGGGAGGTGACCAAGAACCCGATGGTCATTCTGAAAGAGCTCCAGAGTTCCTCTCTGGAGATGGGAGAACCTTCCAGAAGGACAACCATTTCTGCAGCACTCCACCAATCAGGCCTTTATGGTAGAGTGGCCAGACAGAAGCCACTCCTCAGTAAAAGACACATGACAGCCCGATTGGAGTTTGCCAAAAGGCACCTAAAGACTCTCAGACCATGAGAAACAATTTTCTCTGGTCAGATGAAATCAAGATTTAACTCTTTGGCCTGAATGCCAAGCATCACGTCTGGAGGAAACCTGGCACCTTCGCTACGGTGAAGCATGGTGGTGGCAGCATCATGCTGTGGTGATGTTTTTCAGCGGCAGGGACTGGGAGACTAGTCAGGATCAAGTGAAAGATGAACGGAGCAAAGTACAGAGAGATCCTTGGGTGAAGGTTCACCTTCCAACAGGACAATGACCCTAAGCACACAGCCAAGACAATGCAGGAGTGGCTTCGGGACATGTCTCTGAATGTCCTTGAGTGGCCCAGCCAGAGCCTGGACTTGAACCCGATCAAACATCTCTGGAGAGACCTGAAAATAGCTGTGCAGCAACGCTCCCCATCCAACCTGACAGACCTTGAGAGGTTCGGCAGAGAAGAATGGGAGAAACTCCCCAATAAAGGTGTGCCAAGCTTGTAGCGTCATACCCAAGAAGACTCGAGGCTATAATAGCTGCCAAAGGTGCTTCAACAAAGTACTGAGTAAAGGGTCTGAATACTTATGTAAATATAATATTTCCGTGTTTTATTTTTAATAAATTAGCAAACATTTCTAAAAACCTGTTTTTGCTTTGTCATTATGGGGTATTGTGTGTAGATTGATGAGGGAAAAAAAACTATTTAATCAATTTTAGAACAAGGCTGTAACGTAACAAAATGTGGAAAAAGTCAAAGGGTCTGAATACTTTCCGAATGCACTGTATGTGCACACAAGGACATAAAGCTAGCAGCAATTGAACTGTCTCTATCTGTCTCTCTACAGGTCTGTAAGATGTAAGGATGCACCCTTTTCAAGCCAAGGCAGTGGTAAATACAGAGCGGGCTGCTGCTGAAGCTGCTCCAACTGCTGGAAAAAAGTCAAGTCAAGGTTTTGAACGTATGAAGGACATAATGGATGAGGAGAGGAGAAAGGAGCATGAAGACCTAAGCACAAGGACCTAATGACCAATATTCTGCTGTTTGAGCAGAAAGTGAAATGGGAGCAGAACAAATCTTTAGTGCTGGACTGGACTCGACACAAGGCCAGGTTCTCAGACCAGTGGGCCCAGCAGGAGAGACTCTGGAAGAGGTAGAGATGGTGAGGACGATCTGCTGCTCAGTGCTCACCACCAGAGATATCCAGGATACTCATGAGAAAGTGGAGAAAGAGAAAGCTGAGATGAGGGTAAGAGCTTTAGGATGCAGAAGAACTTAAGCGTGCCTCCAAGCAGACCGAGGCTGAGAACGCAAGGGCAGAGACGGAGAAAGCTACCCTCCAGGAAATGATTCACACACTCGATGAAGATGAACAAGGATATAAATGGTGAAGCCTAGTTAATGCAATGAACAATCTGTCATGACCTAGTACAGATCACTCGACTGAAATTATAAATACTTGCCCACTCCCCCTTGAGGACACATACCAATAACCTACAAATTGCCACTTGCATTGATGAACAGGAGTGGTTGTGAATGGGATCATGAATGGTCACTTCTGGCGTTTTCCCCAATTTTGGGGATACAGTCAGAAAACCAGTTTGTCATCATTCATCTCACCATCACTAATTTAAAAACAGCATTTCCCATGAATCCTCAAAGAGAGAGTGGGACGTACTGTTGCAACGCAAGCTCGAGCAGCCAATTCCTGTCCAGTGGCCATATTGGAATCTCAAGTCTGTTAGGACTCTGAAGGTACTGGGTGGCTGTCTTACTGGAAGTCTTTAAAATATCCTCTATTTATACCAGAGGGATTTGAGCTAGAAATTCCACCTGAGACCCTGCCTGTACTGGACGGCAAGTTGTCTCTGACTTTTGTGGGAAAATGAGTCCAACCGATGCTAAACGAGGAGCTAAACGCAGGAAGAACAAGCGGGGCGGTGGCAGCAGTAGCTGCAGTAGTACTGTCTGCAGTACCAGTGGCAAGGCCGGGGTTTCAGCCACGGCCCTGTGTCCTCAAGCCACGGAAACACCCGTGTCTGCCATGGGCTTTTTGACATCAGGGAGCTCTGGAAATGGGAACATGGCCTCTATCACAGGCCTGAACGGAGAGGTGAGAATATACAGTCGACGTGTTGAACACTAGAGTTTGCGATACATTTGAGGCCTGACATTCTTCAGTAGCTAGCTAGCTAGTTAGTTAAGCTACTGAGGAAGCTAGCTAGTTAACTAGCTAACGTTAGCTAACTCCTGATATGGCAACCTGACGTCGACAACAGCCAACAAGTTAGTTTAGCTGGCTAACTAGTGAACTTTCTTTATAAGGTAACGCGTTAGTTCTAACGTTAGCTACTTGCTCAACTTGAACATAAACTAGCCTGGCTGACGTTTATAGCCGTCTTGTTCTAGCTACTCGACAACCACAATGTTGACAGCCCGAAAATAGCAGAATTTGTTTACTCGACAGTCGTTATCTTATTAGCTAACTACGTTAGCTAGCTAACTGTTCGCGACGTTGTGTGAGTGGACGTTAGTTTACACGCTAGCTAGTTAGCCAGTAACAAACGTTAGCTATGACCAAACTGACCATCGCCACTGCACTGTGCCCTTAAACTTACGTATTGTACCTGACTAGCAGCTAACTATTAACAGTATTTAGCTAGCTAGTAATGCGCGACAATTTGGACAGCCAGTTGGCCTTTCATTTCTTGTCTGGTGTTTTCATATTCACAATTTTAGCAGGAGTAGTGGCTCACCAGACTAACGTTACTGTTTACAAACAGGAAGTCTCAGTCGAGTCTGTCAGTGTCATCGGGTTAGCCTGCTAAGTAGGCCTATAGTTTGTTTACTCAAACCAATTATTTAATAGGTAGGTCATTACTAGTTAGGTCGTAAGGTGTAAGACAACTGCAAGACTACTGTCAGACAGCCAAGTGAGCCAAGTTACTTCCACAACCACCATCCTGCAATATACCAATGGCATAGCTAAAATTACATACTTGGCTGTCAAATGGCATATTGAGTGTCTTGCTTTACTCATGGTTTCTTGTCTCCTCTCAATATATTGTAGCAATGCCTTGTCAGTCTTCTCTATATGACAACATTAGCTAGGGAAACAACATCCACTAATCACCGAAGACTAGGCCTATCATGTGTACGTCACATTGGCTGCATATGCGTATCGGTTTACCATCTTTAGGGCTGAAGAACTTTCTCATATGATGAGCCAATAGTCCCAAACAAGTCCATAATGCAGACTTGTTAATAACTTGCATACCTAGTCACTGTCTAAGCAAATCCAAGGCAAGTCTGATTTGAGCAAAATGCAACGCATTGTATTGCACTCACTCATTCAAAGATTGAGTTTAATTAGCCTAGCTAGCCTATATGCCAGACAGTTTCTCCATCATACACATTCAGTTGGCCCTATCTCTTGCAGGACCGGTTATTGGTCAAATTATACATGTTGTTGGTTGTGTAGTCAAGGAGAGAGAAAGACGGCTGTCAAGAGATGCTGGGTAGTGTACTTACTTTACATGGCATCTGCTACCTGTCTTGGGGAGGTTTGGGGTCAGTCCCACCCAAGACAAACAAAGCAGCTAGGAGGAGACTTTGAGGTGACAGGCTGCATCCCAAATGGCACCCTATTCCCTATATAATGTACTACTTTTGACAAGGTCCCACAGGACTCTGGTCAAATGTAGTGCACTATGTAGGGAAAAGGGTGCCATTTGGGATGTAGACAAAGGTTCCAGAAAATAAATTGTGAGGAGAACGCATATTGTGAATACTGAACGTGGCAGAATATAGGCCTAGCAACATCAGTGATTATGATAGTGGTCTTATCTTAAATCTTTGTTTCTTGGAAAGCTCAAGATGAACGTAACTTATTGTGGAAGGAATTTGCCTAGATCTGCTCAGTATTTACACTAGTCAGGACTATTATTTACATCTAAGAAGTAATATAATTTTCTCATAAAAACCTCTTGTTTACCTCATCAATGTCTTTTGATTCATTCTTCAGATGTTTACAAAATCTTTGCATAGTGCATACATACACTGCATTTGATCTATCAACTCCAAATCGAGACTACACTCCGCTTATGTAAAGATCAACTGTGGAAGACAGAAACAGCAGGTGAACTTGCTGGCCGTGTCAATATACTGCTGGACCGAGCATTAATATGAAACATAATATCTGCATATGTTCCTTGAAATATCGCCAGGACACATCATCAACTGCTTTGTGTTTTATTTGTAGTTCAAATAACGTAATTTGGAGACTAACCTTAATTGTGTGTGGCCAAGTAGCCCCCAGCCAGGTCAAGTGCTAACATGCTTCAGATAGCCTTGTAATTGACGCTTGGCATCAGTGCTAATGAGAGGGGTGACTCCGGAGGTGTTGGTTCATGTCGGGCCCTTTGTGTCCTCCAGGTCCCTATGAACGGTAACGTTACGCCACAGTTTTCGGAGGGGCCGGTGAATTCCGACTTCTCTGGAGTCCTTCAGGTAATGCATCACTCACTCTGTCTCTGCAGCTTCTCCAGTTAGGCCTACGGTAACATAGATCAGCATCAGCGTGTCAGCTTGTCCGCTGTGAGTGTCACTTTCTGTGTGGACTGAAAAGCCCCGGGGTGGCGTTCAGTAGGCACAACATGTATGAAAAGGTTTTGAAATGGAGAAGGCCCATCCTAAACGTTATGACCAATAATAGCTACCAATCAGTTTCCAATTTAAAACATTTTCCACCCGTTTGTGCTTACTGCTCGTGACCCTGTCTTAATTAACTTTGGAACCTGCCTGGGTAGGCTACATATTGGAGGAAAAGTTAGTAGCTACTGGTTACTGCCACTACAGTAGTCCTACACACACTCGTCTAACTGACATCCACTCCGTCTCCAACCACCAGACCCCGTTCACATTTGGCCTGAGCCAGAGGGCCCCATACTCCACCACAGGCGACCGCTGCCTCCTGTGCCGGAGTGAGCGCAAGCCTGACAGCACACTCCATCCTGACACGGGGCTCCCCGGGGCGGGGCAGAACGGTATGGCGCAGTCCCCCAAGTCCCCCAGCGCTCTGCAGCTGCCCCTGTGGGTGTGCCCCGACTGCCGGCGCACGGTGGAGAAGGAGGACCGCCACGCCGCCCTGGAGCAGTCGCTGGTGGTGAGTCACCACAGGCTGGTGGAGGGGTGTGGGTGGAGGGAGGGAGAAGTAGGGTGATGAAAAGGTGATGCTGGACCAATGAACTGAATGATAAAGGCTGTTTAAGTGGATATTTGTGTACAGTTAGTGGATAGCCAAGCCCTAGATGGATGCAGGCAGGCATTGGTGGATTACATCAAGTAACAGAAACCGGGCGCGTTCAAGCAGATACATTTTGTCTAGGCCTTTCAAAGTGTGTTGCATTATGCGGATAAACATTTTCCGACTTGCACCTCCAGGTCGACTGCATGAACTTGACAAAAACCAAGTGATCAAAGGTCATGCAGTTTCTTATGAAGTCGCCTTCAAGTTGCTGCAGTTGCTTCTCACCAACTGCACCATGCAGCCATCACCTGCATTGTGGGAGGCACTATTTGTCAATCAATCATTAGGGTGTTTTTGGTTGACCCACGCGAATGTGACTGAAACAGGAACCAACTTTACTGCGATTCTAAAGATACAGGGGATACAAACGAAAGTGATAATTGAGACCTCTGTAATCAATTAATTTAACACACGTTATGTTTTCAGTTTGTGAGTGTGATATGGGGGTGTATAAATGTTTTATTTGGACATTTATAAAGAACAACTTCTATAAACAATAGCAGCTATGTTGACACTTCCTTGATGTTGGAAAACCACCACAGTGTCCGACTTTCGACTGTCGCAGATGCCTCCCCCGACTTCACTTGCTGATTTTCGTCTACAGTCGGCTTTGTTAGCGTTGCTGCTCGAACACACCCATAGAGACGGCGCAAAAGAGCGAGATGATGACAGGCATACTAAAGGTAGAGCACAACAAGGAATAAAGAGGTACATTGACAGACAGAGGGCTTGCAGGCGACTGCTGGCTGACTGATCTACAAATTACCTTGTATCATAAATAACTACTCATTATTATTTGTAGATGAGTCAGTCCGTCACCATTTACCCACAATGCATCACCGATTTGATGCTCTCGAACACGGCCAGAGAGAGAGACAGACCGATCGACGCGTACCAGACCGACATGTACCATACAGACGCGAACCACACACACAAAGAGGGGGAAACAGGCACGCTACAGGTGGAGTACAGCAAGGAGCTGAAACACCTGAGTCCTGACCAAACACACACATTGTATAACAGTACAGTTTCCGTCTGTCTGATGACTCAGCATTATAGAGGCTTTGGTTCCTCCTTTCCTATCAGCGGGAGATAATGACATCAGACAGAAAGCCAAACCAGTGTTTAGATGTCTCTCTTGCTGATGCCTTCATTTTAATGGCTGTTCCGCGTGTACTGCCTTGCCTCACTCATAAGGGCCACTCTGTGTTGGCGACGTCTAGCAACTAATGGCTAGGTTAATTGAATTCCAAAGTTGGGAAGAGCCCGACAATTCCTGGAGTGCCCCTCTGTCCTGGAATGCACTTGTTTTTCTTTCCCTCTTTTTCTGCTATTTGCTTGATTACGTTCTCTAATTTCCTTCCTGTTCTGGAATTTCGTCTCTAGTATAATAAGCATCGACCTCTGTGCACTTTGCTGCATTGAAATACTTCAGAGGACAGACCTAAGGTGACAGTTGGTTACGTTAACTCACGTTTATGGTCGCGCTTGGTTGCATTATCACTGCTTTTTTGCATTTATTGGTGTTGATGCACGTTCTGATGCCCTGTCATTTCTCATTCCCCCAGAGCCAAGACTTCCTGTTGCACATGCCTGTGGGTAACGGAGGCTTGGGCCAGGAGCTGCCCGCCGCGGGGGGCAGACTGACCAATGGTGGTACGCCCCCAACCCTCCCAACTCTTCCCGCCCCGGACCTCACCATCCCTATGACTGCTGACACAGTGTGCAGTTGTGAGGCCTGCAACGAGAGACGGTGAGCTGGATGGACGCCGTTGTGGTGGTCACTAGATGACCACGCTTGAAAGGACGAAAGTGTTTGTCGTTTGACATATTGAGCTAGCCTATGTGTTCAGGAAGTTTCTAGAAGGCACCACCTGTGCTACCATCCTTTCTAGCATTGTCAGATAATGACTAATCTCGTCCACCAGCCGGCTCTCTCTCTGTCGAACAGTCTGGTTTAACAGCGCCCCAGAACGGGACTTGACTGGAAATCTATGGCTGGAGTGTGGACGAAACAACCGCTGGTTTTATTGGCTGATCTCTGTCCATCAGCATCTTGTTTTCTTTTTCTTTCAAGTTCTCTAACTGCACTTGATTGAGCTTGCCTGGTGCAATGGAACCAATGGGATAGTCTCAAAAGTGCAAACACCGCCCATGTAGCGCTCCAGGCAGGCTCAGTGAAATTCTCAACGTTTCAAAGAATGCAAATACTATTTTAAAGTTGCACTATGCAGAAATCGCTCCGCCATTTCCTGGTTGCCAAATTTCAGTTTATGCGACAAAATATGCTAGTGTATTGTAGAGAATCATTGTACCATCTAAACCGCTGTGAAATATATTTTCCATAACCAAAAATGTTGTTTTAGCTGTTTGAAGCTGGTGTACAAAACCGAAAGTAAAAGACTCAAAAACAAAACTTAAGACCGGGAAGCATAGAGATAGTGCACATAGAACAGATCTACCGCTTCCTAGACTTGCTTTCAAGTAGAATGGTACATCTAAACTCACATTTCTATGTGAATTTGGTTGGGTCGCCCAAAATATTTCCACTTTAACCCATGACTGATATCTACTCCCTCCAGGATCTGCAAAGTATTTTTGTTATCTGTGGCAAAACAAATTGGTGAAGATTTTTGTTGTTGTTGGTCATGTTCATTTAATTTAAAGCAATAAAAAGTCATGTGCTCAGTTCTAGTACGATTTTAAGCAGAATACGTCTATGCTGCCTGCAGCATGATCAATTTTTTTGTGCGCACATATGATAGACAGTTGTTGGTCTGAACATGTCTCTAGAGCCGCTGAGCCAGAGGAGCGTGTATCAATCCTTCACTGAAATTCTTGATTTATTGCGGCCAGCAGTTAAAACAAAAAAGAATAATGATTCTCGAATCAGTCAAGAGTCATTCAAAAAGAACGACTCTTTCGCGAAATGCACATTACTACCACAGATTTCCCTGCTATTGCTTAGGTCACGTTGATCTGCTCTTTTGTGGTGGGTGTTAGGACCAGAGTATGTGAGCGGAGCTGGAGCGGAGCGTGCCCAATTTGACTGGCGCGAGATTCCCAAAGGCTGGAGCGTCGGCAATCTCGCCAGCTCCAATTTCGCTCCAGTAGCGCTCACTTCATGAGCTCAGGGCATGCCCGGCCCAGGATGCATTTGTAGTGTAGTCTACTTGTGTGCTGCTACAGCCCCTTGCTTTAGCTACTGTCATGGAGTTCACTAAATATTTTCATAAAGAAACTGATAAATCAAGGTGACTTACAAAGATGAGGACCAAGAGAAGGAGTGCGGTGATGTAGTGTCCACAACTAAAGAATCATTGTGCAATCTGAAAAGACACATATCCCAAAAGCGTAATACTAAAAGAAAGGAACGAGGTGGGTAGATAACTAAGTGTGTCATTGTAGCAAAGTATTTATAAACAAAAAATCAGATCTCTTAAATTTTTCGTTCTATTATCTATACAATAGACCATAATTTTTCGTTTAATTTATATTTAATTCTATGTCACATCCTATATGGGCAATTTATAGACTAATGATTTAATACTACAAAATGTTTAAATGCTGAGTGCTTTATGTCCCTACCAGCCTATTGTGTCGCACTCGCAAATGCTTCACAATGTATTTCTTGAAATAATTGGAATAATATAGCCTAAATAATTCATTTCCGTTCCATCTTAGGCTCCTGACCTATTTGGAGTGTTTATATGCTGTTTAATATGACATGTAGCCTATTTGAAGTGATGTTCGCTTCTTACATTTGTCTTTTCATGTTTATTAAAATACTTTTCATTCAAATCCATATGGTTTGGTTTCAATACTTAAAAACCAATTGGTAGGCCCATGTAGTCACAAAAATAGATGGGTGTTGGTTAAATTGTGATTTTAATGAATAGAGCGAATTTTGAGCTGCAGTTGTAATTTTTTTGGTTTTTTGGTGGAGTTTTTACATTCTCTTGTTTGGAAATTCTTTTCACATGCTTTGTTGACTCTTGTCTTCCGGCACAACGTTGCACAGAGTGCAAAACAATTTGCCCCCACTTTCATGTAAAATGTTTGGAAATAGTTTAGCACGGTCTTTAACTATGATTTTTGTTGGAAAATGACATGGATTCCTGTTCATTGTTCTGCCTGTCAGTCGTAATCTGTCAGTCATCAACCATCGGCTTCACACGCTGACGGGGGGGGGGGTTTGTTGATGTGTGGTTTGATTGGGCTGTTTTCCTTGGAAACAGTTGTCTAAGAGCACCCAGTGACCTCTCACTGATGCATCAGAATTACCTCTTTGACCTTCACCCCCTCCAGGGAGATTTCGGCCGAGTCCGAGCGCGAGTCCCAGCAGCTGCAGAACCACTGGTCGGAGGTACGCTACCTAGTGCGGTGCATCTACCGCCAGACAGGCACGCCGCTGTCCGACGACCACGACCAGCCCCTGGACCGCGACAAGGAGGGCATGAAGGAGTTGGTGGACAGGTAAGAAGACCCAGCTAGAGAGAAGGCAGCATGTCTTCCACCCTCTTTCCCTCTGTTTGCCTCTGCATTCCTCCTTTCCCCCCTCTTTCTATTCCTTCCTCCCATCTTTCCTTCCCTCCTACATTCCTTTACACTCTCTCCTTCCTACCCTCCATCTCTCGCTGCTTCCTGCCTCATTCCTTTCTTCCCTTTTGCCCTCCATGCTCTCTCCCATCCCTACCATCCTCTTTTCACGTCCATCTTTTCACTTTAATCTTCAAAGTGATCAGTTATCTGACAAGAGTACCAGAGTAATTATTTAGGAGTGGTTACCTCACTTTTCCTTACCCAATTTTGCCAGATAAGAGAATACCTTCAGAAAATGGTAAGCCATTTCAGAGGCTAAACCTTCCTCTGTGCTACTACTATGGGCTAGGCCATCTGTTACGTTTTACCAGGAAAACTAAATCAAACTGAAGTCATTTGAAAGTGTTTGAGATGCATTTGACACAGGTCTGATCATATGACGGACCACCATAGATAATCACTACAAGTATAAGCCTATTGTACACCGGGTCTTATGATGTCCATCTTGCCCACCTCCTGTTCAGGCTGTGCGAGAAGGACCCATACCAGCTCTACCAGAGGCTGGAGCAGCAGGCCCGCGAGTACGTCCTAGAAATGAAGGTGCGCCTGCTCAAGCACCTGTCGACCGGCTCCAAGGCTGCAGCGGCCGCCGCTCAGGGCCCCCCGCAGGCCCACCAGTTTATCTCGCTGCTCCTGGAGGAGTACAGCGCCCTCTGCCAGGCTGCGCGCACCATCAGCAGCTTCCTCCTTACCCTGGTGAGTCTTCCGCTGTTAGCGATAGCATTAAAGATAGCATCACGTTAGCATTAGAAATAGCATAGTCTTAGACCAGTGGGCTAACAAACAGTCTTGCTCAATAACTTTCAGGGTTAGCATTTCTGTTAGCCATTGCGCTAGCCATTGCGTTAGCCTTACTGTTAGCCTTACTGTTAGCCTTACTGTTAGCCTTACTGTTAGCCTTACTGTTAGCCTTTGTTCTAGCCTTTCCATTATCCTTTTGCGTTAGCCTTTATGGTTGCCTTTGTGTTAGCCATTTTGTTAGCATCAGACTAGCACAGAGGGACAATGCTTGGTGTTGCTCAGTGTCTCTTTAGAGGTTTAGCCTGAGTTTTGGCGACAGCCGTGAGTTAGACCAGACTTGCCCCCAATAGGTGAAGGCTAATAAGTAGCGTTGCCTCAGTAACTCGCACAGGATTAACATAGGCTTTAGAATCTCCACAGAACTCAGGTACAAGCCACAGACGGTGTCACAGGATGACTCATACTTTTCGCCTTAGCTTAGGGACAATAGTCATCAGCCTAGACAGCTGCCACTGCTGTGGTTCTGGAATATGGGGTAGCAGCCGTTAAGCCACCTGACAATGGTGGCGTTCCAGTTAAGTTATACACACACACAGTGGGGTCCAGATTATTGACACCCTTGATAAAGATGAGCAGAAATGACTGGATAAAATAAATAATTAAAATACTGAGCTATATTTTATGCTCAAAGAAATTTGGTAAATTATAATTTATACTAATACAATTGCTCAGAGAAAGCGATTTTGTTTATCAAGTAATACAAAAAATTATCTCAAGGTAGGGGTCAAAATTATTAACCTTTCAATACTTCACCTTTCGAGGATAACGGCACTGAGCCTTAAAAATAAAATTAAAAAACACCAGTTGGAGAACACATTGTGGGGGATCTTAGAACATTCCTCCATACAGAACCCTTCCAGATCCTTGATATCCTTCGTCTGTGCTTATGGACTGCCCTCTTCAATTCAAACCACATGTTTTCAATGGGTTTCAAGTCCGGAGACTGAGATGGCCTTTGCAAAATGTAGATTTTGTGACCAATTAAGTATTTCTTTGTGGTTTTTGATGTGTGCTTGAGCATACAATATAGCACAGTATTTGAATTATTTATTTGATGCAGTTATTTTTGCTTATCTTCATCAAGGGTGTTAATAATGTTGGACCGCACTGTATATTAAAGGATTTTCAGATGTTTTTATTTTAGTTAACAGATAGTGATAGTGGGGAAAGACAGAAAGGTTGCGTCAAAGGGCTGGATTCGACCCTATGCCAACACAGTAGACGTGCCGGAGGCTGCGGCATTACCGCTAGACCAGCCGCATAAACTTGTTTTCTAACACTTTTTTTTTTTTTTGTGTTCCACAGGAGAACGAACACCTGCAGAAGTTCCAGGTGACGTGGGAGCTGCACAACAAGCACCTTTTTGAGAACCTGGTGTTCTCTGAGCCCATCCTGCACAGCAGTTTACCAGCACTGGTTGCACAGCTGAGGTAAGATTGAGTCTAATGACAAAACAGCCATTAAGGAGAGGATTTCTCCATAATGTTATTGAAGTGTATGCTTCTGTGAGGATTATTATATAATTTTTTTTATAGTCTCCTTATATAATCCCTACGTTTAGTTTGTCTTAGTAAAGCAACATCATTAAACCCGGTCGATCCTCAAACCTAAATAGGCCATTTGTAGGATAAACTGGCCTAGCTGTGTGTTTCCAATGTTTCCTTTAAAAAATAATGCAATTTCTGATTAGGCACGGCATGGCCTCCCACGACTTGTACAGCGAGGACATGTACAGGACCCTGCTGGAGAGCTACCAGCAGCTGGAGCAGGAGATGGCCGCCGTGGCGGCCAAGTGGCAGGAGTGTGAGAAGAGGATTGACGACTACGTCGACGAACAGGTACACACACACAGACCGAGAGAAACACATCACATACACACACAATATCCCTGTCTCTGATACTCTCCACAGGCTGTTCCTTGTGTGTGACAATGGGACTTAAATAAATGTCCATGACATATTGTGATGTCCTGAAGGTTTTCTTTTGGTTTTTCTGATGCTTAACAATTCGTTTTTCTCTTTCTGGCAGCTGCTTTTTAAGGTAGAGGGCCAGAATCTCACAAATCAACGGACAGAACCACATAAGTCTTTAATTAGCAAAAATGTAAGTGGTTTATCAAACATGTCATATAAGACAATTACTGTAGGTGTCAGCATTGTCTATCTTTTCATTCCCTAACCCTTACCCTATTATTTATGTCATATTATTTATATAGTCCAACAGAGAAAAGGTGAATAGGTGCTCTTATTTATTAAAAAGCCGACACATTTCGACCTCAATCTGTCAAAGCTCATAATTAATGTCTACCTATTTCCAGACTTTGAAAACAAAACAACGGATGCTGAAGGAAGACTGGGAATTCTTTAAGCAGAGGAGGTTTATAGAAGAACAGGTATGATGGACAAATAGTTAAACTGGTCGGACAGATTTTGACCGTGTACCTTTTTAAACTGCTGTACGTGAATTGTATTATTTTTCTCTTTGCAGTTAACCAACAGTAAGAAATCTTTAGCTGGTGACAGTAACTTTACAGACACGATGAGAATGCTCTCCTCTCGTCTCAGCATTCCAGACTGTCCAAATTGCAATTATCGAAGACGGTGAGTTTGTAGGATTCGTTTTGCTTGTGATTTACAGATGGTGCGTTTTGTTTCTTTGTTGCGTGTCTAAGTAAAATACTTTTTTTTTTAACCTATGTGGGTTTTGTATGACACAAGTCCAATGAAACATTCAAACCTTTTTGTGCGGGTATGTTTTTATTCATCATTTATTAACCCAAAGTAAAACAAACCATTGTTTCTAGCCAGTACCCAGTGTTATTCAGTGATCCGAAAGGAAATGGGGTATAGCAGTGTTTAGCATCTCATGAACCACATCAATATACGATGACCTGGAACACCACCACTGGCCACCTGCGACCCAACCTTTGTGAAACCCCCTTTTAATTAACAATCCTCCCTCCTCCCCCAGATGCACCTGCGACGACTGCAGCCTCTCCCACATCCTGACGTGCGGCATCATGGACTCGCCCATTGCCGAGGACCTCCACATCAAGCTGCCGCTTCAGGTCACGGAGCCCCCACAGCACCGGGACTACCTGGCCGAGGTGCACCCCCCCAGTCTCTCCTCCGGGGGCAGCTCAGCGTCCGCTTCGGCCTCCAGCTCCCCCATCACCATACAGCAGCACCCGCGCCTCATCCTGCCAGAAGGGGTCGTCACCACCTTGTAAGTCGACCAGGGGTAGCGTTTTCTTTGTTTTATAAAATATTTAGTTATTTATTCAGAAGACCATAGCAAATGTATTTTCCAAACGAGACCTGAGTATATCATGTAAAGCAATAAAATATCACAGAAAAAACCTTTTGAGAGGTAAAACATACTAAAAAAGCAATACATTACAATAATGTACTATATATATACATATACATACATACATACATGCATACATACATACATACATACATACATACATACATACAGTACCAGTCAAAAGTATGGACACCCCTACTCATTCTTTATTTTTACTATTTTCTACATTGTAGAATAATAGTGAAGACATCAAAACTATGAAATAACACATATGGAATCATGTAGTAACCAAAAAAGTGTTAAACAAATTAAAATAAATGTTATATTTGAGATTCTTCAAATAGACACCCTTTGCCTTGATGACATCTTTGCACACTCTTGGCATTCTCTCAACCAGCGATCATGAGGTAGTCACCTGGAATGCATTTCAATTAACAGGTGTGCCTTCTTAAAAGTTAATTTGTGGAATATCTTTCCTCCTTAATGCATTGGAGCCAATCAGTTGTGTTGTGACAAGGTGTGGGGGGTATATAGAAGATAGCCCTATTTGGTAAAAGACCAAGTCCATATTATGGCAAGAACAGCTCAAATAAGCGAAGAGAAACAACATTCCATCATTACTTTAAGACATGAAGGTCAGTCAAAAGTTTGGACACACCTACTTATTCAAGGGTTTTCTTTATTTTTAGAGTGTAATAGTGAAGACATCAAAACTATGAAATGACACATATGGAATCATGTAGTAACCAAAAAAGTGTTAAACAAATCAAAATATATTTTATATTTGAGATTCTTCAAATAGCCACCCTTTGCCTTGACAGCTTTGCACACTCTTGGCATTTTCTCAACCAGCTTCACCTGGAATGCTTTTCCAACAGTCTTGAAGGAGTTCCCACATATGCTGAACACTTGTTGGCTGCTTTTCCTTCACTCTGCCATCCGACTCGTCCCAAACCATCTCAATTGGGTTGAGGTTGGGAGATTGTAGAGGCCAGGTCATCTGATGCAGCACTCCATCACTCGCCTTCTTGGTAAAATAGCCCTTACACAGCCTGGAGGCTTAGTGGGACTTTGAAAGTTTCTTCAAGTGCAGTCACAAAAACCATCAAGCGCTATGATGAAACTGGCTCTCATGAGGTCCACCACAGGAATGGAAGACCCAGAGTTACCTCTGCTGCAGAGGATAAGTTCATTAGAGTTACCAGCCTCAGAAATTGCAGCCCAAATAAATGCTTCACAGAGTTCGAGTAACAGACACATCTAAACATCAACTGTTCAGAGGGGACTGTGTGAATCAGGCCTTCATGGTCGAATTGCTGCAAAGAAACCAATACTAAAGGACAGCAATAATAAGAAGAGACCTGCTTGGGCCAAGAAACACGAGCAATGGACATTAGACCGGTGTAAATGTGTCCTTTGGTCTGCAGTCCAAATTTGAGATTTTTGGTTCCAACCGCCATGTCTTTGTGAGACGCGGTGTGGGTGAACGGATGATCTCCGCATGTGTAGTTCCCACCGTAAAGCATGGAGGAGGAGGTGTTATGGTGTGGGGGTGCTTTGCTGGTAACACTGTCTGTGATTTATTTAGAATTCAAGGCACACTTAACCAGCATGGCTACAACAGCATTCTGCAGCGATATGCCATCACATCTGGTTTGGGGTTAGTGGGACTATCATTTGTTTTTCAACAGGATAATGACCCAACACACCTCCAGGCTGTTTAAGGGCTATTTTACCAAGAAGGAGAGTGATGGAGTGCTGCATCAGATGACCTTGCCTCCACAATCCCCCGTCCTCAACCCAATTGAGATGGTTTGGGATGAGTCGGATGGCAGAGTGAAGGAAAAGCATTCATCATTCCAGGTGAAGCTGGTTGAGAGAATGCCAAGAATGTGCAAAGCTGTCATCAAGGCAAAGGGTGGCTATTTGAAGAATCTCAAATATAAAATATTTTGATTTGTTTAACACTTTTTTGGTCACTACATGACTCCATATGTGTTATTTCATAGTTTTGATGTCTTCACTATTATTCTACAATGTAAAAAATAAAGGAAAAACCCTTGAATGAGTATGTGTGTCAACTTTTGACTGGTACTAAATGCACAAAGAACGGCCTTATCAGTTCATGCTAGAGCTGGGACGATCAAGCAAAAATTATCGACACCGACCACTTATCGTGGATATTTTGCTGACATTGTGCGTTACGATAAATAACCTATAGGTCCCTACTAGAGAAATGTGAAGTATGAAATAAGATTGCTAATATGTGTAATTGTTGATAGCTGCAACATTCAAAGTAGTAGTTTTTAAGGGTAATATAAAAAATAACTGTTAATGTTATAAACTTGTCGTTGAATTTATCATTATCGTGATAATACATTCAATTTATTGTGATATGGATTTTTTGGTTCATATTGCCCAGCTCTAGTTCATGATACCAGCAGGATTTATCCCAATATCTAGATGGAGTTATGGTTGTATTTATTGGGGTTATGGTTACTTTTGTGGTATATGTAGTTATAAGTCCTTGTTATCAGGTATGTGCTCTCTAATCATGTAATGTAATTTCCTATAATCATTTTATCATTAAATATTTACCTTCTTTTTTTTCACTTTCTCTTTGTTCTTCCTCCTCTCCTCGCAGTGGTAGCGACGATGACGAAGTGCCTCCTCTGTTGGGCAAGTTTGCGGACATCTACCCCATGGGCGGCTACGAGGACCCGGGGGTGGTGGCTGGCATGAACGGCCTGCACAGCGAGCTCAACGGTGGCGGGGAGAACATGGCGCTCAAAGATGAGGTGTGTGGGTGGTTGACAGCTCCGGGGTTAAGTTTACCCTAGGTACAGATCTAGGATCAGCTTCCCCTCCCCCAATCCTAACCTTAACCATTTGGGGGGAAAATGAAAAACTGTCCCAAGATCAGCGTCTGGGGTAACTTCACCCTACACCGTGTGTGACGGTGCCCTTAATGCAACTTTGGCACATTTCTCTGCTGAATTTCTGTGCCAAGTTCCTGGACTGGGAAAGATTTGATTGAGGAAATGTTATTTGACTCTGACTCATTCCTGCTGCCTTTCTCTCTTTCTCTCTCCCCCCACATCTCTATCCTCCTCTCTCCCTCTGTTTTTCTCTCACATTTTTCTCCCTCTCATCCTCTGCCCCCCCTCCTCCCTCCCTCTCTCTCCCCCCTCCATCTTTCTCTGTCTCTTTCCATTCCCCTCATTCTCCCATCTTCCTCTGATTTCTCTCTCTGTCCAGTCTCCTGGAGGGAGCAGCAGCAGCAGTAGTTCGTCGGTGGGCGACGAGGAGGAGGCTGACGGGGAGAACGGCGGGGAGCCTCCGGGGCAGCGGGGGGAGCTCTCCCCAGGGAAGAGAAACAGCCCTCCGCCCTACTACCCCCAGCAACAGGTACAACCACACCACACAACTATGGCTTGAGGTAGAATTCGAATCAGGTTAACCTACTGAGATATAAAATACCTAGAGAAAGATTCTATTCAATTTGAATGGATTCCAATGCATGGGGCACACAGCCTCCACATACCATACCGTTTGGGTATGTCACCATCTAGCTCAAAACGCTCGCACAGTAGTGTTAATGCTGAAAGGAGGAGACAAAACGACAAGAGAAACTCACGGTAGCTATCTTGTTTCTCTCATTCCAGGTGCAACAGCATGCCTGCGAGTGCCATGTGTGCAACCAGGACCTGTCCTCCCTCGCCCCCCTGGGCCCAGCTCCCCCCCCCTCCCCCAGTCGGCTCCACGCGCCCCCCTCCGGCCACCACCAGTTCTTCACCGGGGGCGGCGACAAGACCCCCAGCCACCCAGCCCTCCACCTCTACCCCCACATCCACGGCCACCTGCCTCTGCACAACCTCTCCCACCTGCCCCGGCCTCTACTGCACCCCACACTCTACCCCAGCCCCACCCTTTCACACAGCAATGTGAGTGAACACACACATACCACCAAAACTGTACTAGCTTGGGGTAGATGTTGCCCTTAACCACAGATCTAAGGTCAGATTATTACCCTACTTCCAATACTGACCTGGGGTGTCGGGGGGTGAATGAAATCTGACCCTGTGTCTGAGGTTAGGGGCAGCTTCTATTTACTCCTCCTGAATGCTCGACAGATACAGGCTTCCTTTACTTGTGTCCCTTACTGATCTTACCACTGCTCTGTAAGGATGTTGATATGTGAAAGCCATTTCAATGGTCTCGCCATAATCGACTTAGTACATTCATTTTAGGAGAATGGGGGATAGAACTATGTGTAGTTTACCCAATAGCAGTTTTTCATTTTTACATGAAGTGGGTAAAGTTGGTAATCATTTTACGAGCAGAACTGCACGGTCGGGAGGAGAAGCTGCATTTCCAAAAGTTCCAAGCATTCAAAACCATTTGTTTTTGAGACAGCGGTTTCACCAAAGCTGTGTTGTATTCATTAGGTATGTTGTAGCAAATTTTCAAAGTAAAAATTTTCAACAGTGGTCATTTGCATGACAATCATTACCAAAAATTATAATCGTCACAGCCCTAGTTACAGACACTGTATTTGGCTATACATTGTCTAGAAAACTGATGGGGTTTTACATTATTTAAGGATATGATTTGAGTGGTAACACCTCTCATATCCCTCTTAACTGGTAATTCTGGGTGTTTTCACCCTGGGAACTTTTCATTGGGCGAGTTCGTTTTGCATGGCCCGGTGACCCGGGTGGGTGGAGTTTTAAATCTTAGACCATTCCATTGGTCCTTAAGTGAAATCTCCACCCAACCGGGGCACTGGGCCATGCAAAACGAATTTGCCCATTGATACATTCCCTTCAGGGGATTTACACCGAAGTCACAAGGAAGTGATTCAACTGTTATACCTTTTGGTTGGAAATTCTGCTGTAATTGCATGGATATACCACAAGAGGTCGCATTGTATCAAATGAGCTCAAATCTACTTGGTAATGCCAAGTGTTGTAAAAAGCCTCACTATTGGAAATGCTGAGAGACTAGGGGTCCTTATTCCATTTATTGGCATTACTTTTTTTTCTTTTTTCTCAGACACATAATTAATATAGGCTGAGGGTCCAAGCACCATGTGCCAGTTTCCCGGACCCAGATTAAGTCTACTCCTGGACTGAAAAGCAAGCTCAATATGAAATGATTTTTATTGTAGGACTATCAATCACATTTATTTATAAAGCCCTTTTTACATCAGCAGATGTCACAAAGTTTTTATACAGAAACCCAGCCTAAAACCCCAGAGAGCAAGCAATGCAGATGTAGAAGCACGGTGGCTAGGAAAAACTCCCTAGAAAAGCAGAAACTTAGAGAGGAACCGGGCTCTAAGGGGTGGCCAGTCCTCTTCTGGCTGGGCCGGGTGGAGATTATAAGAGTACATGGCCATTAAGGCCAGATCGTTCATCAGGGCTCCCGAGTGGCGCAGTGGTCTAAGGCACTGCATCTCAGTGCTTGAGGCGTCACTACAGACCCCCTGGTTTGATTCCAGGCTGTATCACAACCGGCCGTGATTGGGAGTCCCATAGGGCGGCGCACAATTGGCCCAGCGTCGTCCGGGTTTGGCCGGTGTAGGCCGTCATTGTAAATAAGAATTTGTTCTTAACTGACTTGCCTAGTTAAATAAAAGTAAAATAAAATTTCAAACGTTCATAGATGACCAGCAGGGTCAAAAACAGCCAGGAGTCATCAGGCACACAGGACTCCAGATAAGACAGGAGAATTACGCCAGATAGTACAGACTGACCCAAGCCACCCGGCACATAGACTATTGCAGCATAGATACTGCACCCCTTCTAGGGACGGCATGGTAGAGCACTAGTAAGTCAGTGACTCAGCCCACGTAATAGGGTCAGAGGCAGAGAATCCCATTGTAGAGGAGAGCTGGCCTGGCAGAGACAGCAAGGGCAGTTACCGTTCACCTTCGCACCCCTGGGCCAGACTACACGCAATCGTAGGACCTACTGAAGAGATGAGTCTGCGATAGGCAGACCATTCCATAAAAAATTGCTCTATATGAGAAAGCCCCGCCTCCAGCTGTTTGCTTAGAAATTATATGGACAATAAGGAGGCTTGTGACTAGCGTGTGGAGAGGCTAGCACTCAAAATGTCATATTTAGCATTAACTGAAGTTTATTTAGTGCTTTACCCGGGTAGCTGGCGAGTAGAGCGTTGCAGTAGTCTAATGTAGAAGTGACAAAAGCATGGATTAGCTTTTCTGCATCATTTCTGGATAAAAAGTATGTTACGAAGATGGTAAAAAGCTGCCCTTGAAATATTCTTGATATTTTCGTCAAAAGAGAGGTCAGGGTCCAGAGTAACGCTGAGGTCCTACTGTACAACCATCAAGATTGTCAGATCAAACATAGAACTCTTCTGTCCTGTTCCCAGCCTCTCCCCCCTGCCCCCATGTCGAGCCACACTGGGCCCAAGCAGCAGGCCTTCAGCCCCTCCCTACCGGACCACGTCTACCAGAACTGCTTTGGCGGCGGCGCTGGTGACTGGAACAGCTCGCTGCAGTGCCTCTCGCTCAAGTTCGAGAATATCTGCGACGCTGCCATGATGAAGAACTGGAACCCATCGGTGCTGCTGCAGGAGCCCCTGCCAGGTGAGAACATACCTCTTCATCTAGCCCATGGACGACCAACCTTCCTCCTGGAGAGCTGGTGTAAGGTGAAGCCGCCCCTTGACGCTGGTACTGGGTCCGTTTAGCATTTTCCCCACTAATGGTTACAGTTAAGATTGGGGGAGGGAAAGCTGATCCTAGATCTGTGAGGGAACGTCACCACGGAGCTAGCTACCCTACTGCAGACTTTCACTCCAAAACCTAATATAGCCCACCTGATTCTACTAATCAGCTGCTCACACGGAATAATTAATCTTAATTAGCTCAATCAGGTGTGGTACAACAGGGCTGGAGCAAAATCCTGCATACCAAGTAGTTCTCCAAGAGGAGGATGATTCGGCCATCCCTGATGTAGGCTAAAGGAAGAGGGCCTCATTTTATTTCAGCTCCGTTGCCTGCAACTACATCCCTGCTCTTGTAGTAAGAGGCCCCATTCCACTCCCATTTCAGCCTCCTTCCCCCAGCTCCTCCTCCTCCTGTCGGACCAGTGTCTTTGTCCGAGGGGTGTGGTGTGACTTGGTCTCTGTAGTTTATACAAGAATGGGTCTTGACAAAGTTCAGTGTTGTGTTTGTGTCTTTTGGCTGTATGAAGTAGAATCGTTCCACCCTCGTGCCATAGAATTCAATGTACACTTGAACTCTGTATACAGCGACAGCCATCCTTATGGTTTGTGTCTGATGTTCTTTCTCACCCGTCTAAATCTTTGGACTTACACAGGATCTCTCTTGTTTTTCAAATGTTTTTCGCCAGGCTATCCTTGTAAATAAGAATTTGTTGACTTGCCTGGTTAAATAAAATGTTTGTCTTCATATCCAGGGGACATGCTGGGACCACCCCTCCACCCCGACGTGCCCCTCCCCCCGCCCTCCTCCTCCGGCTACGGGGACCACACACACATCGCCTCATCTGAGCCTACCCCCCTTCATCTCCTTCCCCCCTCGCCATCCGAGCAGCAACAGCCCCTGCCCAGGGAGAGGAAGAACGGCGCCAAGAAGAAGTGTCTCTACAATTTCCAAGATGCCTTCCTGGAGGCCAACAAAGTGGTGATGGCCACCTCTGCCTCCACTGCCTCAGTCTCCTGCACAGCAACCACTGTCCAGTCAAGTAATAATCACATCCAAGTTTCATCTAAAAGACCCAACTCCTTAGGTAAAACTGAGGAGGTGGAGGAGCGGAGCTTAGGGCTAGCCCAATGGCACACATCTACATTTCAATATCCATACTAGCACACCACCACATGCCCGATACATTTGGTTCGTTCTAAAGGCGTCAGCATGCTTCAATTCGGCTGGCACCGAACTCGGCAAGGCGAACCGAACGAGTGTGCTCGCATACTCCCTTAAAAGACCTTCGCTTTGGGGCCTCCCATGTGGCGCAGCAGTCTAAGGCACTGCATTGCAGTGCTTGAGGCGTCACTACAGACCCGGGTTCGATCCCGGGCTGTGTGACAGTCATGAGGCGGCACTCAATTGGCCCAGCGTCGTCCCAGTTAGGGGAGGGTTTGGCCAGACGGGATTTCCTTGTCCCATCGCGCTCTAGCGACTCCTTGTGGCGGGCCGGGCGCCTGCAAGCTGACCTCGGTCGCCAGCTGGACGATGTTTCCTCCGACACATTTTTGCGGCTGGCTTCCGGGTTAAGCGAGCAGTATGTCAAGAAGCAGTGCGCCTTGGCAGGATCGTGTTTCGGAGGACGCATGGCTCTCGACCTTCACCTCTCCCGAGTCCGTAGGGGAGTTGCAGTGATGGGACAAGACTGTAACTACCAATTGGATATCACGAAATTGGGGAGATAAAAAGGGAAAGTACAAAACATTTATACAAAAATACACACAAAAAAAAGACCGCTTTTAAAAATGAGAAAAAAATGGCAATAGTACTGGTTGTCCATTTTGATACGGCGTAGTCAGAATTAATATAAGATAACTCAAGAAATCTGTCATAAGTTGACGATTTTGTAGAGAAGATCTTAGTCGTGCAATTTTACATCTAACTAAGATGTTTGCAGTATTTCACAATGAAAAAACTTGCATGAAAACGAGTCGTCTCTCGTAAAATGACAACAAAGATCATTGAAGAATCCCTACTGTTGACCAATCACCGACAAAGGGGTGTAGACTTCGGCTACTGACTTCGGCTTGCCTCAAGAAAAAATGTGTGCCCAAACAGTCTAAAAAACCCTTACTGAAGTCCAAAACGAACAAAAATGTCACAAAGTCGTCATAATATATGCACGAACTCTTCCGAACTGTTTCGGCTGGGAAGCATGCGGACGCTTTAAGAAGTATGCTAGTGTGGGTATTGGAGCAGAGCCATATCTCCATAGTCTAAAGTGGCTTCCTCTCCATGTCTCCTAGACGTTTCCTTGATCTGTACTTATGTGACAAAATGGGGGGGGGGGGCGCTTAGGGCTAACAGACACTAACCCCAAGGCTGTGTCTCAATAGCCTGAATTAGCTTCCTCTCCTTGACATATCCTTGATCTGTACTGATGTGACAGGAAAGGTGAAAGGAAATCTCTGAGAAGCTGCTTCTGTCATTGCTCTCACCTTTCCTGTATTCTCAGATCAGTCCTGATGCTGATGAAGGAGAGGAGACAAGGAGAGGAAGCCATTTTAGACCACTGAGATGCAGCAAAGTGTTTCTTAGGGCTAGCTGCCTGAGAAGGCGAAAGGGAAAGTGTTAAGTGTTTGCGGCATTGATTGTAATTTGGCATGTTCCGAATACACAATCGACAAGCAGAGGTCAGAATATACCCGATGACCCAAAATCAAATTTATTTATAAAGCCCTTTTTACATCAGCAGATGTCACAAAGTGCTTATACAGAAACGGCATGCAATGCAGATGTAGAAGCACGTGGCTAGGAAAAACTCCCTAGAAAGGCAGGAACCTAGGAAGAAACCTAGAGAGGAACCAGGCTCTGAGGGGTGGCCAGTCCTCTTCTGGCTGTGCCAGGTGGAAATTATAAGAGTACATGGCCATTAAGGCCAGATTGTTCTTCAAGATGTTCAAACGTTCATAGATGACCAGCAGGGTCAAATAATAATCACAGTGGTTGTAGAGGGTGCAACAGGTCAGTACGGGTAAAAACGGGTATGACTTAGCGTTGATAGATTGTAAATGTATTTCCTCCATTATTGATGCATTTGAGATGACTTAATGTAAATTGTCTCTGATCTTCATTGACCAGCTGCTGAATGTGCATAATTTCGTATGCATTTGTTTTTTTTTCTTATGTCTCTGCCAGGTGACGTATTTCACAATATAGGTAAAGAGGACCATAGGCAACAACCCACCCCCATCGCCCCTAGGAACAGTCCCACGGGCCTGGCCTCCCTCCCTTCGCTCTCATCTGGCCCAGCCCTGCCACCTGCCCCTGGCCCCACCACCCAGCACCACTACCCCAGCATGGGCTCGCAGCCCTTCCCAACGACTGCCACCCCGGCTCCAGGCTTCATGGAGGCCCACCATCAGGGCATGTGCCTGTCACCCGCCGAGCCGCCCAGTGCCGCCCCAGCCGACGGGACCATCAGCGCCCCACCCAGCGTGTGCAGGTCAGTCCCTTGTTTATGTTGCCTTTTACCACAGATCTAAGATCAGATTAACCTACTCCTGATACTAACATTGAACAGTAGAGCGATGAGAAAATATCAAGGCCTATATACTGTGTCCAATCAAAAACGCATTGTGTAGATAATCCTCTAAGAAAACCAATGGTCCAAACCTCATGTCTCTATCATCTGTTCAGAATTTATTGGAGTTTTTACCCTTGTAGAATGGTAAAACATTTGGGTGACTAAATCAATGGAGGAAAGAAAGTAGTCAAAACTCCGGAAAATAGCATTGCGTCAACTAGGCTGAATGCTGTGCGAGAATTAAGGCTACCTCACAGATTGACCATTTAACTCGTTATCTTTCTTCTCAAATCTGGAGGACATAAAACGAGCTACAATGGATATCGATTTTGAGACATGACGTAGCATTTTCATATTTTAGTATACGCTGTTCATATTAATGCGAAGTTCCTGTTCTTTTTCAAAGACTTATCACAATGAAATGTCAACAGAGCACTAATTCAGTTGCCTTTAACCACCACAGCTCTGGGATTAGATTAACCTATTCCCGAATACTAATATTGCCCATTAAAGGTATGAATTAAAATCTGATCCCGTATCAGTTGATTGGGCACTACTTCTGCCTACTACCTCTCGATGGCTATTGGAGCGCATTGAATCGTAACCACCAACTGATGCTTTGAGGTGGCTCCTAATCAACTAGGTCTTACTCATAACCAGAACATTTGAAGCCCATCGCTCCCTTCTATACTCCATAAAATGGATGAGCTACATTTCAATGGGCATACCGAGAGGCCAACCTGATCTGTCTTACTGAAAGATGGTTAGATGACACGCCATTGACTCAGAACTGAGCTTAGTCGGAATCGTAACACCATACAGACATGACAGAGACATTTACATTTTAGTCATTTAGCAGACGCTCTTATCCAGAGCGACTTACAGTTAGTGCATACATTATTTTTTTTCATACCCCCTGTGGGAATCGAACCCACAACCCTGGCGTTGCAAACGCCATGCTCTATCAATAGAGCTACATCCCTGCCGGCCATTCCCTCCCCTACCCTGGACGATGCTGGGCCAATTGCGCGCCGCCCCATGGGTCTCCCGGTCGCGGCCGGCTACGACAGAGCCTGGATTCGAACCAGGATCTCTAGTGGCACAGCTAGCACTGTGATGCAGTGCCTTAGACCACTGCGCCACTCGGGAGACATGGGGAAAAGCACGGAGGTGGGGTTTGCATTTATGTCAACAAAGTGTGGAGCAGATCTGCCAATTTCCTGAGCCCTAGACTACGAATGAGGTTTGAAGAGTTAGCGAGGTAACTTCGGTCATACGAATGTGACTCACCTTTTAGCCAGGTAAATTTCTATTGCAACGAGTCCTTCAGAACTAACTTGCTCCGGGGCAGGCTAACTCGGGGCTAACTCCATTTACCCTGAATGAAGTGTCTGAGCTGCAGTTTGATGACCATTCATTCTTCTTTTGACGAAGATGACTGAGTAAATATTTTATTAATCAACGTTTTTTTGTGTGTGTGTGTTTAAATATAGTAGAGTTAAAGGCAGGCGGACAAGCAATATCCACTATCGTAGTATGAATGAAGTCTCAGCTGGAATGTGAAGTTAACTGAAGTTGGCTAGCTTTATAAAAGCCTAAGTAGATCTAGCTTGCATCGGAGTATACTGTACCACTCTGGAGTCGCACTGCTCATCGGATGTGGCGGTACTATCCCCTCCTTCAGACCAAAGTACCTGCCCGGTGAATTCGGTCAGTTCTTTATCATTCTTGTCTATGTACCACCCACAGCCAATGTTACTCACACAGCAGATGTTATCACGTCATGTGTGCAGCGCATAGTCAAAATCACCGGACTCCCCGATTGTATTAATACTGGGTGATTTCAACAGCTGTACTCTCAAAAAGACTCCTTCTTATCAGCAATATGTTACATGTGCAACAAGGGGTAGTAAAACAATTTATCTTATTAAACATGCCTACAAGTCTATTCAGAAGGCTCCTCCTAAGCACCGCGGTTCATATAGCAGTCCACCTCATTCCAGCCTACCAACCTAAACTACAGAGAGAGGGAGTGGTCTATAAATCAGTTGAACAGTGGAATGACACCTCCAGTGCAGTGCTGCGAGACTGCTTTGACAGTACCGATTGGACTGTGTTCTCAGAAAATGCCACACTGGATGAGACTTTGTCTGATTGCATCCATTTTTGTGAGGATACAGTGGTCCCTTCAAAAAGAGTGAAAGTGTTTTCAAATAATAAGCCCTGCATTACAAAGGAACTGAAAACAACATTAAATGAGAAAATAAATAGCACCAATAAAAGAAGCAAAAAGAGTTACAAAGAGAAGTCTTATCTAAATGTCAATCCAGACTGTACTTCCTTCGTAGACTTAGAAGGCCTAATGTTTTAGTCCTTTTACAGATTGTTTTATTGAGCCTGTCTTAACATTTTGTGTTAACACATGGGCAAGTCAGAATATCCTAGAGAGAGTTGTGCAGGTCAGTGGTAAGATTGTAGGGAGAAGGCAAAAGGCTCTCCAACATTTACAAAGAGCGCACACGTGAGAGGGTTAAAGAAATCATTTTGGATCTTACACATTCACTGGACAGCCAATATGCAGTACTGCCATCAGGGAACAGACTCAGGTCTTTACCTCTTCAAGCCAAGAGAGCTACTAACAGTTTTGTATCGGTATCAGTACGGCTTTTAAGTGAAAATTGATTTGTGTGACTTAGTGTGTATCTTGTATAGCACAGCTCTTTAATGAAATAGATTTTTGTGCCTTACAAATACTTGCAAGGTATATGCAAGATAAATGTATCTGTCATGTGTGAACGTTTCTGTTTTATATGTTTACTATACAACTTTATCCTATTTGACTTGCCACAACTGAAGTTCCTTCTGGAAAAAAATTATTTTTCAATTGGAAGCACTTTATTTGACAGTACAGAAAGTTCCAGATATTTATTGGGTGAAATTACCTACCGGCACTTCAACTACTTCATATTGGCATCACATTGACATTTTGACCTTGGCGTTTGACCCCTTCTAGTGACCCCGAGTGCGAGGGCCACCGTTGTGAGGGCAACGGGGCGTACGACCATCAGGGCTACGACGGCGAGGAGAGCCAGGACGAGGACAGCTGCTCAGAGCACAGCTCCTCCACCTCCACCTCCACCAACCAGAAGGAAGGGAAGTATTGCGACTGCTGCTACTGCGAGTTCTTCGGCCACGGCGGGGTAAGACATGCCCGCATATACTCATGTACTAATATGAGCAGATTACTATGCATCAACTTGCAGAAAAGTCAGAAACAGAAGTCTGTAATAGTGTTTTATGATGTAGAATGACATTTTGTGGAATACAATATCTAAATCTTTACTAGAATGGCCTGTTGAACACTCTAGCCAGCAGCTGAACTGGCCTAGTCTAGAGAGATGGCACTTTATATAGCACTTTTGATTAGGTCCCCAACACATTGTATGCAGTTAACTCACCCCATTAGTTAGTATTGAGGGCTCTGATGATATTCAACACACATTTAAACTCAAACTACCAGAATAATCTAAAACCCTATTTCCTTGTTTCCTACCCTAGCCCCCGGCGGCGCCCACCAGCCGCAACTACGCGGAAATGCGTGAGAAGCTGCGCCTACGGCTGACCAAGCGGAAGGAGGAGCAGCCCAAGAGGGAGGAGCAGCCGGCAGTGGTGGAGCGCGACAGCGGCGCTGACGGCGTGGAGGACCACCGGCGGGTGGAGGACCTGCTGCAGTTCATCAACAGCGCCAGCGACAACAAGCCCGCATCCAGCTCCAAGGCCGCCAAGCGGGCCCGCCACAAACAGAAGAAGGTAGTGGTTTAAAGTATTTAGAAAACTTTTTTAAGGTGTTTGAAGTGTTACCCTTTTTGTTTAGATGACAGTGTTATTGAAGTGTCACTTTAAAGTAATCGTTCACCCCAGGCATTTTCAGACCTCAAAAGTGGTCTATAGTTGCACTGATAATCCACACATGATTTTGAACTGAACTATCTCTTCAAGGTGTAATTTTAACATTGGTGTTGTCGAAGCAAACCATATCCTTTCGGAAGGACTTAGTTCAAAAAGGGAGTTGGTTCAAACCAGAGTTTCTTTTGTTACTAAATGAAGCAAAGGACCAACCGGATATGAACTGTGTGTGTCTCTGTGTGTGTCTCAGATGGAGGAGAAGGTGCGTCTGGAGGCGGAGGCCCGCGAGCGGGAGGAGCAGCAGGAGCAGCGGCTCCTGGAGGAGCAGCGGCGGCGGGAGGAGGAGGAGGCCCTCCAACGGGAACTCCTCCGGCTGCAAGAGCTGCAACACCTCCGCGTCGCCAAGAAGAAAAAGAAGGAGAAAGCCAAGGAGCTCGCCACCCCCCTCCCCGCCCCTGTACCTCAGAACAACCCCCAACCACTCAAACAGACGGCCCAGAACGTCCTGGAGAACCTCCGCAATGGCAAGAGCCAGCTCCTGCACAGCCTCATGCGCCTCCCTGGCCACAAGGATCCCCGACTGGAGCACCGATCCCAGCCCCGGCCCCAGCCTCCCCCCTCACAGCACAGCCCAAAGAGCAGCAGGGAGAAAGCCCCTACTCCGGCCCCCTTCCTTCACAACGGCACATCCGCCGCACCACAACCGACTGAGGCCAAGCCTAAACAGCAGCAGCCAATCAGGCAAGCCGCCAGCGAGACAACGAATGTCAAGAAAGCCCCAGAAGCGCCCAAGATGGTGACCACCACCAACTGTACACCACAACTACCACCAGACGCCAAAGTGACCCGACCCAGGCTTCCCGCAGAAGACTCGGTCGCCCCTCCGGCACCGGGACCCAGGAAGGAGGAGAGGAGCAACGGGAAAAGGCAGCACCATCAGCAGTCGGCGAGCCAGGTGAAAGAGGAGAGGAGCCAGCCCTTGTTGGAGCCCTCCCCACCCCGTGCCTCGCAGACGGAGCAGCCCCAGCAGAACAGCAAACCCCTCAGCGCAGAGTCCCCCCAGCCCAAGGCCAAGGCCAAGAAGAACAAGAAGAAGAAGGCCGACAAGACAAACAACTCAATAGGTCAGCATGCTATGCAATGCTATGTTATGCTATGCAGTTTTATTTATCCCTGTAAGACGGTTAGTTTCAGGGCTGCAGAAGTGCCACAGGCACATACAACATCCAGACATATTGAGACGGGGACAATATGAAACATACATTTACATTTGTTAAGTTGGCATTTTGTGACCGAGTGTTCTCTTATTGTAGATGACGTTTTCCTGCCCAAAGACATTGATCTGGACAGTACTGACATGGACGAGACTGAGAGGGAGGTGGAGTATTTCAAAAGGTACGGACCTAATTCTATTCACGCACATGACTCATGCTTCGCATTGACTCCATAAAGCTTTGTTGAAAGAAAAAATTGCTTAAACGATCTCTCGCCTTCCCTCCCCAGGTTCTGCTTGGATTCCGCCAGGCAGACCCGACAACGGCTGTCCATCAACTGGTCCAACTTTAGCTTGAAGAAAGCAACATTCGCCGCCCACTGATGCGACCACGCGTAGGGCAAAGAAAAAGAGACTTTGGCAGGAAGCAATCAGCACCCACTTCCCCCTCCACTCCTCCATGCAAACACCCCCTAGTCATGCTGTGCCCAAATCGCGCCCACCCACGCTGCCTTCGCCTTGTTCCTTGTTGCTGTGCGGTTCTACCATGAACCCATCCTCCGGTCTGATCCCCAAACAGAACTCTGAGAGAGGAAAAAAAGTAATTAATTAAATGACACACACAAAAGAAGAATCACAAAATGCTACTTTCTACCTGATTTTGTTTTTATCGCTCGTTTGTGTGCTTTTAGTCTGTGAGTGGGGCATTTCTCTTGACTTAAAAAGCCATGTTCTGACATTCATTTTCTCTCTTTTTTGGCTGACTCGTAGTCAAAAGACGCTTACTATGTATGCCTTCCGAAAACAGACATACATGGAAAAAATTCTGAGAAGAAAAATAGATATATGATGAATTTAAACCTTTTAATTCAGTCACTGTGGCTTACTATCCCCTTGTTACCCACAATTCCTAGCACGGCATATCATTCAGATAACTGACAAGGGAATGGGCATGGTCTGCCGCACTCTCCCCTGCCCAAACAACTCTCACTTCACTGAGAGGAACTTGGCTTAATACTTGACAATGTTCTTTTTTTGTTTTTTTCAGTTCCATTTAACAAAACCGATAAGTAAAAGTGTACCAGTTACAGTTTTTATTTCGTTTTCTTTCCTATTTCTGACTTGTATCCAGCTTGTATCACAATACTTTCAGAATGAAATTGAAGAAAAGAACAATGCACACTATCAATCTGTAATAGAGTGTATATTGTATTAACACTGAAGCCAAACTGGCTAACTTTTAACATATTGTTAAGTAATATTAAAATCTTATCTTTCTTTTTTGAAAGATGGAATACAGTAGTATGGCAGGATGTGTGTGTCTTGTGTCTGTACTTATTTCCTTGGTGCAGTGGGGGTGGGGGGTATATATTTAGTATAGTTTTATTTATGTATTTTTAAATTTTCCCAAAATGTATAGGGGAGGTCCATTCTCGCCTTCGTACTTGGATCGACCTCTGGTGATAATTGTAAATCATATCCATCCACACATTATACACCGAAATCGATTTATAGAGAGCTGTAGGCTAAGTTATTGGTTAAGTAAGAAGATGCTGTAGCACTATCATCCCCTCGATACGAAGTAACTTTAACTGTCCACCATTACCGTCCTCCCAAGGTGAGTAATATTTACTGGATGTGCTCTCAGGGAATGTTTGGCCTATAAAGACATCACTGATGCTTCTCCATTTGTGGTGTGCAGCCACACTAGGCGACGGGACAGTGAGTCACCTGGAGGACCGTGTGCTTTCCGGGATCTCCACCACTGATGGTAGTCAGTCAGTCACACAATCAAACGGTAGTGGAGCTATGACTGAGTCCTGTGGGACCCCACATTCTCGAAGCAGTGACTGAAAAGGTAAGTGACTGACTTGACTATCATATGTCAGTCAGTGGTGAAATGTGAGTGTGGGTTATTTGCCCTCAGTCCTCTAGAAGAACATAAGTCGCTCTGAGTCCTCGATACTCACAGAACCCTGGGGAAAACATGGTTGATGACGGTGTTATGAAATTGAAGGTTTTCCCTTGGCGGGTAAATGGATGATGTGTTTGTGGAATGACATTGTGGTAGTCTGGTAGAAATTAAGGTCCTAGATGCCTACATTCCAAACTACTGTATGACACTGTTGGCATTGTCTGAGCCTCTTACTATATTCTTATTAAATTATATTTACTCTAAATGTAAGCTTCTGTGGGAACGTGCCTTCAGAAAGTATTTACAACCCTTGACTTTTTCCACATTTTGTGTTACAGCCTCAATTTAAAATGGATTAAACGTAGATGTTTTTGTCACTGGCTTCCATAAAATACCCCATAATGACAAAGTGGAATTGTTTTTTTATTTTACAAATTTAAAAAAATTAAAAGCTGAAATGTTGAGTCAAGTATTCAATCCCTTTTTATAGCAAGCCTAAAGTTCTGGAGTAAAAATGTGCTGAATAATTTACATGTGCAATAATAATAATTGTGTTTAACTGCTCAAGGATTTCACCATGAGGCCAGTTGTGACTTTAAAACATTGAGAGTTGCTGTGATAGGAGAAAACTGAGGATGGATCAACAACATTTTAGTTACTCTACAATACTAACCTAATTGACTGAGTGAAAAGAAGAAAGCCTATACAGAATAACAAATATTACAAAACATGCATCCTGTTTTCCTGCAGAAAATGTGCCAAAGCAATTAACATTTTGTCCTGAATACAGTGTTTAGGGCAAATCCAATACAACACATTTTTCGCGCTCTCCATATTTTCTAGCATAGTGGTGCCTGCATCATGTTATGGGCATGCTTGTAATCGTTAAGGACTGGGGAGTTTTTCAGAATAAAAAATAAACAGAATGGAGCTAATAAGCACAGGCTAAATCATAAAGGAAAACCTGATTCAGTCTGCTTTCCACCAGACACTGGGAGATTAATTAACCTTTCAGCAGGACAATAACCTAAAACACAAGGCCAAATCTACACTGGAGTTGCTTACCAAGAAGACAGTGAATGATCCTGAGTTACAGTTTTAACTTAAATCTCCTTGAAAATCTATGTCAAGACTTGAAAATGGTTGTCTAGCAATGATCAACAACCAATATGACAGCTTGAAGAAATATTGTACAATCCAGGTGTGCAAAGCTCTTAGAGACCCAGAAAAACTCACAGCTGTAATTACTGCCAAAGGTGATTATAACATGTATTGACTCAGGGGTGTGCTAATTTGCAAAAATGTATACAAACAGGTTTTCACTTTGTCATTATGGGGTATTGTGTGTAGATGGGTGAGAGAAAAAAAAAATATTTAATCAATTTTGAATTCAGCCTGTAACACAACAAAATGTGGAATAAGTCAAGGGGTATGAATACTTTCTGAAGGCACTCTATGTCCAGTTTAACATACCTAAAATGAAAGCAGTGCACATTCATAGGGGGCCCAGGGTGATGTGCTCTTGAAATGGAAAACCACATGATTTTCAACCCCCAATGGCAACCCCCATTCATTAAATTTTTTATGACCCCTACAAAAGGGAACTTTTTGAAGCTATATGTCATCTTCTGAACTTCCATTATTTAATTTTTTGCATCCTGCCAAGCGCCATAGTGCGAAGTTGAGCAAGCACCCTCTGTCACATGACACCAAGCGAGATTAATTTAACAAAAGACAGTTTGCTCTGGGGGACAAACTAGTCATTAGGTAGATTTGCTGTCTGTTTTACTGCATGAGTAACTGCACATTTGCACTAAGGGTTCACACAGGAATGAGGTCACAGTCACACAGTAACCAGTATGTACTTCCTGTGAGGCAGATTTGTGTCTGCTACAGTTCAGTTCGGTAACACCTACTTAAAACTGACAGGTATAAGGCTTTATACTTGTTAAAAGCATGTATGAGCCTTGATGATGTCGTATTATAAGGATGTTATATCAATCTTTGTAGCAAATTTTCAACTGCCCCAAATGACTTTAATGGGCCATACATGTTTATGACAAGTCTTACAGTGCATTATAACCACATTATAATGCATTGTAAGTAAAGTTTTCTCATAACATTACATACTCATCAAATACAGTTTTATTTGCCCATAACCTTAACTCTTAAAACTACATACCTCATTGAAGAGTATTTTAAATAAATCCCATGGCACTTGTCTTTTCCTACTTAGATGATAACTACACTGCTCAAAAAAATAAAGGGAACACTTAAACAACACAATGTAACTCCAAGTCAATCACACTTCTGTGAAATAAAACTGTCCACTTAGGAAGCAACACTGATTGACAATAAATGTCACATGCTGTTGTGCAAATGGAATAGACAACAGGTGGAAATTATAGGCAATTAGCAAGACACCCCCAATAAAGGACTGGTTTTGCAAGTGGTGACCACAGACCACTTCTCAGTTCCTATGCTTCCTGGCTGATGTTTTGGTCACTTTTGAATGCTGGCGGTGCTTTCACTCTAGTGGTAGCATGAGACGGAGTCTACAACCCACACAAGTGGCTCAGGTAGTGCAGCTCATCCAGGATGGCACATCAATGCGAGCTGTGGCAAGAAGGTTTGCTGTGTCTGTCAGCGTAGTGTCCAGAGCATGGAGGCGCTACCAGGAGACAGGCCAGTACATCAGGAGACGTGGAGGAGGCCGTAGGAGGGCAACAACCCAGCAGCAGGACTGCTACCTCCACCTTTGTGCAAGGAGGAGCAGGAGGAGCACTGCCAGAGCCCTGCAAAATGACCTCCAGCAGGCCACAAATGTGCATGTGTCTGCTCAAACGGTCAGAAACAGACTCCATGAGGGTGGTATGAGGGCCCGACGTCCACAGGTGGGGGTTGTGCTTACAGCCCAACACTGTGCAGGACATTTGGCATTTGCCAGAGAACACCAAGATTGGCAAATTCGCCACTGGCGCCCTGTGCTCTTCACAGATGAAAGCAGGTTCACACTGAGCACGTGACAGACGTGACAGAGTCTGGAGACGCCGTGGAGAACGTTCTGCTGCCTGCAACATCCTCCAGCATGACCGGTTTGGCGGTGGGTCAGTCATGGTGTGGGGTGGCATTTCTTTGGGGGGCCGCACAGCCCTCCATGTGCTCGCCAGAGGTAGCCTGACTGCCATTAGGTACCGAGATGAGATCCTCAGACCCCTTGTGAGACCATATGCTGGTGCGGTTGGCCCTGGGTTCCTCCTAATGCAAGACAATGCTAGACCTCATGTGGCTGGAGTGTGTCAGCAGTTCCTGCAAGAGGAAGGCATTGATGCTATGGACTGGCCCGCCCGTTCACCAGACCTGAATCCAATTGAGCACATCTGGGACATCATGTCTCGCTCCATCCACCAACGCCACGTTGCACCACAGACTGTCCAGGAGTTGCCGGATGCTTTAGTCCAGGTCTGGGAGGAGATCCCTCAGGAGACCATCCACCACCTCATCAGGAGCATGCCCAGGCGTTGTAGGGAGGTCATACAGGCACGTGGAGGCCACACACACTACTGAGCCTCATTTTGACTTGTTTTAAGGACATTACATCAAAGTTGGATCAGCCTGTAGTGTGGTTTTCCACTTTAATTTTGAGGGTGACTCCAAATCCAGACCTCCATGGGTTGATAAATTTGATTTCTATTGATAATTTTTGTGTGATTTTGTTGTCAGCACATTCAACTATGTAAAGAAAAAAGTATTTTAATAAGATTATTTCATTCATTCAGATCTAGGATGTGTTATTTTAGTGTTCCCTTTATTTTTTTGAGCAGTGTACTTTGTTGAGGGAAAATGTACTTGCTACGATTATCATATGTTGTTGTCTCACCTAGCTATCTTAAGATTAATGCACTAATGTAAGTCACTCTGGATAAGAGAGTCTGCTAAATGACTAAAATGTAAATGTAAAACAAGGTGTGGAGTGACTTAATCAAACATTTCACGCTGAAGAGGAATTGAGTAACAATGGTAGGACATTCTCCCTTATTGCTTGCTTCCTCATATTTTTCAAGGATCAACTGTTCTTAACATAGATGGGTTTCATAATGAATAGTCACTATTCATACGCATTTGTCAGATGAAAGAAATGCGGGAATTTTTCATCACGCAGAGAAGTAAAAACAGTATGGATTGAAAAGACAGCACAGCTGAAATTAGTCATTGTTTATTTCTGTAATGAATAGCTGACCAACTGACTTTCTGCCTGTGCTGTGTGTTCGCTATCAGTCACCAATGATGTAAGAACAGACATCTGCTTCTGAGTAAGCGAGGGTGTGCAAGAAAAGACTACCTGAACTAGACAAGGACATTAACATTTTCTCAGGTATTTGTGAAACATAATTTAAATTACTGTAAATTATACATTGAGGAAAGTATTATTTATTTCCTTTTTCAGGAATCCCCCAGTGTCCAAAGCTCATGAAAATGAACATGTATGATACTGTCACGACTTCGGCCGAGGCTGCCTCCCCTCCTTGTTCGGGCAGGCTTCGGCGTTCGTCGTCACCGGAGTACTAACCACTGCCGCCCCAATCATCATCACAATTGTCTTGTCTCGTTATCACACACACCTGGTTCTAATCCCCTAATTAGTCTGTGTATAAGTGTTCCCTCTGCCCCCTTGTCCTTGTGGGTGATTGTTTATTGTGAAGGTTAGTGAAGCTCGGTGGAGCTCGTGTATTTTGTTCGAGGGGAGTATTTTCCTGTGTGCCTTGTATTTTCCAGTGCACCTGTTTTGTGCCCTGGAGTGTGTTTGACGCAGTTCTGCGTAAACCTGTATTTTGTGGATTAAAAGCCTGTTATTCTGTGATTTACCCTCCTGTGCCTGACTCCTTCAACACCACCTCATCACAGAATCACCCACCCTGAATATGGAGTCAGCGGGAGAAGAGCGCATGCCTGGAGTCGTGGCACGGGTCCAGGAGCATTCCATGATGTTGGCCAGCTTGGGGGAAGCGATGTATCGGGTTCTTCAGGTCGTCCAACGCCTGGAGAGGAGAGAATCCGATCTGTCGAGACCAGCTGGCCAACCGGATCCAGCCACCTACACCCCAGCACCCGGAGGGATCCAGATATCCCGACCATGGGCGTTTGATGGGACAACGGCGCTGTGCCAGGCATTCCTCCTCCAATTGGAGATTTACTTCACCAGCATCAGGCTGCGTTGGAAGCCGCGTTGGAAGACGACAGGGAGTTCGCTCGCCTCTTTCAGGCGGTCTTCGATGAGAGACTGGTCCATCTAAGGCAGGGGACGAGGACCGTGCAGGACTTCGCATTGAAGTTTTGGACGCTGGCAGCGGGGTCCGGGTGAAACGAGCAGGCCCTGATCGACCAGTTCTGGTGCCATCTGCGTTAGGACATCCAATGTGAGCTAGCCTGCTGAGACACAATGTTGTCCTTCAACAAACTGGTGGACATGGCCATTCGTTTGGACAACCTGCTGGCAGCCAGAGGACGTCCTAGTAGGGGTCTGCCCGTTTCCACCCCGGACGACTCGGATCCCGAGCCGATGGAGCTGGGTGGAGCCGCCGGCCGAGAGAGGGGAGGAGGACAGCGACAGTGCCACTCTGGTGGTACGAAGGGACAATACACTACACGTCGTGTCAACGTTCTTTTGGGCCGGGAGGCGGCAGGCAGGGCACTCACGCATCACCCCAGGTATCGAACACCCACACCTGTTCAGAGCCCTCTGCTGCGCACTGTACCCTACCTATCCACTTTCCCGATTTCATGGTAGTTCCCCAGTGTAAGGCGCTAGTCGATTCAGGCGCAGCTGGGAACTTTATGGACAGGGCATTTGCATGCTGTCAAGGCATAACATTGGTTCCCCTATCGATTCCACTCCCCATCAGAGCACTCGATAGTTGACCAATAGGGTCCGGGTTTGTTACGGAAATCACGATACCAGTCACCATGATCACCCAGGAGACTCATTTTGAGCAGGTTATTTTTACGATTATTGAATCTCCTGCTTTCCCTGAGGTATTAGGTATCCTTTGGCTAGCACTCCACAACCCCACCTTCTCATGGCCGCAGAGGGCTCTCACGGGGTGGTCGCGAGAGTGTCAGGGTAGGTGTCTAGATGTATCCGTTGGTGCAACCACGGTGGAAAGTCCAGACAGTACCTCCACCGTGCGCATTCCCCCTGAATACCTCGATCTGGCGCAAGCGTTCTCTAAAACGCAGGCGACTAAATTACCACCTCATCGGGCGGGGGATTGCGCGATAAACCTCCGGGTAGATGCTGTACCTCCCAGGAGTCATATATACCCCCTGTCACAGGCTGGCTATGGAAACCTATGTCACCGAGTCCCTGCGCCAGGGGTATATACGTCCCTCCACTTCACCCGCCTCCTCGAGTTTCTTCTTTGTGAAGAAGAAGGACGGAGGTCTGCGCCCGTGCATTGATTATCGACCACTGAACAGGGAGACGATACGATTTAGTTATCCTCTCCTCCTCATTCCTTCGGTGATTGAATCAATGCATGGAGCGCGCTTCTTCACCAAATTAGATCTCAGGAGTGCGTACAACCTGGTGCGTATCCGAGAGGGAGATGAGTGGAAGACCGCATTCAGCACAACCACGGGGCATTATGAATACCTGGTGATGGCCTATGGTTTGGTGAATGCTCCCTAATTTTCCCGTCCTTTGTGAACTAGGTGTTTCGGGACATGCTTGGTTGCAGTGTAGTGGTCTACATCGATGACATCCTGGTGTATTCCGCTAAGCGCGCCGAGCATGTGTCCCTGGTTCTCAAGGTGCTGGCCCGACTGTTGGAAAATGACCTTTATGCTAAGGCAGAGAAGTGTATGTTTTTTCCAGCAGTCCGTCTCCTTCCTTGGATACCGCATTTCCATCTCAGGTGTGGAGATGGAGGGAGATCGCATTTCAGCCGTGCGTAATTGCCGACTCCAACCACGGTTAAGGAGGTGCAGCGCTTCCTTGGCTTTGCCAACTACTATCGGAGGTTTATCCGGGGCTTTGGCATGGTCGCAGCTCCCATTACCTCCCTGTTGAAGGGTGGGCCGTCCCGGCTCTGCTGGTCTGCTGAGGCTGACCTGGCCTTCAGCAAACTGCGGGGTCTGTTCACCTCAGCCCCAGTACTGGCCCACCCCGATTCATCACTACCGTTCGTAGTGGAGGTGGATGCGTCCGAGGTTGGGATAGGAGCTGTCCTGTCTCAACGCTCGGGTACGCCACCCAAGCTCTGCCCCTGTGCCTTCTTCTCTAAGACGCTCAGCCCCGCGGAGCAGAACTACGACGTTGGTGATTGGGAGCTGTTTGCTGTTGTCCGAGCCTTGAACGTGTGGAGGCATTGGCTCGAAGGGGCGAAACACCCTTTCCTCATCTGGACGTACCACCGTAACCTGGAGTACATCCGGGCAGCGAGGAGGCTGAATCCTCGCCAGGCTAGGTGGGCCCTATTCTTCACCCGGTTTGATTTTACACTGTCATACATTCCGGGTACGAAGAACGTGAAGGCAGACGCACTGTCCCGGCTGTATGACACAGAGGAGAGGCCCAGAAACAACACCCCCATACTCCTGGCCTCCAGCATTGTGGCGCCGGTAGTATGGGCGATGGACGCGGATATAGAGAAGGCATTACGCACAGATCCATCTCCACCGCAGTGTCCAGCTGGGCTGCGGTACGTGCCTGCTCTTATCTGTGATCGTATGATCTTCTGGGCACACATGTCACCCTCCTCTGGTCACCCAGGTATCGGCCGTACAGTGTGCTGTTTGAGCAGAAAGTACTGGTGGCCTACCTTGGCTAAGGACGTGAGGGTGTACGTCTCCTCCTGCTCGGTGTGCGCCCAGAGTAAGGCACCTAGGCAACTCCCAACGGGTAAGCTACAACCATTACCGGTTCCACAACGACCACGGTCTCATCTTAGTATTGATTTTCTGACTGATCTTCCCCTCTCCCAAGGTAACACCACCATCCTGGTCGTTGTGGACCACTTCTCCAAGTCCTGCCGCCTCCTTCCTCTGCCCGGTCTCCGCCCTGCACACTGCGGAGGCCCTGTTTACTCACGTCTTCCGGCACTACAGGGTGCCAGAGGATATCGTGTCCGACCGAGGTCCCCAGTTCACGTCCAAGGTTTGGAAGGCGTTCATGGAACGTCTGGGGGTCTCGGTCAGCCTGACCTCTGGGTTCCACCCCGAGTCAAATGGGCAGGTGGAACGAGTAAATCAGGACGTGGGTAGGTTCCTGCGGTCCTATGGGGGAGTGGTCGGTGTTCTTGCCATGGGCAGAATATGCCCAGAATTCTCTCCGCCACTCCTCTACTAACCTAACAAAAAAGTTTTTCAAAAACTAAAACAGGAAGCACCAGTGACTCGGTTAATAAAAAAGTGGTCAGATGACGCAGATGCTAAGCTACAGGACTCTTTTGCTAGCACAGACTGGAACATGTTCCAGGATTCTTCAGATAGCATTGAGGAGTACACCACATCAGTCACTGGCTTCATCAATAAGTGCATCGATGATGTCGTCCCCACAGTGACCGTACGTACATACCCCAACCAGAAGCCATGGATTACAGGAAACATCCGCACTGAGCTAAAGGGTAGAGCTGCCGCTTTCAAGGAGTGGGACTCTAACCCGGACGCTTATAAGAAATCCCGCTATGCCCTCCGACGAACCATCAAACAGGCAAAGAGTCAATACAGGACTAAGATTGAATCGTACTACACCGGCTCTGACGCTCGTCGGATGTGGCAGGGCTTGAAAACTATTACAGACTACAAAGGGAAGCACAGCCACAGTGACACAAGCCTACCAGACGAGCTAAACCACTTCTATGCTCGCTTCGAGGCAAGCAACACTGAAGCATGCATGAGAGCACCAGCTGTTCCAGATGACTATGTGATCACGCTCTCCGTAGCCGATGTGAGTAAGACTTTTAAGCAGGTCAACATTCACAAGGCCGCAGGGCCAGACGGATTACCAGGACGTGTACTCCGAGCATGTGCTGACCAACTGGCAAGTGTCTTCACTGACATTTTCAACATGTCCCTGACTGAGTCTGTAATACCAACATGTTTCAAGCAGACCACCATAGTCCCCGTGCCCAAGGACACTATGATAACCTGCCTAAATGACTACCGACCCGTAGCACTGACGTCTGTAGCCATGAAGTGCTTTGAAAGGCTGGTCATGGCTCACATCAACACCATTATCCCAGAAAACCTAGACCCACTCCAATTTGCATACCGCTCCAACAGATCCACAGATGATGCAATCTCTATTGCACTCCATACTGCCCTTTCCCACCTGGACAAGAGGAACACCTACGTGAGAATGCTATTCATTGACTACAGCTCAGCATTCAACACCATAGTGCCCTCAAAGCTCATCACTAAGCTAAGGATCCTGGGACTAAACACCTCCCTCTGCAACTGGATCCTGGACTTCCTGATGGGCCGCCCCCAGGTGGTAAGGGTAGGTAACAACACATCTGCCACACTGATCCTCAACACGGGGGCCCCTCAGGGGTGCGTGCTCAGTCCCCTCCTGTACTCCCTATTCACCCATGACTGCATGGCCAGGCACGACTCCAACACCATCATTAAGTTTGCCGACAACACAACAGTGGTAGGCCTGATCACTGACAACGATGAGACAGTCTATAGGGAGGAGGTCAGAGACCTGTCCGTGTGGTGCCAGGATAACAACCTCTCCCTCAACGTGACCAAGACATAGGAGATGATTGTGGACTACAGGAAAAAAAAGAGGACTGAGCACGCCCCCATTCTCATCGACGGGGCTGTAGTGGAACAGGTTGAGAGCTTCAAGTTCCTTGGTGTCCACATCACCAACGAACTATCATGGTCCAAACACACCAAGACAGTCGTGAAGAGGGCACGACAAAGCCTATTCCCCCTCAGGAGACTGAAAAGATTTGGCATGGGTCCTCAGATCCTCAAAAAATTATACAGCTGCACCATCGAGAGCATCCTGACTGGTTGCATCACCGCCTGGTATGGCAACTGCTTGGCCTCTGACCGCAAGGCACTACAGAGGGTAGTGCATACGGCCCAGTACATCACTGGGGCCAAGCTTCCTGCCATCCAGGACCTCTATACCAGGCGGTGTCAGAGGAAGGCCCTCAAAATTGTCAAAGACTCCAGCCACCCTAGTCATAGACTGTTATCTCTGCTACCGCACGGCAAGCGGTACCGGAGTGCCAAGTCTAGGTCCAAAAGACTACCCCCAAGCCATAAGACTCCTGAACAGCTAATCATGGCTACCCGGACTATTTGCACTGCCCCCCCACCCCATCTTTTTACGCTGCTGCTACTCTGTTAATTATTTATGCATAGTCACTTTAACTCTACCCACATGTACATATTACTTCAACTACCTCAACTAGCCGGTGCCCCCGCACATTGACTCTGCACCGGTACCCACCTGTATATATAGCCTCCCTACTGTTATTTTATTTTACTTCTGCTCTTTTTTTCTCAACACTTTTTTGTTGTTGTTTTATTTTACTTTTTTATTAAAAATAAATGCACTGTTGGTTAAGGGCTGTAAGTAAGCATTTCACTGCAATGTCTGCACCTGTTGTATTCGGCGCATGTGGCCAATAAAATTTGATTTGATTTGATAACACCATTCCAATGTGTTTTAGGTTACCAACCGGTTCTGGCACCGTGGCAGCAGAGCCAGACTGAGGCTCCTGCGGTGGATGACTGGTTTCGGCGCGTGGAGGAGACGTGGGACGCTGCCCACGTTCACCTCCAGCGCGTCATCAGAAGGCCAACGCTGACCGTCACCGCAGTAAGGCCCCGGTTTTCGTACAGGGGGATCGGGTCTGGCTCTCGACCCAGAATCTGCCCCTCCGCCTGCCCTGCCGGAAGCTGAGCCAGCGGTTTGTGGGGCCGTTTAAAGTCCTGAGGAGAATCAACAAGGTTACGTATAGGTTGTTACTTCCCCCTGATTACCGTATTAACCCCTCGTTTCATGTGTCTCTCCTCAGGCCGGTGGGGGTTGGTCCGCTCCAGGAGTCTGAGGTGCGGGAGGTTCCTCCACCTCCTCTGGACATCGAGGGGGCCCTGGCGTACTCTGTCCTTGCCATCCTGGATTCGAGGCGTCGGGTGGGGGGCCTTCAGTACCTCGTGGAGTGGGAGGGGTACGGTCCGGAGGAACGGTGCTGGGTCCCAGTGAGGGATATCCTCCCTGTTGTGGGATTTCCACTGTTGCCATCCGGCTCGCCCTGCTCCGCGTCCTCCTGGCTGTCCACGAGGCCGGGGTCGGTGCGCTGCTAGAGATGTGCGTCGGGGAGGGGGGTACTGTCACGACTTCGGCCGAGGCTGCCTCCCCTCCTTGTTCGGGCAGGCTTCGGCGTTCGTCGTCACCGGAGTACTAACCACTGCCGCCCCAATCATCATCACAATTGTCTTGTCTCGTTATCACACACACCTGGTTCTAATCCCCTAATTAGTCTGTGTATAAGTGTTCCCTCTGCCCCTTTGTCCTTGTGGGTGATTGTTTATTGTGGAGCTCGTGTATTCTGTTCGACGGGAGTATTTTCCCGTTTGCCTTGTATTTTCCAGTGCACCTGTTTTGTGCCCTGGAGTGTATTTGACGCAGTTTTGCGTAAACCTGTATTTTGAGGATGAAATGCCTGTTATACTGTGATTAACCCTCCTGCGCCTGACTCCTTCAACACCACCTCATCACAGATACATAATATTTGCCATTTAGCAGACACTTTTATCCAAAGCAACTTACAGTCATGCATGCATACATTTTACGTATGGGGGGTGGCCCCAGGAATCGAAGCCACCACCCTGGCAGTGCAAGTGCCATGCTCTACCAACTGAGCCATACAGGACCACAAGTATGGGTGCATGTATGACATTACTCTGATTCTACGTTTTCTATATAAAAAAAAACAAAAATAGAATAGAAAAAAACCTATCTGCATCACTATTACTTTGAAGAAATCTGACCATCCTTGGCTTTGGCCTCCGCTTTGACCTCTATCCCTAGCCAGTGATGGCTGTGGTTAGAAAAATATCATGGTGCCATTGATTCTTCAATACACAGGGCAGAGCTCTAACTACAGGGGGGAGAGGCAATAGGGTTATTAGAGGGGATCAGAGCTTTCAGATGGCTGCCTGTAGCTTGTAATCAGTGTGGGGGGGACCCCAGTCATTGGGGGGGAACCCCAGTCTTTCCTACATATTATACTCCACAATTGCATTTTGTACCAACAAGTGGCGAACCGCTCTAAACCAATGAACTGGCCTTCCTTATAAAATAAACGAACAAAGGGAATTGGCAATAATACCAACCACCTCCACCCACCTATAACTAATAATGATCTACAGCTCCCAAGTATGGAGCTGCCACGCTCCACTTTCAAGTGAACCAGAGAGTGTGTTGGGAATTTCCTTTATGGGAATTTCCCATTCTTTTCGGATACATATGAGATTTTGAGGCCACATCTATCCATTCTGTAGTCTGTCTAGATAAGTGTCAGGCTAAGTTTTCCCATTGCTGAAAAAGTGTATGACAGGGACAGATCTCGTAGACACCCGGTTAATGGAAACCTAGTGGCGCCAGGAACTGTTTTGCCACATCATCTGACTTGAAATTAATGGATTTGTAAATGTAGGTAGTCAGCCATTGTTTCTATCAAAAGGTCGCTGAGTACAGCAAAGGGGATGTGTGACACCGAATGTTTCCACTCCATACAGCTGGGCTGTGTGTGTGTGTTCACATATAGACCAACTGTGCAGTTGTGTAGGTGTTTGTGTAAGCGTGTGAGGGGGGAAATTCCTGTCAACCCCAACCATGGCTTATTTGGGGGCCGTGTGTGTGACACTATGTGTGTGTGGGTCTTATGCAACAGTCAAATAATGATAGCTGTACAAAGCTACAATCTGAAACACAATCAATTGAATTCTTGAATTAAACTTCTCATAGAATCACCCTCTTTTCACTGAACAGATGTAAATGTGTGAGAATGATAGGAACTGGTCCGACCGGAAACATCTTCCCCAGACTGCATATGAGTTTGTGAGCATGCGGCGTGCTATGTCATCTCGAGACTGTGGCTGAGTCTCAAATGACACCCTTTTCCCTATTTAGTGCATTACTTTTGAGGGAATAGTGCACTATATAGGGAATAGAGTGTAATTTGGAACACAGACTGTGACTTGGCTCTTCGGAGGATTTTGAAACCTCTGATGGAGTTTCTATCTCTTTCAGCTGCTATAGTCCCTTGACACAATTAGCAAGGCCTTTCTTGTAGGAGGTCACAGGTCCTATAAGTGAGGCCTCATCTGCATCTGTACGGCAAGAGGGACCTAGTGTCTGTACTCTACTTCTATATAGAATATAGTCTTTAAAGGCTATTCAGGACACTTTTTAGAGTTTAGAAGTTCAGAGTTTAAGTGATAATGCTAGAAAAGCCGTTGTTTGTGAGGATATATTGGCACGGGTGTTGTTAGGCCCGAGACGAATATATCCTCCAAACAACGGCTTCGAGGGCATTATCACTTTTATACAACGGGTTACCAACATATTTAAATAATGATTGACATATTTTCATTAAAAAATTTATTTTGATTAATTTATTCATACTATTTCATCCTTCCACAAGATATAGTCCCGACACAGATCTAGGGTTGCTAGCTTTTTGTTCTGTATCTATGGACGCGACCCAGTCGTTCATGCTAAATATTCCATTGCCATACTGGCTGGCAACGTTCTTATCCCTTGCTTGCTAGCTAGCCAACTATGGCTAACTTACAGTCACGTCAAAAAGTACAGCCAGAATAACAGCAAAGTAGCTGCATTTGCATTTGTTTAAGCTGTTTTCTAGTGACATTTATTTGGATACATCCATAACAATGAGCTAATGAGGCACGATTCGCCTGGCATAGAAAATGTGCTCACTTGTCTGGACACTGTTGTTCAGAGGAGCTAGCCAACAACACAGCTACAGTAACACAATCACTTCAAACTGAAGCTGGAAAGACTGCAAATTAGCTGCGCTTCATTTAACCTTTTTTCAATGTACCTTTTTCCATAGAAATGATGCCAGCTGATTCATGATTTCGACTGGCTGAGAAACGCTGCCTGCCTGTCTGTCTCGTCCCGACTCCCAACATGTTCATTACTATGGGACAGCAGGAGATCGAATTTGAATATTGAAACAATATTGCAAATGCCGGAGAGACAGAAAGCAAGGTTTATACAAATCTTTGCTGTTGAAAATGAAATGTTAGTGTAAAAGAAATGTTAGATAATGTCTAGATGCTTTTTATAGTGGAGATCAAGTTTATAAATTGCCTGGCTGGGCTGATTAGACAATGGATTGCGCAGTCAGATGGAACAGAGTAAATAGGCATTTTAACGTCATAGATTTAGCCGATGGCAACTTGTGGAACTGACACCGGCTGGAATGCGGTTTTAACCAATCAGCATTCAGGATTAGACCCACCCGTTGTATAATCTATAATATTACAACAGCAATACATATTACAGACTTGAAAAACCATATTGTATATACTGTATGTGACACTATAAGCCTTTGTAGGCAGTCATAATACACTATATCAGTATCAGCCATAATACATTAGGCTAAATCGTAAATTCAAATGTAGAAAAAACAAAGGTACAATAAACAAAGAAACACCTATACCTACACTACCGGTCAAAAGTTTTAGAACACCTACTCATTCAAGGGTATTTCTTTATTTTTGCTATTTTCTACATTGTAGAATAATAGTGAAGACATCAAAACTATGAAATAACACATGTGGAATCATGTAGTAACCTAAAAGGTGTTAAACAAATCAAAATTTATTTTATATTTGAGATTCTTCAAATAGCCACCCTTTGTCTTGATGACAGCTTTGCACATCTTTGGTATTCTCTCAACCAGCTTCACCTGGAATGCTTTTCCAACAGTCTTGAAGGAGTTCCCACATATACTGAGCACTAGTTGGCTGCTTTTCCTTCACTCTGCGGTCCGACTCATCCCAAACCATCTCAATTTGGTTGAGGTCGGGGGATTGTGGAGGCCAGGTCATCTGATGCAGCACTCTATCACTCTCCTTCTTGGTAAAGTAGCCCTTACACAGCCTGGAGGTGTGTTGGGTCATTGTCCTGTTGAAAAACAAATGATAGTCCCGCTAAGCCCAAACCAGATGGGATGGCGTATCGCTACAAAATGCTATGGTAGCCATGCTGGTTATGTGTGCCTTGAATTATAAATAAATCACAGACAGTGTCTCCAGCAAAGCACCCCCACACCATAACACCTCCTCCTCCATGCTTTACGGTGGGAAATACACATGCGGATCATCCATTCACCCACACCGTGTCTCACAAAGACACGGCGGTTGGAACCAAAAATCTCAAATTTGGACTCCAGCCCAAAGGACAAATTTCCAACGGTCTAATGTCCATTGCTCGTGTTTCTTGGCCCAAGCAAGTCTCTTCTTATTATTGGTGTCCTTTAGTAGTGGTTTCTTTGCAGCAATTCAACCATGAAGGCCTGATTCACACAGTCTCCTCTGAACAGTTGATGTTGAGATGTGTCTGTTAATTGAACTCTGTGAAGCATTTATTTGGGCTGCAATTTCTGAGGCTTGTAACTCTAATGAACTCATCCTCTGGGTCTTCCATTCCTGTGGCGGTCCTCATGAGAGCCAGTTTCATCATAGCGCTTGATGGTTTTTGTGGCTGCACAAAATTGTCCGTATTGACTGACCTTCATGTCTTAAAGTAATGATGGACTGTCGTTTCTCTTTGCTTATTTGAGCTGTTCTTGCCATAATATGGTCTTTTACCAAATAGGGCTATCTTCTGTATACCCCCCTCTACCTTGTCACAACACAACTGATTGACTGTAACGCATTAAGAAGGAAATAAATTCCACAAATTATTTTTAAGAAGGCACACCTGTTAATTGAAATGCATTCCAGGTGACTACCTCATGAAGCTGGTTGAGGGAATGCCAAGAGTGTGCAGAGCTGTCATCAAAGCAAAGTGTGGCTATTTGAAGAATCTCAAATATAACATATATTTTGATTTGTTTAACACTTTTTTGGTTACTACATGATTCCATATGTGTTATTTCATAGTTTTGATGTCTTCATTAATATTCTACAATGTAAAAAATAGTAAAAATAAAGAAAAACTCTTGAATGAGTAGGTGTTCAATTTTTTTTTGACTGGTAGTGTATTTGAATTGCAAAATAATTGAGTAGGTTTTTAAATTGTGTTCTAATCATACCAGAACACAGAACAGTGTGACGGATCTCTCTTTCTTTCAAGATTGCTTTAAACTGGGACTCCAATAACAATGGAGCTCTGCAATATTAAAGCTGATATACCCACTAAATACATTTAAAAAACAATAGCGCTTAATGATCCAGTGATCTGCTACTTTAGTGTCTCTAAAACGGAAGGACATGGTCACACGCACACACTCGCACACACGCACACACACGCACACACTCGCACACACACACACTCTCACACACACACAAAGTCCTTGTTTGGTGCTTCATCTGCCTTCCCTTTAAATAACTACTTTCTAACAGGGAATGTCCAGTTCCTTGCGGCCATCTATACCCGTAAAAACTGGTCCTGGACTTGTGTTGTTTAGCTCAAAATGATTGAATTGAGAACTAGTCTGAAGACAACTGATCCCAAATCAGTAGTTAGGAGCAGGATGTAACCAGAGCCTCTGTCTGACTGGTCTCTAGTCCCCTTGCTGTGTTAACTTCAGCCACACAGGACAGCTGGGAATGTGGCACAGACACACAGGGAAGCATGCCCATTCAGGCTACTCTGGGAAGGGGTTTTCCAAAGTGTGTACAAACACACACACAATCAGACAAGGAACTTACACAGTCACACAAATGCACACACACACGCGCACACACACACACACACATTGTCACACACAGGAATAGGAATTAACAGTTGGACACACACATGCACACACACACGAATGCAGATACGCACACGCACACACATGCACACACACACTTGGGTCCTGTGGTACCTGAGTTTCAATGGTTTATCTATGGTCAGAGCCTCTCGATGTCTCACACTCTCACTCCTCATGACTCTGCACCCCAAACTATAACTTGACCGGCAGTTATCCACCAAGCAAACCAAAATCCAACAAAAGTTCCTCAAGCTGAGATGTTGTATGGTTTGTATCACAAACACTCCACATGATTGGTCAAACAACAATGTTTTTAATTACAAAAATATCCTTTCAATTTAACAGGTTAAAACAGATAATCACATTTTGATGTTTATAAATCAATGGCTTCTAGAAATTTTTTACTTGTGTCAGTTCGGAGGTAATTTCTCCAAATGTAGTTTCAACTGTCAGATCTGACATGGCACTTTTTTTAAGATGCCATGTTATGGAGAATTTGTCTCCCACACTGTGTTGTCTTACCAGGATGTGGGAAACATCCTGCTTTGCTGTACCAGGATTCAGACGACACCTCAAAACATGATGGCACTGTTCATTTTGACACTGTAAAGATTTGCCTATTTTGAAAAAAAAACCACTAATAGCAAATAAATATTAAATCGTATATAATACTGTGAAAACATATTTCCAGGCACAAAGATCACAGGTCAATATCTAAAGGTTAAATTGAAAATAGATTACTTACACAAAACATGTGAAGAACATCAAAATATACAGTTAAACAAATAGCACCATGGTAACAAAAGACAACGTTCATACAGTATCTTCAACCAGAAAGAAGCTTATGTATTTCAAATCAAAGAAATCTAAAAAAGAAATCTGTGCATTAACGATTACTTTGGTAAACAGGTTAGGAAAGTGCAACATGTTAACAATTTGATGCCGGAATATTGAATTGAGGTATGTGACATTCAAATATCGCAATTAACATCCAATTTCCCATCTAGATTTTCTACAGACCACACAATCAACCATCTCCCATGAAACACACCCATGCAGCATCATGTGATAATTCATATGGATCATGTAGTCAAACATGAGTGGTTTTGCACTGGAAAGCTATTTCACAAAAACGTTATTTTACAGTTACTTACTTTTTCCACTGGTATTTACCAGGTATTTACTAGGAAATTCTATGGTAACAATGGGTACTTTCTGGTATTTCCTTCAAGGAACTCAACCCATTCAAATGGTGGCCAGTGGTGTTTGTTGTTACGATTCGAAGGCAAGGAACTCAACCCATTCAAATGGTGGCCAGTGGTGTTTGTTGTTACGAATCCGAAAGAAACAAACAAGTAATTCAAAGTCTGTGTTATTACTGTGTTATGGTAAAATGATAACTGTGTTATCATTTTACCATGTAGTTTCCTGGTAAATACCTGGTCTTTCTCCCACTACGACCACCAAAGTAGAACTGACACTCCAACTCAGTATCGATAATCTATTAGATTCTGTCCTTTAACAACCAAAAAGCATGGTAGCATCTGAAGTCCAGGTAGTACCTCCCTGTTTCAGTCCATTTTCTTCCATTTAGTGCCTAATGAACACAACCCAGTTGAACTAGTCAGTTTTCTAAGCTCCCCGGTCCCGACCCTTCTTAGGGTGCATGTAGTGCTTTTTCTTCAGTGCTCAGTTATCGTCAGTTAGCGATATTTGTCTCAACACCCCTGTGGGGTGGGCGGGGAAGTAACTCTCATAGCTTGGGAGTAGGGCAAAGTTGCCCCTAGACGCTGATCTTGGGTCAGTTTTGCATTTTCCCCACTTTATGATTTGGATTGGGGAACGGAAGCTGATCCTATATCTGTACCTAGGGGAAACTTCACGCCGGAGCTCATAGCCTGGCACACTCCTCGCAGTGGTTGAGGTACTCCACCGCATGTGCTTCATCATATGTGGTGAGGCATCTTGGGCATTGGAGTTCCGACAAACCCTGGCACTTTGTCCAGGTGGGACCGGGTGCTAATACCACCGGCGCCGCCCCAGCCGAAAGCCCGCTTTGAAGTTTTGCCGCAGGTGGATTGGCGCTGTTCCTCAGCAGTGGTTCGGCCGAGTCTGTGCTCATTCGTGGGGAGATCCGGTGCCCTATATGGACTCGGCACGTGGAGTTGACATCTCTAGTAGGGCTCTGGAAGAGAAATGAATGATGATCATGAGTAAAAGTGTTCCTCCCATAGCCAACCTGGGCATAGTAGCACTTTGAGGATAATGTATGAAACACTCCACACAAATAAAATGATCACTATGTCATTATTATTGTAGGGAAGTGCTCTTTGTTGTTCCCTAATGTGATAGCTGACCAATCAGCCTGTTACCAACCCTTAGTAAACTTTTGGAAAAAATTGTGTTTGACCAGATACAATGCTATTTTACAGTAAACAAATTGACAACAAACTTTCAGCACGCTTATAGGGAAGGACATTCAAAAAGCACAGCACTTACACAAATGACTGTTGATTGGCTGAGAGAAATTGATGATGAAAATAATGTGGGGGCAGTTTTTTTAGACTTCAGTGCTGCTTTTGACATTATCGATCATAGTCTGCTGCTGGAAAAACGTATGTGTTATGGCTTTACACCCCCTGCTACATTGTGGACAAAGAGTTAACTGTCTAACAGAACACAGAGGGTGTTCTTTAATGGAACGTTCTCCAACATAATCCAGGTAGAATCAGGAATTCCCCAGGGCAGCTGTCTAGGCCCCTTACATTTTTCAATCTTTACTAATGACATGTAAAGCCAGTGTGTCTATGTATGTGGATGACTCAACACTATACACGTCAGCTACTACAGCGACTGAAATGACGACTGCAACACTTAACAAAGAGCTGCAGTTAGTTTCAGAATGGGTGGGAAGGAATAAGTTAGTCCTAAATATTTCAAAAAAACCATTGTATTTGGGACAAATCATTCACTAAACCCTAAACCTCAACTAAATATTGTAATGAATCATGTGGAAATTGAGCAAGTTGAGGTGACTAAACTGCTTGGAGTAACCCTGGTTTGTAAACTGCCATGGTCAAAACATATTGATACAACAGTAGCTAAGATGGGGAGAAGTCTGTCCTTAACAATACTATCAACAAGGCATGTCCTACAGGCCCTAGTTTTGTCGCACCTGGACTACTGTTCAGTCGTGTGGTCAGGTGCCACAAAGAGGGACTTAGGAAAATTACAATTGGCTCAGAACAGGGCAGCAAAGCTGGCCTTTAAAAGTACACGGAGAGCTAACATTAATGATATGCATGTCAATCTCTCATGGCTCAAAGTGGAAGAGAGATTGACTTCATCACTACTTGTTTTTGTAAGAAGTGTTGACAGGCTGAATGTATTGAGCTGTCTGTTTAAACTACTAGCACACAGCTCGGACACCCATGCATACCCCACAAGACATGCCACCAGAGGTCTCTTCACAATTCCCAAGTCCAGAACAGACTATGGGAGGCGCACAGTACTACATAGAGCCATGACTACATGGAACTCTACTCCACATCAGGTAACTGATGCAAGCAGTAGAATCAGATTTTAAAAACAGGTACAAATACACCTTATGGAACAGTGGGGACTGTGAAGAGAACACACAAAGGTACAGACACACGCATACGCACACAAGCGCTAGCACATGCACTCTACACACGTATATTGTAATATTGTTGTATGGTGGTATTATACATTTTGTATTGTAGATATGTAGTAGTGTAATAATGTTATATGATGTACTGTTTTATCTTTGTTTTATATGTAATGTAAGTGCCTTAATGTGTTTGGACCCCAGGAAGAGTAGCTGCTGCCTTGGCAACAGCTAACGGGGATCCCTAATAAATACAAATACAAATACTGTATCTTATTAGCCGTTAGCGAACTGTATGAAGAACATGTCCTTCGAAACATCATTGTATCATCGAACCTCAATAAATGGCAAATAGTGGACGGACATAAAAGCTTCCTTTTCATGGCTATTTTTTGTCTCCTGTAACACGTTTGTTTGTAATGTATGTTAGGAATGACTATGTGTGTGTGGCCTTACCTGTGCCTGTGTGTGTAGCTGCTCCTGTAGTCGAGATACTTCCTCTCGCAGGTCCTGGATCCTGCACTGCGCTCTCTCCCTGTCTGCCCGCTCTGACTTAAAGTCATCTGTGTAGATAAGAACCTGTGAAGGAGAGAGGGAAAGGGTGAGGGTGTGTGTGAGAAAGAGAGAGGGATATGTTTCTGATTCAACTGAATAGGATGGAACTGTATGTGAGAGAGAAGAGAGAGAGGTTTCTGATTCAATGGGGTTTTCTTTAAAGACTGTGCTGTGTGATGCATATATTCATGTGTACGTGCCAGAGAGAAAGAGAAGGAAGAGGGAGAGCAAGATAGAGTGGGGAGACAGAGGGAGAGATAGAAAGAGAAAAAGAGAGATAAAGAGAACGTGAGAGAGACAAAGAAATTGAAAGAGAGAGGAGTTAGATGATCCTACACCACACTAACCTGTTGCTCTAGCATCTGGATGCGCTCCTGGTATCGTCTCCTGCTCTCATCCATCTCCCTCCCCAACCTCCCACAGTCCCTCATCTTCTCCTCCAGTAGGCCATTGAGCCTGGCTATCTCCTGCTGGAGCAACCCAGCATTGGCTAAGTCCAACCCGTGGAACAAGCCCAGGCCAGCCCCAGGCTCTTGTGTAGGCCCGGGCCCTAACCTAGGCCCCACACCTGGAGCAGGGCTGGAGGCAGCAGCCAGGGCACTATACTCATTCAGCCTCAGACACAGGCCCCTCACATACCCTTCCCTGCTCGAGTCATACTTTTGCCATTTGGAGTTCAGACCTTCCACCTGGGAAAACGGAGGGAGGGAGGGGAAGAGGGAGACATTAGTCACAAACATGTATGCACACTTGTGCGCACACAGCTTCTCACTCACACACACACACACACACACACACACACGCACACACACAAGGCTGTTAAACTTGGGTTCTGATAGCCCATTTGCTATGACAATGTTGGATTACTAAAGTCTGCAAAAACACTACAGTAATTGCTATAGTATACGAATACTACAGTTTTTTTTACTATAGTATTTATACTATAGTAAACTGTAAATTCTACAGTATACTACAGTCATGTATATTTAGTCCGCAAAAACACTACAGTGAATACTACAGTAAAGTCTGCAAAAACACTACAGTGAATACCATAGTATAGTATAGTATCTTTTCATGTGGGTAGAGGGGAATTTCTACAGTGTGTTCCTGCTTACATATGCTACTCTTTGCTTTAGTTGTTGGTTCTCTTCTTGGAGTTTGCTGACCAGGGCGTCAACACGACCGGCTTCCGTAGAATCCGACATCTAACCATGAAAAGGGGAAACAAGAGCTCAAAATGATACTATCCGTTTAGAAATCCAACAGAAACAAACACTAATAACTTGGCTGAAAAGCACATAATGGCAGAGACAGAGACATTCCAAATGCTTTACATTTACATTTAAGTCATTTAGCAGACGCTCTTATCCAGAGCGACTTACAGTTAGTGCATACATAATGTTTTATTTTTCATACTGGCCCCCCGTGGGAATCGAACCCACAACCCTGGCGTTGCAAACGCCATGCTCTACCAACTGAGCTACATCCCTGCCGGCCATTCCCACCCCTACCCTGGACGACACTGGGCCAATTGTGCGCCGCCCCATGGGTCTCCCGGTCGCTGCCGGCTACGACAGAGCCTGGTTAGTACACACCTATTTTTCATTGCTTTCATTTTTAGTTTTGAAAGACAGTTACAGTGAATAAGCTCTTCCCAGTGAGTACACAAGACGTTGAAAATACGTATTTTCAACGTCTTTTGCTCATGGGGTTGTAGCTCGGATGTAGCCACTGCTGTTCCAATCTCTCAGTTGGAGTTTAGTGCATGCAACCCCAGGATTGTGGGCTTTGGGTTCGATTCCTGCATAGGCCACATATCCTGAATATAACATTTAGTATATACACAGTTTGTGGATATGAGTTAGCTCTTTACACTCGTACCCGTATATGGGTTCAAAATAGCAGATTTGGGCGATTATAAGCGGCTAAATTGGAACCCAGTGGCTGTACAGTAACATGCTATACTTGACGTCAAAGAGCAAGGTCTCTGCTTCCCAGCGCAGTATTGGTTTTGACTGACAGCGGTTCTGAACTTGAACACCGCGCCCGACAAGAAGTTACCCCATCTCTCCCGTAAATGTTGTTGTCGGAGTGAGGGAAATGCTGTAAATAAAGAGGACTCGATGCATTTTGAAAGATTAGACGTTGAGGATTATAATACCACTTTGATTTCACACAAGCAAGCCAAACACCCGTTAGTTCAAATGTGCACTTCCCCATTCCATATCATAAAACTCATGTAATATACAGTGCCAACGTTTATGATCACTATGCTTGATGTACAGTAACAAGATGACATGGTGTATTGTGAAAATATTTGGCGGGGAAATCTGAATGCACTCGTGATTCTAGTCGCACCAAAATTACAATTTTCTTCTCTGAATTGCCTTGTGAAAGCCTAACACTGTAAGATCGTATTTTGTAACTTAGCTAGCTATGTTCGCTATAGAACACGCTTTCAAATGATGCCCACCTGACCAGATTGCGATTTATAATGGACCATTTTTGGAATGCGTAAACAACAACAGTAATTGTGTAAAGGCGGAGATCCAGGGATGTGTTCCACAGAAAACAACTATAAATCTGCATGCTTTAGTTCCTCAACGGTACTCAACGGTACAGCTAGGAGAGCTCAAAATAGCCCCTTATAGTTGAAGACTCTTCTTTGAGTCATAAAAGTGCACTGAAATTACATAGGAACTGTGCAGACTTTGGAGAGGTGTGTGGCCACATGGAGACACCAGTTAGACCTCTCACTTGTCATTTCTTTGTCTTATGTTGTACTTACCTAAAATTCCCATGAATATTCTTATCATGTTACTGAATGTATCCAGAGTATTTTCAGGTTTCATTATCAACAAATGCGGCAAAAAGTACAGTAAATGTAAAATGCACATAAAATCAACAGTGTAATGTTTGGATTCAGTCTTGAGTCAGATTAACTGTTTTGTCCTCACCTTTAGTCTAATAATTTTCCCATAATCTCCAAACTGTTCCCTTATGATTGCTACCATGGTTATGCATATGCTTTCCATATTTCTTCTGTAAGAAACATTTCAATTTAGCCCTATCTATATAGGCCAATTCCCACGAGTGTAAGGGGTTAACTGTAATTTGCCTTTAATGTGCTTGAAAACCATGCTATTACACACTTATTATAATCTGGGTGGTTGGAGCCCTGAATGCTGATTGGCTGAAAGCCGTGGTATATCAGACCGTAATGGGTATGACAAAACATTTATTTTTACTGCTCAAATACGTTGGTAACCAGTTTATAATAGCAATAAGGCACCTCAGGGGTTTGTGATATATGGCCAATATACCACGGCTAAGGGCTGTGTCCTAGCACTCCGCATTGTGTCGTGCTAAAAACAGCCCATAGCCGTGGTATATTGGCCATATATCACACCCCCTCGGGCCTTATTGCTTAATTATACAACCTTCATACACACCTCTTTTGCCTTCTGCTGCATTTTCACCTCCTCCGTCACTTTCTCTCCTCCCTTCTTCTCTCCCTCTAGTCGGCCCAGTAACTCCTGACACACCCTGACCGTGGCTCCCAGTTGGCCCCGGAGCTGCTCGGCCTCTTCAGCCAGCGAGGTGCACAGGACGGCCCGGGTGGCCTGGGCACGGTCCCTCTCGGCCAGGGCAGAGCGGAGCCTCTGGATATCCTGGTCCTTCTCGTGGTCCGGTTGACGGGTCACACTCTCCAGCTCTCGCTCCATCTCCCTCAGCTGCTGTCGCAACCTCTGTATCTCCTTCAGGGGTGAGAGAATAGAATAGAATAGGCTTGAGTGTCAAATGTGAGTCAAATGCTGAAGATACGTTTTTTTTCTTCTTATTTTTGATGGACAATATAGCTTTTTGGAATTATTTTATTGTATTGAATTATGACTTTTATGTGATACAGATATGTTTGTTTCGTGAAGTTAAGGCGAAACAACACTGACACCAGCACCGCCGCGGTTGTACACATTGAAATGGAAAAATAGAGGTTTTGCTATAGCAACATCCATGCTGCACCGCAAGGTGGTTTTGAAGCAGGGACATTTTTTATCAAGCCTGGTTGGCAAGTTTGGTGGTTGGTTAGGCCTACACTAGTAGTCTTACCAATAGACCTCAGTTGTGAAATAGTGTAGGGTTAGGGTTATCTCAAACCAAGTGCATATGGGCATGGTATAGGCTAGTGGGTATTTTCAGTGAAGACCATTTACTGTAGGACTAAGCTACCGGAAAATCCCCTGCTTTCATAATGTGCAAATTGAAAACGAAAGAAAGAAAGGGCATATATCTGTCATAAAGGATCATTTTAATACTTGCAGAGCAGACGTTGACATTTCAAGTAGGGCTATAATGTTAAAAGGCACAACTATTTTTCACAGGGTTAACGTTAGCCTAAATATTAATTTCACATGATACACACTTAGAACACATCAAATTCAGTAAATTCTACTCACTTGTTGGCTCAACTCTGCTTGCTGAGCCGCATTCATTTCTGTGTCTTTCCATTTTTGCTTCAGTTTGCAGATTTCTTTGCATAAACTTTCCAGCAAAGATTTGGACGGTGCTATGACAACAGGGTCATACCCTTCCACATTGATACAGGTATTCTCGTATTTGCCCAACCTAGCCTTTAAATCCGCGATTAAATTGTCCCTTTTGTAGATGTTCTTACTTAATGTGTCAATCTCCAGCCGAGTTTCATGGTAGAAAGTATTCAATGTATTGCAGCTCCGTATCTTTGCTTTCAGCACGTCATTATCCAAAGTGACATCCATCGTGTTCCTGATTCCAGAGGTAACGCCGTTGCTTCTGACAGATGAGGATTGGGAAAAAATCTTCAATATTCCATCAGTTTCTGAAAATATTCTGTTTATTGGTTCGATAGAGTTTGTGTTCGTAGGTTATGCAACATGTCTTCAAAATTAGACTGAGGAGGATGTCAACTATGTAGCCTAAAGGATGTGGCGCATCTGAATTTGGAAAGAAATAATTCCGACACTACAGGGGATTTCCTAGAGGGACTTCCCCTAGCCAATAGGCGGACTTTTCTTGTACTTTACTTTTTAACAACGTCGGGTAAATTGACAACTCCTTTCCGAGTTGTGCAATCATCCATTCCAGTAACAATCTAAATAATATGCTTTCGTTCCTTAATTTATTTTCTAACAATAAAGGACACTGGACTAAATTGACACCGTTTGACAGGAGTAAAGGAAAAAAACGCAGCCGCTAGAACTATTTGCACATGCGTACAACTTTTCCGGTAACATAGTAGGCTACCTCCGCCTTGTGACATGCGTAAATCCACAGATCATGCAATTCTGGTTTCTAAACAAATGACCTTTGCCTGAGTAATCCGCCATGGTAAAAATCCGTGAAGCAACTCTGTTTTATCGGATGGAATGTAAATGAGTTGCCGGTAGCTCTATTTTCCCGAATGAATGCAAATTCCGATTAATTTCATGAAAAGTTGTCTGCTATTATGTAGCCCTAATCTGATGTGTTTAATTGAATTGTTTTGTTGAATTGTTGAATTGTCAATTTGAAATATGCCAGCAGTGGGATGTAGGCTAGCCTATCTGGGACTGATAAATCAGTTCACACGTAGGCAATAATTTATCAACCTCTAACCTACCGAGCCTACATTGGGATTTTGGTCAAAAGTCTTTGGCCAGTACGGGTATCGAACCCGCGACCTTCGCGTTATTAGCACGACGCTCTAACCAACTGAGCTAACCGGCCGGATATGAGCACGAACGGAATATTGTAGTATTTAAAGCAAACATAAAATAACATGCATCCAGTCTGCAACCCCAGTTCATAATGATACATTGTAACAACGGCCAGGTCGCACCACACGCGAAACAAATCATGGTACTAATGTAACAACATCGGTCGCCAATGTCAAATGTATTTCCCCTGTCGATGTAGGCCACTGCCCTAAATATAGTAAGATCTGAGTGGGTAACAGCTCATCACAATTTTCTAGGCACCTGGGGGCCTTGGGTAGCATAATTGCCCAAGGCCATGAACTCAAATAAACACGAAAATGAGTCAAAACATCTACAATTGGTTCAGACAACAGACGAATTCATTTATTGACCCTTATTCTATCAGGTAAAATGACTGAGAACTTACTATCTTTTACAGCAACGACCCGGGGAAGAGTTTCCACGGGGAGGAGAGGGGATGAATGAGCCAATTGGAAGCTGGGGATGATTAGGAGGCCTTGAGTGCCAGATTGGGAATTTAGCCAGGACACCAGGGTTAACACCCCTACTCTTAGTATACAGTTGAAGTCGGAAGTTTATATACACCTTAGCCAAATATATTTAAACTCAGTTCTTCACAATTCCTGACATTTAATCCTAGTAAAAAAAACCTGTCTTAGGTCAGTTAGGATCACCACTTTATTTTAAGAATGTGAAATGTCAGAATAATAGTAGAGAGAATTATTTATTTCAGCTTTTATTTCTTTCATCACATTCCCAGTGGGTCAGAAGTTTACATACACTTACTATTTGGTGGCATTGCCTTTAAATTGTTTAACTTGGGCCAAATGTTTCAGGTAGCCTTCCACAAGCTTCCCACAATACGTTGGGTGAATTTTGGCCCATTCCTCCTGACAGAGCTGGTGTAACTGAGTCAGGTTTGTAGGCCTTCTTGCTCGCACACACTTTTTCAGTTCTGCACACAAATTTTCTATAGGATTGAGGTCAGGGCTTTGTGATGGCCACTCCAATACCTTGACTTTGTCCTTAAGCCATTTTGCCACAACTTTGGAAGTATGCTTGGGGTCATTGTCCATTTGGAAGACCCATTTGCGACCAAACTTTAACTTCCTGACTGATGTCTTGAGATGTTGCTTCAATATATCCACATAATTTTCCTTCCTCAGGATGCCATCTATTTTGTGAAGTGCACCAGTCCCTATTGCAGCAAAGCACCCCCACAGCATGATGCAGCCACCCCCGTGCTTCACGGTTGGGAAGGTGTTCTTCAGCATGCAAGGCTCCCCCTTTTCCTCCAAACATAACGATGGTCATTATGGCCAAACAGTTCTATTTTTGTTTCATCAGACCAGAGGACATTTCTCCAAAAAGTACGATCTTTGTCCCCATGTGCAGTTGCAAACCGTAGTCTGGGTTTTTTATGGCGGTTTTGGAGCAGTAGCTTCTTCCTTGCTGAGCGGCCTTTCAGGATATGTGGATATAGGACTCGTTTTACTGTGGATATTGTCACGACTTCCGCCGAGGCTGCCTCCCCGCGCGCCCGTGGATTAATTATCGATCACTGAACAAGGAGACTATAAGATTTAGTTATCTTCTCCCCCTCATTCCTTTAGTGATTGAGTCAATGCATGGGGCACGCTTCTTCACCAAATTAGATCTCAGGCGTGCATACAACCTGGTGCGTGTTTGGGAGGGGGATGAGTGGAAGACAGCTTTCAGCACAACCACAGGGCATTATGAATACCTGGTGATGCCCTACGGTTTGATGAATGCTCCATCCGTCTTCCAGTCCTTTGTGAACGAGGTGTTTCGGGACATTCTTGGTCGCGGGGTGGTGGTCTACATCGATGACATCCTGGTGTATTCCACTACGTGCGCCGAGCATGTGTCCCTGGTTCGCAAAGTGCTGGCCCGACTGTTGGAAAATGACCTTTATGCCAAGGCAGAGAAGTGTATGTTTTTCCAGCACTTTCCAGCACCTCAGGTGTTGAGATGGAGGGAGATCGCATTTCGGCCATGCATAATTTGCCGACTCCAACCACGGTTAAGGAGGTGCAGCGCTTCCTTGGCTTCGCCAACTACTATCGGAGGTTTATCTGGGGCTTTGGCAAGGTCGCAGCTCCCATTACATCCCTGTTGAAGGGTGGGCTGTCCCGGCTCCGCTGGTCTGCTGAGGCTGACCTGGCCTTCAGCAAACTGCGGGGTCTGTTCACCTCAGCCCCGGTACTGGCCCACCCCGATTCATCACTACTGTTCGTAGTGGAGGTGGATGCGTCCGAGGTAGGGATAGGCACTGTTCTGTCTCAACGCTCGGGCACGCCACCCAAGCTCTGCCCCTGTGCCTTCTTCTCTAAGAAGCTCAGCCCGGCGGAGCAGAACTACGACATTGGTGATCGGGAGCTGTTGGCTGTTGTCCGAGCTTTGACCGTGTGGAGGCATTGGCTCAAAGGGGCGAAACATCCATTCCTCGTCTGGACGGACCACCATAACCTGGAGTACATCCGGGCAGTGAGGAGGCTGAATCCTCGCCAGGCCAGGTGGGCCCTATTCTTCACCCGGTTAGATTTTACACTGTCATACATTCCGGGTACGAAGAACGTGAAGGCAGACGCACTGTCCCGGCTGTATTACACAGAGGAGAGGCCCAGAGACAACACCCCCATACTCCCGGCCTCCTGCATTGTGACGCCGGTAGTATGGGCGATGGACGCGGATATAGAGCAGGCATTACGCACAGATCCATCTCCACCTCAGTGTCCAGCTGGCTGCGATACATGCCTGCTCTTATCCATGATCGTCTGATCTACTGGGCACACACGTCACCCTCCTCTGGTCACCCAGGTATCGGTCGTACAGTACGCTGCTTGAGCGGAAAGTACTGGTGGCCTACCATGGCTAAGGACGTGAGGGTGTACGTCTCCTCCTGCTTGGTGTGTGCCCAGAGTAAGGCACCTAGCCACCTCCCAGTGGGTAAGTTACAACCTTTACCAGTTCCACACCGACCATGGTCTCATCTAAGTGTTGATTTTTTGTCTGATCTTCCCCTCTCCCAAGGTAACACCACCATCCTGGTCGTTGTGGACCGCTTTTCCAAGTCTTGCGTGTCAAGGGGGGGGGGGGGGGGGGGGGTACTGTCACGACTTCCGCCGAGGCTGCCTCCCCTCCTTGTTCGGGCAGGCTTCGGCGTTCGTTGTCACCGGCTTACTAGCCACTGCCGCTCCATATATCATCATTCCATTTGTCTTGTCTTGTCAATTACACACACCTGGTTCTTATCCCCTCATTAGTCTGTGTATAAGTGTTCCCTCTGCCCCCCTTGTCCTTGTGGGTGATTGTTATTTGTGAGAGTAGTGTAGCTCGGTGGAGCTACTCTCCCTTTGTATTGCTGGGGTAGATATTTCCCCTGTGCCTGTATATTGTTGGAGTATCCCGTATCGTGTATTGCCAGGGTAGATAGTTTCCCCTGTGCCTGTTTTCGTGTGTCGCTATCCAGCGCATTTGTGTACGACGGAATAAACTCTGTATTCTGTGATTTACCCTCCTGCGCTCCTCCTTCTATCACACTCATCACAGATATATATATACTTTTGTACCTGTTTCCTCCAGCATCTTCACAAGGTCCTTTGCTGTTGTTCTGGGATTGATTTGCAGATTTCGCACCAAAGTACGTTCATCTCTAGGAGACAGAACCCGTCTCCTTCCTGAGCGGTATGACGGCTGCATGGCCCCATGGTGTTTATACTTGCGTACTATTGTTTGTACAGATGAACGTGGTACCTTCAGGCGTTTGGAAATTGCTCCCAAGGATGAACCAGACTTGTGGAGGTCTACAATTCTTTTCTGAGGTCTTGGTTGATTTCTTTAGATTTTCCCATGATGTCAAGCAAAGAGGCATTGAGTTTGAAGGTAGGCCTTTAAATACATCCACAGGTACACCTCCAATTGACTCATTTTCTGGAAATTTCCAAGCTGTTTAAAGGCACAGTCAACTTAGTGTATGTAAACTTCTGACCCACTGGAATTGTGATACAGTGAATTATAAGTGAAATAATCTGTCTGTAAACAATCGTTGGAAAAATTACTTGTTTCATGTACAAAGTAGATGTCCTAATCAACTTGCCAAAACTAAAGTTTGTTAACAAGAAATGTGTAGTGTGGTTGAAAAACGAGTTTTAATGACTCCAACCTAAATCTATGTAAACTTCCGACTTCAACTGTAAGTGCCAAGGAATCATTAGTGACCACAGAGAGTCAGGACACCCGTTTAAAAGCCCCATCCGAAAGACAGCACCCTATGCAGGGCAATGTCAACTTCACTGCCCTGAGGCATTGGGATCTCCTTAGACCAGAGGGAAGAGTGCCCCATACTGGACCTCCAACACCACATCCAGTAGCATCTGGTCTCCCATCCAGGGACCGACCTGGACCGATTCTGCTTAGGTTCAGAGGTAAGCTAGCAGTGGGATGCAGGGTGGTATACTGGCGGCTAACCCCATATCCCACAAGTTGTTTATTACAGGTTATAGGCCTACCCTACACCCTCCTGGTCGAGGCCTATATTCCTTAGAGAGGGACAGAATCATGGCATCCCAATGCTCTTCAATGCAGGTACGTTTATGCAAGAACACTGATGGATTAGTAATTCATTGTATTTTTAATCAGTGGTTATTAGATAAATTACACAATAATACCAATACCATTCTGATTACAGTGCAACACAATTCGAAAATGTCATGTAAAATACAGAAAAACACAACTTTTTTTTATACATATCACAACATTACTGAAATACAATGCCAAAAAATATGTGAACAGTTTTTTTCCCCCATAATGCATTATTTTCTTCAGCAATGATTGCTAATGGGTACGTTCATGGGTGTGTAAAATATTACTGTTCGCAGATTTTGATTTAATAGATTTTAGATCTTTTTTTTTTTGCGCAACGCTGGAATGGAATGTTCGTATCCTGTATATTTGACTGTGATATGTGGTTGTCTCACCTAGCTATCTTAAGATGAATGCACTTACTGTAAGCTGCTCTGGATAAGAGCATCTGCTAAATGACTAAAATGTAAAATGTAAATGTTTTACATACAGATCTTATATTACTGTATTGAACATGTTTTTTAAATTTATATATTTTTATTTTTATTTTATTTCACCTTTATTTAACCAGGTAGGCCAGTTGAGAACAAGTTCTCATTTACAACTGCGACCTGGCCAAGATAAAGCAAAGCAGTGCGATAAAAACAACAACAACACAGAGTTACACATGGGATAAACAAAACATACAGTCAATAACACAATAGAAAATCTAAATACAGTGTGTGCAAATGTAGTAAGTTATGGAGGTAAGGCAATAAATAGACCATAGTGCAAAATAATTACAATTTAGTATTAACACTGGAGTGATAGATGTGCAGAAGATGATGTGCAAATAGAGATACTGGGGTGCAAATTAGCAAAATAAATAACAATATGGGGATGAGGTAGTTGGGTGGGCTAATGACAGATGGGCTGTGTACAGGTGCAGTGATCGGTAAGCTGCTATGACAACTGATGCTTAAAGTTAGTGAGGGAGATAAGAGTCTCCAGCTTCAGAGATTTTTGCAGTTCATTCCAGTCATTAGCAGCAGAGAACTGGAAGGAATGGCGGCCAAAGGAGGTGTTGGCTTTGGGGATGACCAGTGAGATATACCTGCTGGAGCACATACTACGGGTGGGTGTTGCTATGGTGACCAATGAGCTAAGATAAGGCAGAGATTTGCCTAGCAGATATTTATAGATGACCTGGAGCCAGTGGGATTGGCGACGAATATGTAGTGAGGGCCAGCCAACGAGAGCGTAAAGGTCACAATGGTGGGTAGTATATGGGGCTTTGGTAACAAAACGGATGGCACTGTGATAGACTACATCCAATTTGCTGAGTAGAGTGTTGGAGGCTATTTTGTAAATGACATCGCCGAAGTCAAGGATCGGTAGGATAGTTAGTTTTACGAGGGCATGTTTGGCAGCATGAGTGAAGGAGGCTTTGTTGCAAAATAGGAAGCTGATTTAACTTTGGATTGGAGATGCTTAATGTGAGTCTGGAAGGAGAGTTTACGGTCTAACCAGACACCTAGGTATTTGTAGTTGTCCACATATTCTAAGTCAGACCCGCCGAGAGTAGTGATTCTAGTCGGGCGGGTGCAAGCAGCGTTCGATTGAAGAGCATGCATTTAGTTTTACTAGCGTTTAAGAACAGTTGGAGGCTACGGAAGGAGTGTTGTATGGCATTGAAGCTTGTTTGGAGGTTTGTTAACACAGTGTCCAATGAAGGGACAGATGTATAAAAAATGGTGTTGTCTGCGTAGAGGTGGATCTGAGAGTCACCAGCAGCAGGAGCGACATTTGAACCCTGTGGCACCCCCATATAGACTGCCAGAGGTCCAGACAACAGGCCCTCCGATTTGACACATTGAACTCTATCTGAGAAGTAGTTGGTGAACCAGGCGAGGCAGTCATTTGAGAAACCAAGGCTATTTAGTCTGCCAATAAGAATGCAGTGATTGACAGAGTCGAAAGCCTTGGCCAGGTCGATGAAGACGGCTGCACATTACTGTCTTTTATCGATCGCGGTTATAGTATCATTTAGGACCTTGAGCGTGGCTGAGGTGCACCCATGACCAGCTTGGATACCAGATTGCATAGCAGAGAAGGTACGGTGGGATTCGAAATGGTCGGTGATCTGTTTGTTAACTTGGCTTTCAAATACTTTCGAAAGGCAGGGCAGGATGGATATAGGTCTGTAACAGTTTGGATCTAGAGTGTCACCCCCTTTGAAGAGGGGGATGACCGCGGCAGCTTTCCAATCTCTGGGGATCTCAGATGATACGAAAGAGAGGTTGAACAGGAGCATTTGACAATGATGAGGGGTGGTCGTTTGACCGCAGACCCATTACGGACGCAGGCAATGAGGCAGTGATCGCTGAGATCCTGGTTGAAGACAGCGGAGGTGTATTTAGAAGGTAAATTAGTCAGGATGATATCTATGAGGGTGCCCATATTTACGGATTTAGGGTTGTACCAATATATATATATTGATGTCACAAATGTATCATTTGTACGGTTCTTTATAAAAAAAAATGTAGATATTTGTTATATTTGACTGTGTAAAACCTAGCAATACTACCTATTTCTCTGAGATTGAGGCAGATATACAGTGAGGGAAAAAAGTATTTGATCCCCTGCTGATTTTGTACGTTTGCCCACTGACAAAGACATGATCAGTCTATAATTTTAATGGTAGGTTTATTTGAACAGTGAGAGACAGAATAACAACAAAAAAATCCAGAAAAACGCATGTCAAAAATGTTATAAATTGATTAGCATTTTAATGAGGGAAAAAAGTATTTGACCCCTCTGCAAAACATGACTTAGTACTTGGTGGCAAAATACTTGTTGGCAATCACAGAGGTCAGACATTTCTTGTAGTTGGTCACCAGGTTTGCACACATCTTAGGAGGGATTTTGTGCTTCTTCTTGAGCCACTCCTTTGTTGCCTTGGCCGTGTGTTTTGGGTCATTAACATGCTGGAATACCCATCCACGACCCATTTTCAATGCCCTGGCTGAGGGAAGGAGGTTCTCACCCAAGATTTGACGGTACATGGCCCCGTCCATCGTCCCTTTGATGCGGTGAAGTTGTCCTGTCCCCTTAGCAGAAAAACACCCCCAAAGCATAATGTTTCCACCTCCATGTTTGATGGTGGGGATGGTGTTCTTGGGGTCATAGGCAGCATTCCTCCTCCTCCAAACACGGCGAGTTGAGTTGATGCCAAAGAGCTCGATTTTGGTCTCATCTGACCACAACACTTTCACCCAGTTCTCCTCTGAATCATTCAGATATTCATTGGCAAACTTCAGACGGGCCTGTATATGTGCTTTATTGAGCAGGGGGACCTTGCGGGCGCTGCAGGATTTCAGTCCTTCACGGCGTAGTGTGTTACCAATTGTTTTCTTGGTGACTATGGTCCCAGCTGCCTTGAGATCATTGACAACATCCTCCCGTGTAGTTCTGGGCTGATTCCTCACCGTTCTCATGATCATTGCAACTCCACGAGGTGAGATCTTGCATGGAGCCCCAGGCCGAGGGAGATTTACAGTTATTTTGTGTTTCTTCCATTTGCGAATAATCGCACCAACTGTTTTCACCTTCTCACCAAGCTGCTTGGCGATGGTCTTGTAGCCCATTCCAGCCTTGTGTAGGTCTACAATCGTGTCCCTGACATCCTTGGAGAGCTCTTTGGGCTTGGCCATGGTGGAGAGTTTGGAATGTGATTGATTGATTGCTTCTGTGGACAGGTGTCTTTTATACAGGTAACAAGATGAGATTAAGAGCACTCCCTTTAAGAGTGTGCTCCTAATCTCAGCTCGTTATCTGTATAAAAGACACCTGGGAGCCAGAAATCTTTCTGATTGAGAGGGGGTCAAATACTTATTTCCCTCATTAAAATGCAAATCAATTTATAACATTTTTGACATGAGTTTTTTTCTGAATTTTTTTGTTGTTATTCTGCCTCTCACTGTTCAAATAAACCTACCATTAAAATGATAGACTGATAATTTCTTAGTCAGTGGGCAAATGTACAAAATCAGCAGGGGATCAAAAACTTTTTTCCCTCACTGTATACAGTGCCTTGCAAAAGTATTCATCCCCCTTGGCGCTTTTCCTATTTTGTTGCATTACAACCTGTAATTTAAATTGATTTTTATTGGGATTTAATGGACATACACAAAATAGTCCAAATTGGTGAAGCGAAATGAAAAAAAGAACTTGTTTCAAAAAATGCTAAAAAATAAATAACGGAAAAGGGGTGCGTGCATATGTATTCACCCCCTTTGCTACGAGGCCTGTAAATAAAATCTGGTGCAACCAATTACCTTCAGAAGTCACATAATTTGTTAAATAAAGTCCACCTGTGTGCAATCTAAGTGTCACATGATCTGTCACATGATCTCAGTATATATACACCTGTTCTGAAAGGCCCCAGAGTCTGCAACACCACTAAGCAAGGGGCACCACCAAGCAAGCAGCAACATGAAGACCAAGGAGCTCTCCAAACAGGTCAGGGACAAAATTGTGGAGAAGTACACATCCATCTCTTTCATAATTTCTATAAACAATAAAATATTATTTACCAACATTTCTGAAAATGGATATATAGCGTTTTGGAATGAAACTCTTCATGTGGAAACCAGTGAAAAATGCAAGTTAATAGGAAAAATACTTGCAACCATGACTTTACACCATTTATTACAGCACTTAAACGTATATTTCTAAGCAGTAGGCCGAACAGTTTATTTTAAGTTTTATTTCATGCCAACATTTGAGGTCAAAACAATGCTAACATCCCCCATTTGACCGTATCAGGTCGGATGCATTTCAAATGAAACAAGGAGAGGGAGTACAGTGTAGATCAAGCAATATAGTATGACATTGACTTCTATGACTTATCTCCGTAAACTCAACTCCCTATGCTCCTCTTCAGGCATATGCAAATCATCCATTGGATAATGGGCATCGTCACCTATATCTTGGAAGAAATACTCCTCACTGTCACAGGCAGTGCTGTGGACACCCTGCTGGCAGTCTGTAGCTTGGCTCTGGGGTCTCTCCTCACTCTCACTGGTATCACTCTCTTTACTGTCACTGGTATTGCTGCTATCACTGGTCTCACTAGTGTCACTGCTCTCGCTACTTTCACTGCTTTCGCTACTATCGCTGGTATCCTTGCTGTTACTGGTGTCTCTTATGTCAAAGGTAACAGTACTGACGTCACTGGTAACAGTACTGACATTACCAGTAACAGCACTGATGTCACTGGTATCAATGCTGACACTGTTCTCACTGAGGGAACCAGAGGCTTTGAGGAAGCTCTCTACCAATGCCAAGGCTGCATTGCTCTTAACTGTATCGCCAGGCTGGCTGTGGTTGGTTGTCATGGCGGTGGGAGAGAGTGTGCTCTGTTTCGCTGCCCCCTGATTGGTGGGTAGGTCCAGCTGCTCTTTGACCTCAGAGCTGCTGTTGTTCTCTGCACTCAAGACTCGGACGGCAAACACTCGGATCCAATTCTAGAGAAGTGGACAAGACACAGATGGGTGAAATAATGGTTGATTGTCGTCAGTTCACACAGAATGGTAATCCTTCATTTTAAATCAAATCAAAATGTATTTATCACATGAAACTCTTGCTTCCGAACCTTTCCCAATGATGCAGAGTTTAAAAAAATAGTAACTAACACAAGAGGAATAAAATAGAAAATAAACAATGCATTCGGAAAGTATTCCGACTTTTTTCACATTTTGTTACTTTACAGCGTTATTCTAAAATTGATTAAATATATTTGTTCATTAATCTACACAGAATACCCCATAATGACAAAGCAAAATATCATATTTACATACGTTTCAGACCCTTTACTCAGTACTTTGTTAAAGCACATTTGGCATCGATTACAGCCTTGAGTCTTCTTGGGTATGACGCTACAAGCTTGGCACACCTACATTTGGGGAGTTTCTCCCATTCTTCTCTGCAGATCCTCTCAAGCTCTGTCAGGTTGGATGGGGAGCGTCACTGCACAGCTATTTTCAGGTCTCTCCAGAGATGTTCGATCGGGTTCAAGTCCGGGCTCTGGCTGGGCCACTGTTACGAATACAGGTATCCTGTGTCTTTTTGTGTTTTTCCTCTCCTTCTGCCCTAATCACAGGTGTCCTGTATGTTCCTGATTGGTGGTCGTTGGGGTGTCTGCTGATTGCTGAGGTGGACCAATCAGTGGACATTCCTCTGCATTGCCCCACCTGTTTCTGGTTTTTCAATCACACATCCCATTGTTTAAAAGCCGGTCAGTTGTGTTTGTTGAGAGAGACTATTTTCCGTATGTGAGTATGGATACTGTGGTGTCCTGTGTTTTGTGTACTCACTCATTTGCTGGTTACTCTGTTTGGTAACTTTGTGTGTTTCTGGGAAAAGGGGAATTTAAGCAAGTTGCCCTTGGGCGTACATTACCCGTAGGAAGAAAACTAGTTAGTGTCTGGTTCAGTGTTGAGCTTGGCAGCTGTAACTAACTGGTTTTGTGTTCAGTATTCGTCGGCTCGTGTTAGTTTAGGATGGCTACTTTTGAGTTGGATGCCTTTTTGGAAAACCCTACATGGGAGGTTTTTGAGAATTGCCGTAGAGTGGATCTACAGGCTTTGGCTGACCACTTTTCTGTACCCATATCAAGGGTTTTAGTGAAAGCAGAAGTTAGGAAAGCAGTGTTAGAGATATTATTGAATGAGCGAGTGCTTGAATTACCGCCGCCTGACCCTGCTGCTCCTGTAAGCCCGTCGGTGTCTGAGGACGAGGCTAAGGCTCCAGCCACATTGCCCCGTTTTGACCCACTCTCCCCACTGTCCGACAGTGATGCTAGGATGGATGTCCGCTCGACACGGCTCCAAATGGAGGCGGAAGAGCGGGCACAAATCAGGCAAGACAAGCTGGAGATGCATAAAATGGAACTAGAGGCAGAACAGGAGACGCGTAAGCTAGAGGCAGAACTGGAGACGCGTAGGCTTGATCAAGAACTGGAGACGCGTAAGATGGAACTGGAGATGCGTAAAATGGAACTGGAGGCAGAAACAGTGAGGTTAGTCTCTGCTCATACTATGCCTGCTAGTGAGCCATCCTCACCAGCTGTGTCGTCTGCTACTTTTGATATTAGTAGACAGATCACCTTGGTACCTGTGTTTAGGGAGTCAGAGGTTGATTCCTATTTCAGTGTTTTTGAACGTATAGCGGTAGCATTGAAATGGCCCGAAGAGGTATGGTGCCTATTACTTCAGTGTAAATTAACAGGTAAAGCCCAAGAGGTTCTGTCAGCGCTACCTCTTGAAGACAGCTTGAATTATGACGTGGTCAAAGCTACTGTTCTTCGTGCCTATGAGCTTGTTCCTGAGGCATATCGACAGAGATTTAGGTCTCATAAAAAGTCTCCTACTCAGACTTATGTGGAGTTTGCTAGAGACAAAGGAAATCTGTTTGACAAATGGCACAGTGCTAGTAAGGTAACTGATTTCAACTCTCTACGGGAGTTAATCTTGTTAGAAGAGTTTAAAAATTGCTTACCCGAACGCATTGTAGTTTATCTGAACGAACAGAAAGTATCCTCACTGTCGGAAGCGTCTGTATTGGCAGACGAGTTTGTGTTGATGCATAAGAGCGTGTTTTCGGCTCGTACGGAGAGCAGGGCCGCGCAGTTGCTAACTTTTAGTCCTAGTCGACCAGCAGTACATCCAGCACTCCCAAAAGATGTGCGTCACTGTTTCTATTGTCATAAGGTGGGACATATGGTTAATGATTGCTTTCTGCTAAAACGCAAACAGGGGATGCCTCAGCACGCCAGGCCGCCAACGGGTGTTGGGCTGATTCATACGGTTGTAAGGCTGGAATCAAGACAGAGGCCTCATAGTGAATGGGGTTTGAAAGTCCCTGTCCCAGTCCCAGATCACAGTTATGAACCGTTCATTTTTGAGGGGTTTGTTTCCATATCAGATGACGAAGCGTCTCAGCGTCCAGTTAGAATCCTCAGAGATACTGGTGCGGCGCAGTCGTTCATACTATCTGATGTGTTGCCCTTGTCCAATAATACATATTGTGGTTCCAGTGTGTTAGTACAAGGAATTGAAATGGGATTCGTCCCAGTGCCATTGCACTTTGTGAACGTACACTCTGAGTTAGTCAGTGGATTGTTCAGAGTTGGAGTATGTCCTATGTTGCCAGTAAAAGGTGTTACATTTATAATGGGCAACGATATTGCCGGAGGAAAGGTGATACCTGTATTGGAGGTACTGGATAAAAGTGACCAGTCTCTCTCCGAGGAGCTGGCACAGGGTTATCCAGATGTGTTACCCGCTTGTGCTGTCACACGTGCTCAAGCACGACAAGTGGGTGACGTGATAGATTTGTCGAACACGATTCTATTCAGAGAGTGTGACCCAGAGGATAATTTGGGTGAGGACATTCAGAGACTTATCCTGAAGCCACTCCTGTGTTGTCTTGGCTGTGTGCTTAGGGTTGTTGTCCTATTGGAAGGTGAACCTTGGTCCCAGTCTGAGGTCCTGAGCGCTCTGGAGCAGGTTTTCATCAAGGATCTCCCTGTACTCATATTTGCCTCGATCCTGACTAGTCTCCCAGTCCCTGCCGCTGAAAAACATCCCCACAGCATGATGCTGCTACCACCATGCTTCACCGTAGGGATGGTGCAGGTTTCCTCTAGACATGACGCTTGGCATTCAGGCCAAAGAGTTCAATCTTGGTTTCATCAGACCAGAGAAACTTGATCCACATGGTCTGAGAGTCCTTTAGGTGCCTTTTGGCAAACTCCAAGCGGGCTGTCATGTGCCTTTTACTGAGGAGTGGCTTCCGTCTGGCCAGTCTACCGTAAAGGCTTGATTGGTGGAGTGCTGCAGCGATGGTTGGGTTTCTGGAAGGTTCTCCCATCTCCACAGAGGAACTCTGGAGCTCTGTCAGAGTGACCATCGGGTTCTTGGTCACCTCCCTGACCAAGGCCCTTCTCCCCCGATTGCTCCGTTTGGATGGACGGCCAACTCTAGGAAGAGTCTTGGTGGTTCCAAACTTCTTCCATTTAAGAATGATGGAGGCCACTGTGTTCTTGGGGACTTTCAATCTGTGCCTCGACGCAATCCTGTCTCTGAGCTCTACGGACAATTTCTTTGACCTCATGGCTTGGTTTTTACTCTGACATGCACTGTCAACTGTGGGACCTTATATAGACAGGTGTGTGCCTTTCCAAATCATGTCCAATCAATTGAATTTACCACAGATGGACTCCAATCAAGTTCTAGAAACATCTCAGGGATGATCAATGGAAACAGGATGCACCTGAGCTCAATTTTGAGTCTCATAGCAAAGGGTCTGAATACTTACAGTGAGGGAAAAAAGTATTTGATTTTGTACGTTTGCCCACTGACAAAGAAATGATCAGTCTATAATTTTAATGGTAGGTTTATTTGAACAGTGAGACAGAATAACAACAAAGAAATCCAGAAAAACGCATGTCAAAAATGTTATAAATTGGTTTGCATTTTAATGAGGGAAATAAGTATTTGACCCCTCTGCAAAACATGACTTAGTACTTGGTGGCAAAACCCTTGTTGGCAATCACAGAGGTCAGACGTTTCTTGTAGTTGGCCGCCAGGTTTGCACACATCTCAAGAGGGATTTTGTCCCACTCCTCTTTGCAAATCTTCTCCAAGTCATTAAGGTTTCGAGGCTGACGTTTGGCAACTCGAACCTTCAGCTCCCTCCACAGATTTTCTATGGGATTAAGGTCTGGAGACTGGCTAGGCCACTCCAGGACCTTAATGTGCTTCTTCTTCAGCCACTCCTTTGTTGCCTTGGCCGTGTGTTTTGGGTTATTGTCATGCTGGAATACCCATCCACGACCCATTTTCAATGCCCTGGCTGAGGGAAGGAGGTTCTCACCCAAGATTTGACGGTACATGGCCCCATCCATCGTCCCTTTGATGCGGTGAAGTTGTCCTGTCCCCTTAGCAGAAAAACACCCCCAAAGCATAATGTTTCTACCTCCACGTTTGACGGTGGGGATGGTGTTCTTGGGGTCATAGGCAGCATTCTTCCTCCTCCAAACACGGCGAGTTGAGTTGATACCAAAGAGCTCCATTTTGGTCTCAATTGACCACAACACTTTCACCCAGTTCTCCTCTGAATCATTCAGATGTTCATTGGCAAACTTCAGACGGGTAAGTATACGTACTTTCTTGAGCAGGGGGACCTTGCGGGCACTGCAGGATTTCAATCCTTCACGGCGTAGTGTGTTACCAATTGTTTTCTTGGTGACTATGGTCCCAGCTGCCTTGAGATCATTGACAAGATCCTCCCGTGTAGTTCTGGGCTGATTCCTCACTGTTCTCATGATTGTTGCAACTCCACGAGGTGAGATCTTGCATGGAGCCCCAGGCCGAGGGAGATTGACAGTAATTTTGTATTTCTTCCATCTGCGAATAATCGCACCAACTGTTGTCACCTTCTCACCAAGCTGCTTGGCGATGGTCTTGTAGCTCATTCCAGCCTTGTGTAGGTCTACAATCTTATCCCTGACATCCTTGGAGAGCTCTTTGGTCTTGGCCATGGTGGAGAGTTTGGAATCTGATTGATTGATTGCTTCTGTGGACAGGTGTCTTTTATACAGGTAACAAGATGAGATTAGGAGCACTCCCTTTAAGAGTGTGCTCCTAATCTCAGCTCGTTACCTGTACAAAAGACACCTGGGAGCCAGAAATCTTTCTGATTGAGAGGGGGTCAAATAAGTATTTCCCTCATTAAAATGCAAATCAATTTATAACATTTTTGGCATGCGTTTTTCTGGATTTTGTTGTTGTTATTATGTCTCTCTCTGTTCAAATAAACCTACCATTAAAATTATAGACTGATAATTTCTTTGTCAGTGGGCAAACGTACAAAATCAGCAGGGGATCAAATACTTGTTTCCCTCACTGTATGTAAATAATGTATTTTCGCTTTGTCATTATGTGGTATTTTGTGTAGATTGATGAGGAAAAAATTACTTTCATCCATTTTAGAATAAGGCTGTAACATAACAAAATGTGGAAAAAGTCAAGGTGGCTGAATACTTTCCGAATGCACTATATACAGTGGGGAAAAAAAGTATTTAGTCAGCCACCAATTGTGCAAGTTCTCCCACTTAAAAAGATGAGAGAGGCCTGTAATTTTCATCATAGGTACACGTCAACTATGACAGACAAAATGAGAAAAAAAAATCCAGAAAATCACATTGTAGGATTTTTTATGAATTTATTGGCATATGATGGTGGAAAATAAGTATTTGGTCAATAACAAAAGTTTCTCAATACTTTGTTATATACCCTTTGTTGACAATGACACAGGTCAAACGTTTTCTGTAAGTCTTCACAAGGTTTTCACACACTGTTGCTGGTATTTTGGCCCATTCCTCCATGCAGATCTCCTCTAGAGCAGTGATGTTTTGGGGCTGTCGCTGGGCAACACAGACTTTTAACTCCCTCCAAAGATTTTCTATGGGGTTGAGATCTGGAGACTGGCTAGGCCACTCCAGGACCGTGAAATGCTTCTTACGAAGCCACTCCTTCGTTGCCCGGGCGGTGTGTTTGGGATCATTGTCATGCTGAAAGACCCAGCCACGTTTCATCTTCAATGCCCTTGCTGATGGAAGGAGGGTTTCACTCAAAATCTCACGATACATGGCCCCATTCATTCTTTCCTTTACACGGATCAGTCGTCCTGGTCCCTTTGCAGAACAACAGCCCCAAAGCATGATGTTTCCAACCCCATGCTTCACAGTAGGTATGGTGTTCTTTGGATGCAACTCAGCATTCTTTGTCCTCCAAACATGACGAGTTGAGTTTTTACCAAAAAGTTATATTTTGGTTTCATCTGACCATATGACATTCTCCCAATCCTCTTCTGGATCATCCAAATGCACTTCAGACGGGCCTGGACATGTACTGGCTTAAGCAGGGGGACACGTCTCGCACTGCAGGATTTGAGTCCCTGGCGGCGTAGTGTGTTACTGATGGTTGGCTTTGTTACTTTGGTCCCAGCTCTCTGCAGGTCATTCACTAGGTCCCCCCGTGTGGTTCTGGGATTTTTGCTCACCGTTCTTGTGATCATTTTGACCCCATGGGGTGAGATCTTGCGTGGAGCCCCAGATCGAGGGAGATTATCAGGGGTCTTGTATGTCTTCCATTTCCTAATAATTGCTCCCACAGTTGATTTCTTCAAACCAAGCTGCTTACCTATTGCAGATTCAGTCTTCCCAGCCTGGTGCAGGTCTACAATTTTGTTTTTGGTGTCCTTTGACAGCTCTTTGGTCTTGGCCATTGTGAAGTTTGGAGTGTGACTGTTTGAGGTTGTGGACAGGTGTATTTTATACTGATAACAAGTTCAAACAGGTGCCATTAATACAGGTAACGAGTGGAGGACAGAGGAGCCTCTTAAAGAAGAAGTTACAGGTCTGTGAGAGCCAGAAATCTTGCTTGTTTGTAGGTGACCAAATACTTATTTTCCACCATAATTTGCAAATAAATTCATTAAAAATCCTACAATGGGATTTTCTGGATTTTTTTTCCTCAATTTGTCTGTCATAGTTGACGTGTACCTATGATGAAAATTACAGGCCTCTCTCATCTTTTTAAGTGGGAGAACTTGCACAATTGGTGGCTGACTAAATACTTTTTTTCCCCACTGTATACAGGGAGTACCAGTACCAGATCAAAGTGCACAGCTACGAGGTACTTGAGGTAGATACTGTATGTACATGAAGGCGAGGTAAAGTGACTAGGCATCCAGATAGATAATAATAAGAGTAAAATAAAGAACAGAGTAGCAGCAGCAAATTATGAGTGTAAAAGTGTGTGTGTGAGTGTGCGTGTGTGTATGTTTGTGTTGTGTCGGTATGCGTGTGTGTGTTATGTGTGTGTGTGTGTGTGTGTGCGTATGTACTGTAGTGTTTGAATGTGTGAGGGATTTTTGTGTGAGTGACAGTGTAGTGTTTGTGATTGAGCGTGTTTATGGTGTGTATATATAGTCTAGTGAGTGTGCGTAGGGTCAGTGCAGATTGTTTGGGTACCATTCATTGACTATTTAGCAGTCTGGCTATTTAGCACACAGAAGGTTGGAGGCACCTTAATTGGGGAGCACGGGCTCATGGTAATGGCTGGAATGGAATTAGTGGAATGGCATCAAATACATCAAACACATGAATTCCAGGTGTTTGATGCCATTAAATTCGCTCCGTTCCAGACATTATTATGAACTGTTCTCCCCTCAGCAGCCTCCTGTGATTTAGCTGTCTTATTGCTTGGGGGTAGATGCTGTCTCGAAGCCTGTTGTTCCGAGAACCGATGTTCCGGTACCGTTTGCCGGACGGTAGCAGAGTGAATAGTCTATGGCTTGAGTGGCTGGAGTCTTTGGCCATTTTTTTAGCCTTTTTCTGATGGACCCTTTTCGGGTCCATGATGAGTTAGTACATTGTAAATGACTCGAAAGCACATACTGTAGTATGTGCTTTGCATGGACAAAATATAAATGTCAAACTAAGATTTTGACAGGCTTAGTATTGTGTAAAAATGCGTTCTTATTATAAGTGTATGACATAACATGCCACAGGATATTATGACAAGTGCATTGCGTGACTAACCTTTCGAACGTTTTCTTCACTGCCTTGGCTGTTGTCTCTTGTATCCCCAATAGCATTGGAGTCAGTCTGTTGAAACAAACCAACATAAGATACAGTAAATGCAACCATCGTCATTTGCCTGACATTTTGTAAATTGATTGCATCCTTCTCATTTTATTGTTTTTATATGCGCTGTGTGGAATTATGTAAATCTTAGGATCTTTACCCTGCCCTCCAGTGATTGGCTCTCACTCTCTGAAGAATGGCTCTCGGAAGACTGTGTGAAGGGGAACAGATTACAACAAAATGTACCAAAGAGGTATTTTTAAATGTATTTATTTTTGTATCGACTAACAGCCCTGGTATTTGCACAACCAAAACAACCCATATTAAATACTACAGTTTACTATAGAATACTACAGTACTTACTATAGAATTCTATAGTAAACTGTAGGATACTGTAGAATACTATACTACACACTGTAGTATCCCTCCATCATATGTAGTACTTACTATACAACATTGTAGTATACTGTAGAATACTATAGTAAATACTACAGTAATGTCTGCAAAAACAGTACAGTCCGCAAAAATACTGCACTTTCTTATACTACAGTATTTAATTTGCATTTACTCTGCCCATTCCCCTCCCCATATAGCATTTTATGCCACGCATAAGTGAGAAACATACATGCCAAGTATAGACCATATATTGTATTCCCTACAGGTTATAGAAAAGAGCAGAAGCTCTGAACTATCCGTTCAGACCCCATTCCTACCTACCTACAGGTTATGGAAAATGTGCTCTTTTAGTATTTCTCCAGTAGGAGAAAGCCTCCACTTCTATGTCAAAGATAATAAAACAAAAACATTATAGTAAATACTATACTAATGTCACCAAAAGCACTGCAATAAATACTACAGTATACTACAATCTGCAAAAACACTACATTTATTTCTATAGTATATACAGTGAGGGAAAAAGTATTTGATCCCCTGCTGACTTTGTACGTTTGCCCACTGACAAAGAAATGATCAGTCTATAATTTTAATGGTAGGTTTATTTGAACAGTGAGAGACAGAATAACAACAAAAAAATCCAGAATAACGCATGTCAAAAATGTTATAAATTGATTTGCATTTTAATGAGGGAAATAAGTATTTGACCCCCTCTCAATCAGAAAGATTTCTGGCTCCCAGGTGTCTTTCATACAGGTAACGAGCTGAGATTAGGAGCACACTCTTAAAGGGAGTGCTCCTAATCTCAGCTTGTTACCTGTATAAAAGACACCTGTCCACAGAAGCAATCAATCAATCAGATTCCAAACTCTCCACCATGGCCAAGACCAAAGACCTCTCCAAGGATGTCAGGGACAAGATTGTAGACCTACACAAGACTGGAATGGGCTACAAGACCATCGCCAAGCAGCTTGGTGAGAAGGTGACAACATTTGGTGCGATTATTCGCAAATGGAAGAAACACAAAATAACTGTCAATCTCCCTCGGCCTGGGGCCCCATGCAAGATCTCACCTCGTGGAGTTGCAATGATCATGAGAACGGTGAGGAATCAGCCTAGAACTACACGGAAGGATCTTGTCAATGATCTCAAGGCAGCTGGGACCATAGTCACCAAGAAAACAATTGGTAACACACTACGCCGTGAAGGACTGAACTCCTGCAGCGCCCACAAGGTCCCCCTGCTCAAGAAAGCACATATACAGGCCCGTCTGAAGTTTGCCAATGAACATCTGAATGATTCAGAGGAGACCAAAATCGAGCTCTTTGGCATCAACTCAACTCGCCGTGTTTGGAGGAGGAGGAATGCTGCCTATGACCCCAAGAACACCATCCCCACCGTCAAACATGGAGGTGGAAACATTATGCTTTGGGGGTGTTTTTCTGCTAAGGGGACAGGACAACTTCACCGCATCAAAGGGACGATGGACCGTCAAATCTTGGGTGAGAACCTCCTTCCCTCAGCCAGGGCATTGAAAATGGGTTGTGGATGGGTATTCCAGCATGACAATGACCCAAAACACATGGCCAAGGCAACAAAGGAGTGGCTCAAGAAGAAGCACATTAAGTTCCTGGAGTGGCCTAGCCAGTCTCCAGACCTTAATCCCATAGAAAATCTGTGGAGGGAGCTGAAGGTTCGAAGTTGCCAAATGTCAGCCTCGAAACCTTAATGACTTGGAGAAGATCTGCAAAGAAGAGTGGGACAAAATCCCTCCTGAGATGTGTGCAAACCTGGTGGCCAACTACAAGAAACGTCTGACCTCTGTGATTGCCAACAAGGGTTTTTCCACCAAGTACTAAGTCATGTTTTGCAGAGGGTCAAATACTTATTTCCCTCATTAAAATGCAAATCAATTTATAACATTTTTGACATACGTTTTTCTGGATTTTTTTTGTTGTTATTCTGGCTCTCACTGTTCAAATAAACCTACCATTAAAATGATAGACTGATAATTTGTTAGTCAGTGGGCAAATGTACAAAATCAGCAGGGGATCAAATACTTTTTTCCCTCACAGTATAGTATTTTTTCATGTGGGAAGGATAATACTGTAGTAGGCAAACTGTTGTTGTCACTCACCTCTGATTTGGATTCCAATGATTCGGACTCAGACTCTGAACTCTGAAACCCAATTTAACACAGATTGAATATTCAAGATTAGAGCCACTTGATAAAGGCGAACAGGGGTGTCAGTATCATGCGTATGTATCAAGCGTCTCCGAGTATGCTCATCTATGATCAGTTTTGGCTTGTAGATCCTAATGAATAAGATGACATGGACAAGGGGGACCTGATCCAAGATCAGCACTACTGCTCTAAATGCTGTGTGAATACGGCCCCAGATACATTCTAGGCATTGCTTGTAATGTCAATACTTTTGAGCAGAAAAGAATGAGCCTGTTTTAAAAGATGAACCTACCTCGTCCTCTGAGGTACTTTCTTCAGAGCTCTATAAGAAAAGAGATGTGGGTTATTACACTACCGGTCAAAAGTTTTAGAACACCTACTCATTCAAGGGTTTTTCTTTATTTTTGCTATTTTCTACATTGTAGAATAATAGTGAAGACATCAAAACTATATAGTAACCAAAAAAGTGTTAAACAAATCAAAATATATTTTATATTTGAGATTCTTCAAATAGCCACCCTTTGCTTTGATGACAGCTTTGCAAACTCTTGGCATTCTCTCAACCAGCTTCATGAGGTAGTCACCTGGAGTGCATTTCAATTAACAGGTGTGACTTCTTAAAAGTTAATTTGTGGAATTTATTTCCTTCTTAATGCATTTGAACCAATCAGTTGTGTTGTGACAAGATAGGCGGGGGTATACAGAAGATAGCCCTATTTGGTAAAAGACCAAGTCCATATTATGGCAATAACAGCCCAAATAAACAAAGAGAAACGACAGTCCATCGTTACATTAAGACATGAAGGTCAGTCAATACGGAAAATTCAAGTGCAGTCTCAAAAACCATCAAGCGCTATGATGAAACTGGCTCTCATGAGGACCGCCACAGGAATGGAAGACCCAGAGTTACCTCTGCTGCAGAGGATAAGTTCATTAGAGTTAGATATTGCAGCCCAAATAAATGCTTCACAGAGTTCAAGTAACAAGACACATCTCGACATCAACTGTTCAGAGGAGACTGTGTGAATCAAGCCTTCATGGTAGAATTGCTGCAAAGAAACCACTACTAAAGGACACCAATAATAAGAAGAGACTTGCTTGGGCCAAGAAACACGAGCAATGGACATTAGACCGGTGTAAATTTGTCCTTTGGTCTTGAGTCCAAATTGGAGATTTTTGGTTCCAACCGCTGTGTCTTTGTGAGATGCGGTGTGGGTGAATGGATGATCTCCGCATGTGTATTTTCCACCGTAAAGCATGGAGGAGGAGGTGTTATGGTGTGGGGGTGCTTTGCTGGTAACACTGTCTGTGATTTATTTAGAATTCAAGGCACACTTAACCAGCATGGCTACCACAGCATTCTGCAGCGATACACCATCCCATCTGGTTTGGGCTTAGTGGGACTATCATTTGTTTTTCAACAGGACAATGACCCAACACACCTCCAGGCTGTGTAAGGGCTATTTTACGAAGAAGGAGAGTGATGGAGTACTGCATCAGATGACCTGGCCTCCACAATCCAACGACCTCAACCAAATTGAGATGCTTTGGGATGAGTCGGACCGCAGAGTGAAGGAAAGCAGCCAACAAGTGCTCAGCATATGTGGGAACTCCTTCCAGGTGAAGCTGGTTGAGAGAATGCCAAGACTGTTCAAAGCTGTCATCAAGGCAAAGGGTGGCTATTTGAAGAATGTCAAATATAACAACAATTTTGATTTGTTTAATACTTTTTAGGTTACTACATGATTCCATATGTGTTATTTCATAGTTTTGATGTCTTCACTATTATTCTACAATGTAGAAAATAGTAAAAATAAAGAAAAACCCTTGAATGAGTAGGTGTTCTAAAACTTTTGACCGGTAGTGTATAAACATTAATATGCATTACAATGAATAAGCATAGTGCATTTATTAATATTTAAAAAGTATAAATAATGGCTTATTCATGGAAGTAATTATAAATTATGAGTTAGATAAAGACCTATTCTGTTTTTTGCCAATGCACTCACACTTGTATGTTTTACATTCTACACCTGGTGACATTTTAATATTATTCCATTCAACCCACCTCGAGCTCTGAAGTGTCACTTTGATCCGAAGATTGCGAGGCGGATGAACTTAGCCTTTGCGTTTGAGTCTGAAACACAATGCCAGCAGAAAAGCACAATGCATTTAATAACAACCTGTCAATGCGACAAAAAAAAACTCTACCATTGCCCAAACAAGCCATTGTAAGTAGAGTATATGGGTGTATACTGTGCAATGAGCTCTACTTCGAATGCAATCTAAACTTGAGGTTTGAAACAGGAATGATGAACTACCATAACTGTCAGCTTTTCTGACTTGGACTGCGGGGGAGGTAGACAACGTGATTGCAATCTACAGGCTTGCGTGCATTTTTCAGACCCACACCCCAACACAACAATCAAACTGCAGATACTTTTGATAGCTTGTTTTGATATTACTTACCATGTTTGATGATTCCAGTTCACTCTGCTCCAAAATAACTTTGTACAGAATCTGTTAAAAGAAACATATACAGTTCGATATGTGAGAATACAAAAATAATACAAAAGTCTGATGCGTTAAATCTATATCAACTCATCATTTACATTTTATTGTGAATAAATTAAGATTGTTCAATAAAACAACAAGGGTACTTACTGGGTTGGCATAAACCGCCCCCACCAAGCAAAAAATCACTATAGTAATCTTCATTCTACAATGAACACAGAATATTAACATTGTTGATTTTAGTAACTGTGGATTGATGCATTAGGCCTACTGGATTTTTTGGGTTGCATTTCTAATAACATGTATCAAGCGTCTAAATAAAACCATCAATATTTGTTGTAGGTGTGCTGTTAAAAGAAAAGAAAAGCAAACAAGTGAGACAGTCGCTTAGGCAGTGCAATTCATTTTCCACATGCAGTTTTTTCATATACATTTTATATACTATAACTATATTCACTCTATATACTACAACTATATACATTCTAGTGTATACATTCTGTGCTAAACCTGTGTATTGTGTATGTGTTGAAATCAACCATGGTCCTTTACCTTTTCCCCAGTTTCACCAGAATCAGATGCTTGTAGCTGCAAACCCAACTCTGCCAATGGTCCTTGTACTGTGTACAGTAGTAGTTTAGAACGCCAGGCACTACTATCCCACTGGATGTTGAGACAATGTGAGCAGGATTAAATGGATGTGGTGAGTTGAGGAGACAGACAGGGATATATACTAACCAGAACCCTCAATTAACATGATCGCCTCACTTCCTCCCAGCCAACTCGGTTCACCACACTTTTTGTGAAAGTGTATTGGTGCCGGATACCGAATGTACACACACATAAACACATACGCACACACGCGCGCACACACACCACACGTGATTCCAAGAGCATGACCACATCGGCCACACCATCTCCTCCACCTTCAGGGAATTCTACATCCCCATGGCCTCATCTTCATCCTTTTACGATAGGATCTTCATCACAGCCCGGACCTTGTACCACAAACGGAGCTCCTCGGTGACCCTGTGTAAGAGGAGAGCCAGCAGCCACAACTACCTCAGTAACTGCCCCGTCACACCAATGTCTCTCTAGGACTGCTTTCAATGGCTATGTCTGGACTGATTGTTAATCGGCTGTAAACAATGTATTAAAGATGCTATGCTATACCATAGCAAATGTTTACATTTTTGGGGAATAAAAGCGGGTTTCATTTCAACTGAGAAAATAGTAGATAGCCTTTATCCAGAGCGGTATTAAAGAAGAGTAAATAACATAATTTACAGAAAGTTACCAGTGGTGTAGTGGAGGGTATATTCACATAAACACTGTTCATGCACGTTTTATTTTATTTTGCACAAGCGTTTACCCACCTTTTGCAGAAAAATGCATTGAAAGTAAAGGGAGCATTACTATACTCACACTGACTGGTGGTCAGTGTTTAACCACATATTTTTTTACCACTACATCATTGCATGTTACAATAACAAAAGTACAGTACATGTACTGTGCTATGCATTTAGTTGACAATTATGGTTTTCATCTTTCAACTTGTTAATGAAAACATAAATAATAAAACACCTTAGCAATTAGTCTTAATGTTTCACAGTAGGCTATACAATTAGCATTTTGAATGGAGAAATACAATTACAGTAAGAGTGCAGGAGTGAAGAACACTTATGGCTCATGACATGGTTGCACTATAAGCCTTTAAATCTCAGAGATTTCATGTGCCATCCTCCATGCATATTCAGTTACATCTGCCAGGGACTAGTCTCCAACGCAACCAAGGTCGGGACATTTTAAAACACAGGTAAACGGAAAGATGAAAGGATACTGTGGTGAAGCTGTTCTTACACTAAACAAAAATATAACGCAACATGTAAATATGATGATTTATGAGCTGAAATAAAAGATCCCAAAAAACGTATTTCTCTCAAATGTTGTGCACACATTTGTTTACATCCCTGTTAGTGAGCATTTCTCCTTTGCCAAGATAATCCATCCACTTGACAGTTGTGGCATATCAAGAAGCTGATTAAAGAGCATGATCATTACACAGGTGCACCTTGTGCTGGGGACAATAAAAGGCGACTCTAAAATGTGCAGTTTTGTCACACAACACAATGCCACAGATGTCTCAAGTTTTGAGGGAGCGTGCAATTGGCATGCTGACTGCAGGAATGTCCACCAGAGCTGTTGCCAGATAATTTAATGTTCATTTCTCTACCATAAGCCACCTCCAATGTTGTTTTAGAGAATTTGGCAGTACGTCCAACTGGCCTCACAACCGCAGACCATATGTAACCATGCCAGCCCAGGACCTCCACATCCTGCTTCTTCACCTGCGGGATCGTCTGAGACCAGCCACCCGGACAGCTGATGAAACTGTGGGTTTGCACAATCAAAACATTTCTGCGCAAACTGTCAGAAACCATCTCAGGGAAGCTCATCTGCGTGCTCGTCGTCCTCACCAGGGTCTTGACCTGACTGCAGTTCGGCATCGTAACCAACTTCAGTGGGCAAATGCTCACTTTCGATGGCCACTGGCACACTGGAGAAGTGTGCTTCACAGATGTATCTCAATTTCAACTGTACCGGGCAGATGGCAGACAAAGTGTATGGCGTCATGTGGGCGAGTGGTTTGCTGATAACGCTGTGAACAGAGAGCGCCATGGTGGCGGTGGGGTTATGGTATGGGCAGGCATAAGCTACGGACAATGAATACAATTGCATTTTATCGATGGCAATTTGAATGCACAGGGATACGGTGATGAGATCCTGAGGCCATTGTCATGCCATTCATCCGTCGCCATCACCTCATGGTTCAGCATTATAATGCAGGCCCCATGTCGCAAGGATCTGTACACAATTCCTGGAAGCTGAAAATGTCTCAGTTCTTCCATGGCCTGCATACTCACCAGACATGTCACCCATTGAGCATGTTCGGGATGCTCTGGATTGACGTGTACAACAGTGTGTTCCAGTTCCCGCCAATATCCAGTAACTTCGCACAGCCATTGAAGAGGAGTGGGACAACATTCCGCAGGCCACAATCAACAGCCTGATCAACTCTATGGTGTGACCCCCATCTGCCTGAGACTGGTTTTCTGATCCACGACCCTGCCTTTTTTCTAAGGTATCTGTGACCAACAGATGCATATCTGTATTCCTAGTCATGTGAAATCCATAGATTAGGGCATAATTAATTTATATTGACTGATTTCCTTATATGTACTGTAACTCAGTAAAATGTTTGAAATTGTTGCATGTTGCGTTTATATTTTTGTTCAGTGTAGTAATAAGAGGGGTATCCAGTGTGAGGCATATGTGAACCCTGGGCTTGTTTACTTACATTCTCTCTCATCCTCTTACATTGTATATTCTCCTTTCTCTATCTGGTTATTTCTCCCTTAGCCCATAACTCTTGTGCGCTCTTTAAGGAGCATGCACTTGTTTAACATGAACATCACAAGTACTGCAACTTAATATTCATCCTTGATATTTCCAACTTTCAGAGGTGGATGGATTGATATATTCCTGAAATGATTATTCAAGCATTCATACATTGTCATAACCTATTGTAATTACATATTTGTAAGGCAATGAAAGGTTTGTTTTGACAAGTCACCCTGGGACAATTCTTATTTTCATTTCACTTTGTGTTACTAGGTTAATGTTCCCATGATTTCAGTTCACAGAGGATTCTAAGCAGTAACCTCAATATAACCTTAAAGCTGCAAAATGTAACTTGCCTGTTTTGTCACATAAACTGAAATTAGGCCAACTATTAGAATCTTAGCAACCAGGAAATGGCGGAGCGATGTCTGCATAGTGCACCTTTAATTTAGAGCACACATTCATTAGCATACATCTAATTTAATTGAGGATACACTGACTCATTAATGTTATTACATGAATATAAACATAACATTGAACTGCATCTCTGAGGTAAATACACCATAGCTTACATATTTACTTATTTTGGGGGGTTATAATCCAGCACGGAAAGATTAATCAGACATTCAAAGTATTTAAAATGTATTTTGATGTATTGATTTACAAAGCAAAAGACCATGAACATAAGTTAAACTAATGAACCAATCACACTGCCTTGCCTTCCGCACGACATAACAGCAGTTACCTAGCAACATCCCACCTGTTTAAGCGATTAGAAGCTTCCATCCATAGTCAGGATGGAAGTGTGTTTTGACTTTCGACCGTGTGTGCAGTTCCTTTTTTCATTTAAAGGATTAGAGCAGGTAGCCAAGTGGCCACTGCCTCACAGATATCACTGATAAGGTTTGAGGGGTTTACCTAATCCCAGTCGAGCACATGGGCAGAGGACAGCGGTATAAAAGTTCATGGAGGGAGCAGTAGGGTCTACACTGAACACCGAACAGGCTTCCACCAAGATAAACATACACAGGTAATGCTTTTTCCATTCACTATGTTGTGTTTCCAATGTATTGTTTCACTGCTTTTCTTTGTGTTTATGAGTTTTCAACTTCTGAGATGAATATGTTGGTTTTGAATGGTTTTGTTCATGTTTCTTGTCAGGATATTGCCAACCATCACTAAAATGTGCTTGTTGAAATCAACTGGAGTATCCCTCATTCTGTCCATACTTCTATTCATCGCAGACTCTTATCCAAACAGTGAGAAGACAAACAGTAAGTTTTATGTTACAATAACTGTTTTTGTTGATGGTTTATGTGTTCTGGAAACAAAATGACCAGTGAGTTCTTCTGTTCATTATAAAGAGAATATAAATTGGTATATTACCTCCTTATTCCCAAACTGTGTGCTTACAAGGAAGAGAGCCATACATTGGTGATGCATGGTTACCAAGCTTAAGATCAGACTATTCAATAGATTCTCAATTAATTAATGTCTTCATTATCTTCACAGTGGGCTGTGAGGAATGCACACTGAAGCCGAACACAATCTTCCCCAACATCATGCAGTGTACAGGCTGCTGCTTCTCCAGAGCTTATCCAACCCCACTACGGTCCAAGCAAACCATGTTGGTCCCCAAGAACATCACCTCTGAAGCCACATGCTGCGTTGCAAAAGAAGGGAAAAGAGTAAGACAATATTTAGCTAATAAAGTAGTTGGGATTGATATTCTCTGCTGCAAAAAGTTTGATAATCTGACATGACAACCTTCCTAGTATAATGCACATAAGATCTAAGCGTATCATTTAACAACAACTCGAATTAACCTGAATTTTTTTTTTTTACCATCTCTCTTTCACTTGATACTTTCTCTCCTCCTCCTCTCTCAGGTCACCACCAAGGAAGGCTTCCCGGTGACGAACCACACAGAGTGTCACTGCAGCACCTGTTATTACCATAAATCATAAACTGTCTGTGAGGGCTGGAAATCTCCTTGTCGTAGAAGTAAAAGCTTGGCAACAGATCATATATTTTGCACAACTTATTCCTGAAGTTCCTTGTGTTTTAAGAGAAATCACATATTAGGAAATCATTGTGATCCACAAAAGGTCATATTCTGCAGAGAATATTTATAGTGCTCTTATGGTCGCAATGATATAAAGTTGTATTCCTGTACTGTGTTAATCAAATGTAGACTTTACTGTATGAATTGAATACTGATTAAAATGCCAATTAACATGATTGCATCACTTCCTCCCAGCCAACTCAGCTTCATCACACTGTATTGGTGCCGGATGCTGAATGCACACACACACACCCACACACACACATAAACACATAAACACACACACACGCACGTAGGCACGCACGCACAAACACATGCAGGCTTCCAAGAGTTACTCCATTCAGTCTTTCGTCTTCTTCCTCCTCCCCCTCACTGACTTAAGTCAATATAATTTAGGAGGCTAAACTATAGGGTGTGCAGCCTCTTGTAAAAACAAGCGTGCCCACTCCACGAACGGAAGACGGAAGGTCAAATAAGAATATGTCTCCTTCCTGTGAAACGATTCCATTTCCTCAAAATAATACAGTAAATACATACTGAACATGCATAGATCATCCTTCCAGCCATGAGCCTGTCCTCCTAATTTCTCCCATCACTGGCCTGCACTGGTTGTAAGTGTATGAAAATGTACCTTTCAGTCGGTGTAAATGATAGGGTGGATTATACATTGATATTTTTTGTTAAGACAAGGATACCAAAAGCATTATGCATAGCTCAGAATTTTTATACAGACGATTTTACTTTAAGTTTATTGTTTTCTTTCTGAATGTCGATAGTACATTATTCAATGCTTATAATATGAGTCATACACAGTAATATGATGGATATGAGTGAAATTCTTATGCTATAAACATAGCACAGTCTGTCTAAATTCTGACTATAGTCGCTTACTTCTAGAAGCTTATGTAATAAATTGTTTCCTGGATATCCATATTTGGCTCATCCTAAATCGGTCCTCCGAGGTGTTGAATCTGAATCTGACGACAGATTCTCAGAACTGTGCACTATTCTGGGAGAGGGCCTTTTGTCTCTCACCACACCATGGGTGTGTGTTTGTGGGTGTGCAAGCATGTGTTTGTGTGTGTGTGGCTGTGGCTTGTGTAGGCAATGTGGTAGTTTATGGTATTGACCAACCCCATTTTGAGAAAAATCGACTCAGTCACAGCAGCCTCCCTTACCTTTTCAATGAAAATCCCAGAGGCCTCTACATTATGGACAAGGTATTTGTATAATAAACATGATCAAAAGTGAACAGTTTTTCTTTTCATTCACATTTACCACAAAAACCAAGGTATGAATACTGCCATGTGCACGTTTAAAAAAAAAAATCTGTATAATTACAATTTTGGGGATTCACACACTCCCTACATCTCTGATGAATATAACAGGAAACCTGTTCGATCACCATGCACTGCAAAATCATTCTGCCTATGGATACGGAAAACATCAACACATTAACATCAACACACCAGATGATATAGCCATTGGACTTGGGGCTCGACTGGGAGTTTACCTCATCTTTGGATTTTTTTATTCTGCTTTGCCACTAAAATCATAATAAACACTGACAACTGAAATATTGTGTTATTATTGTATGACAGGACTTCATCCAAATGGACTTAATCCAAATGCCATGGCTTCCTACTCTAGTGCTCCCTCTATTTTGCTCATCAGACAGGAGCCCCCACCACTGAGAGGTCCAAGGTTGCCACGGTAATTTCCCTGCTGACCGGGCGGGTGTTGGAGTGGGCTACGGCTGTCTGGGAGAGAGGAGAGGAAGAGCTGGGTTCCTACGAGGGGTTCATGGCTCTGTTCAGGGCGGTCTTCGACCATCCACCGGAGTGCAGGTGAGCGACTACTCCAACTCCGGCATGGTGCCCAGACAGCTGTGGAGTACGCCTCACCTTCCGGACCATGGCAGCCTCCAACGGATGGAATGAGCCGGCGCTCTGCACCATATTCCGAAGAGGACTGCGCGAGGAGATCCAGACGGAGTTGGCGTGCAGAGACGACAACCTTTCCCTGGGCGTGCTCATCGCGATGGCCATCCGTCTGGAAAACCTTCTTCAGGAGCGCCGGCGCTCTCCTCAAGCATTACCCTCCTCCTTTGGCCGTCCCGGGGCAGAGCCTGAACCCATGGAGATTGGGGTCACACACCTCCCCAGCGGTGTCCGGTGCGTCCCAACCCGAAGTCCACTGGGGCAGAGGGATAGCCCCGTGATCAGCTGTCTCCCAAGGTAGGCGTGAGTATTCCTTCATCATCGTTTTCCTCCAAACACTTCCTGGTTTCCATTTCACTGGCTGGCTGTCCCTCAGGGGTTGTCTCTACAGCTCTAGTGGACTCTGGTGCCGCAAGGACTTTTATCGACCAGGCCCTCGTCTCCTCCCTGAACATCAGTGTGTACCCGCTCTCCTTTTTTGGTCCAAGCCCTGGATAAACAACCATTGGGATTCGGCACTATCATGCACATAACAGCACCACTCACCCTCACCATGGGACCCATGCACCAAGAAAGCCAGCCCTTCCTCATCATCACTGCTTCTGTACACAAAGTCATCCTCTGCCTTCTGTGGCTCCAACGTCATGACCCCACAATCTCCTGGTCGAGGATGAAAATCACCACCTGGGCACCCCGAAAACGGAAGACCTGCTTTCCCTTACCTTGTGGTTCCACGTCGGTTGAGAGTCCTGTGAGTGTCCTCCAGCCCATCATTCCGTCCTCCCATATCGTTGGCCCCGTGTGGACGTCTGCCAAGCTCTGCAGAGGGAACCCGCGCCTGCTACCTTTCCTCCTGAGCATCTACGTCCCCACAGAGGTGAGGGATCGGCTGTTGACCTGGGCGCATACATCCCTCGCCGCTGGACACCCAGGTATCACCCGCACTATTCAATCTATCTCTGCGAAGTACTGGTGGCCCACCTTGGCACAGGACGTCGTCCGCTAAGTCAATTCATGCTCCGTATGTGTCTAAACAAAATCTCCCCGGCACGCTCCAGTGGGAAACTCCACCCCCTTCCTGTGCCTCAGCGGCCTTGGTCCCATCTGTCCATAGACTTCGTTACTGATCTCCCTCCGTCTGATGGTTTCACCACTATTATGGTTGTTGTGGACAGATTTTCTAAATCCTTCCGTTTTAGCCCTCTTTCTGGTCTCCCTACCACTCTCCAGGTCGCTGAGGCACTGTTTCAGCAGGTCTTCCTGCACTATGGCCTTCCGGCGGACATCGTCTCCGACCGTGGCCGCCAATTCACGTCACAGGTATAGAGAGCCTTCATGGAGAAGTTGGGGGTCACAGTCAGCCTCACATCCGGGGTACCAGCCTCAGTCTAACAGGCAGGTGGAGAGGACCAACCAGGAGCTGGGGAGGTTCCTAAAGAGTCACTGCCAGGACCGGAAGGGGGAGGGGGCCTGGTTCCTTCCCTGGGCGGAATACGCCCAGAACTCACTTCGTCACTCCTCCACCGGGTTGACTCCCTTCCAGAGCGTCCTGGGACTTCAGCCGGCCCTGTCTCCGTGGACTCCGACCCAGACCGAGGCCCCTGCAGTGGAGGAGTGGTTCTGGCGCGCAGAGGAGGCGTGGAACGCCGCCGGCCATCAGAAGGATCAGGCGGACCGCCACCGCAGTAAGGCTCCCGTGTTCCATCCTGGTGATCGCTTCTGGCTCTCCACCAAGAACCTCCCACGCCGCCTGCCCTGCCAGAAGCTGAGCCCCCGGTTTTTTGGGCCCTTCAAGGTCCTCCGAAGGGTCAACGAGGTGACATATAGATTACAGCTCACCACTAACTACTGGATCTCACCCTCTTTTCATGTTTCCCTCCTCAGGCCGGTGGTTGCTGGTCCCCTGGCTGATCCTAAGGACACCCCTCCGCCTCCCCTTGACATCAAGGGAAGCCCCGCCTATGCCGTCAGATCCCTCCTGGACTCCCGACATCGTGGGGGTTGGCTCCAGTACCTGGTGGACTGGGAGGGGTACGGTCCTGAGGAGCGTACCCCGCTCCTCGCCCTCTGGGCCGTCCCCCTGGCCGGTGTTGTCCTGCGGCTGGAGCCGCTCGTCGGGGGGGTTCTGTCATGTCTACTCCCGCTCCGACGCTCAATGTCGCTTGTCTACTAACCACCAGTCCTGGCAACGCACATTGCGCACACCTGGCAACCATCCTTGCGCACACCTGCTCCCCATCATTAAGCACAGCTGGACTTCATCACCACCCTGATTACTCTCCCTTCATATAGCCCTCAGTAAGCTTCAGTCATCAGGCAGTATTGGTTTTGGTTACGTTCAGTACGCTTCTCCTGTTTTGTATTATCTTCATGATTATTATTATTAAACTCACCTTCTGCACCTGTTTCCTGACTCCCTGTGTATATGTTACAGTCGAGCTAGCGCAAGCAGGTGGTTGTTTTTCAGTTGGCGACAAACAATACGAAAAACTCCAAAAGACATATCAAATTAACGATACCAAATCAAAAGCCCCGCAGGTCAGGAGATCACACTCGTTCAGCTGATTAGCTCGGTCATTTTTCATTTATTTTTTATACCAACTGTCTTTTCCTAGGTGCTCCAGCCTTCAGCTACACATTGTGTACTAGGCTAAATGTCTACTACTACTGAAAAATATGGGTTGTTTATGAATTCGAAGGACCAATAAAAAGGGATAAAAAACATAGGCGCTGGATTTTAGGCCGGTAGCAACCACCACAGGGTGTTCGTTCAGAACACGAGGAAGCAGTAGTTCAAGGGTTTCATGAAGATCCACACACACATGCAACACCACTCTCTCTGATACTAATTGTGGTTCTGTAAAGAAAAGAGGAGAACTTAGGCACTTAGGCACAATTTTGGCACTTTAGGAAGTCTTTATTGACATTAAAAATCTGATGGGAAAAATATGCCTATTTGCATGTCAACAAACTAAACTGGCTATGTGGACCCAAACACATGCTAGATGCACAAAGAAACAATAGAGCAATGTACAAATATCTACACATTATAAAACATAAGCATGAGCAATCTACAACCGAAAATAGCCTAGCACACAGAAAAACGCTAACAAATGCTAATCGCTAATGAACATGATAAATAACAATGCATTCTGGATGACAATGCTAATGCTAACCCTAGTGGGAGTACGCGAGCGAGCTAGCTAGCTAGTAAGTTTTACACAAATGGTACATATTTACAACAGACACTATTTAGCTCCAAACAACAAGACATCAGGATTTTGGAACTTACATTTAGCTGCACACACAATAAAACATCAGAAATAAAAGCTATTATTTCTAAGGGGGTAGAATAAGTAGGAGAGAAAAAACGGTTGGTCATCGGAATGGAAACTACAGACCGCATGAAGCCCTGCCTGGTCGGGTATTACGCTAAGTCCCGGGAAAAAAGGCTGCTGATTGGCTAATAAAATTATGATGATTGGCGTGACCTTATTTCAATAAGAAAACCAAAAGAAAGTATTGGAAAGGAGATGAGCTGGCCGTTTTAACAACTACAGTATGTTCCCATGAAATGGATAACACTGTAGACCTTAATTTGACCTGACTGGCGTATAGCCCTCCCCTTTTTCCTATCGGTCACTCCCAACTCGGGACAAGGCATCGGCTATCACGTTATCCTTGCCTACTACATGACAAATTACCCGATTGTAAAGCTTCAAAGCATAACTCCAGCGGAACAACCACTGATTCTTCATCTTGAACTTCTCCAAAAACGTGAGTGGATTATAATCTGTATATACAACCAAATCCCCGCCCGTCCAGGACACATACACTTTAAAGTGCTTAGCGGCCAATACCAGAACCAAAGCCTATTTTTTTATCGTTGTATGAGGCTGTTGATGCCTATTCAGTTTCTTTTAAAAGTATGCTATAGGCCAGTGGTCACCAACCTTTTCTGAGCCGAGATCACTTTCTGAGTCAAAATGCAGGCCGAGATCTACCGCTCAGATAAAAAAAAACATGACTTAAAAAACATAAGCCTATGCAACATTAACTTCTTAAAAACAATGATGCAGCAATGAGGTTTATGCAGTAGGCTATAGGCTCAATACAATATCACTGCATATTGGCTATTCTTGAATTGCCCTGCCAATGTTGTCATTCTCAGACCATTTTTTACAAATATTTTAAAATGTGAAGTATGTGATCACACTGGTAATATATAATTTGTTGTATTACTTGTGAAGCATACATTGAAATCATTTGCATTTAAAAAAAATTACTGGACTGATGGTCAGTCTCAGCGGATGGAGGGAGAGCGAAAGAGAGAGAGAGAGAGAGAGAGAGAGAGAGTGAGAGAGAGAGAGTGAGAGAGAGAGAGAGAGAGAGAGAGAAAGAGAGCAGCGGAGACACTGCCTCCCACCGTCCCTCAGCTCTTCCTCTCTCCGCTGACTGACCAAAAAGGGGAAACTATCTTCCGCACTTCATTATTTCTGACTCAGGCATTAATGTATGTTTTTACCCTTACTTGTATGATTAGAGAAAATGAAATACTCCTTGATATTAGAAAGACACAAGCCGTTAATCACAATGCAAGTCTATCGATACACTTTGTAGCACGAGTGGATAGGGAGAGGGGTTCAGTCACTGCTGCAAAGTTGGGTAAAAATCTCTGATAGAACCCACTCATTCTCAGAACTCTCAACACCTGCTTCCGTGTCCGTGGCACCGGCAAGTCAAGTATTGCCTGGATCTTGGCTGCCCTTGGCCTCACCTTCCCCAACCCCAACACATGACCCAAAAAGGTAACCTTGGGCCTGTGCAATTTCACACTTGGGTAAGTTTGCCACCAACCCTGCCCCCTCCAAACACTGGAACAATCCACATATGTGGTCCACATGCTCTGCTCATGAGTCGCTGTACACTACCACATCGTCAATGTAAGTGACCACATTCCTCAACCCTGCCGTCACAGTATTCATCAAACGTTGGAATGTGGCTAGGGCATTTTTCATCCCAAACGGAAGAACCCGACACCGATACAAGCCCTCTGGTGTCACAAAGGCAGATACCTCCTTAGCATGTTCTGACAGGGACACCTGCCAGTATCCCTTCAGCAAATAAAACTTTGAGACACACTGAGTTTCCCAATCCGATCGATGTAATCCTCCAGCCGGGGAATCGGATACAAATCGTTTTTTGTGTCAGTATTGACTTTTCAGGTTTCGGAATCAACACAATTGGAGAACTCCATTCGCCATTCCTAGGCTTGACAGCATCAATCTCAAGCATATAGACCAGGTCTTCGTTCAACTGAGACATTTTCACTGGATGAATACGGTATGGATGTTGTTTTATGGGAGCTGCATCCCCCGTCTCCACATGATGGGTAGCCATTGATGTAAGCCCTGGGGTATCCCTAAATGGGGCAATGTGCAACTACACCAGGCTACGAATATCCTCCTGTTGACTGGTGGACGGGAGTGCTAACCACATAATTAACCTCCCCCACTTGTCGTAGTACTTTGTATGGTCCACAGAACTGAGTCCCTAGGGAGTCCCCTTGCATTGACAGCAATATCAGGACCGAGTCCCGAACAGAAAAGGAGCGTGCCACTGCCCTTTTGCCATATTGCTGTATCATTGTCTGCTTGACCCCGGCCAAATTACTCCTGGCCAACTCACATGCCTTAAATGTACACGGAGAGCTAACTTTAATAATGTAAATCTCTCATGGCTCAAAGTAGAGAAGAGATTGACTTCATCCCTAATTGTTTTTGTAAGAGGTATTGACATGCTGAATGCACTGAGCTGTCTGTTTAAACTACTAACACATAGCTCGGTCTCTTCACAATCCCCAAGTCCAGAACAGACTATGGGAGGCGTACAGTACTACATAGAGCCATGGCTACATGGAACTCTATTCCACATCAGGTAACTGATGCAAGCAGTATAATCAGATTTAAAAATCTGATAAAATTACACCTTATGGAACGGCGGGGACTGTGAAGAGACACACACACACACACAGGCACAGGCACATGCATACACATGCTAACACACGCACTCTACACATACGTACACATGGATTTTGTATTGTACATATGTGGTAGTAGAGTAGTGGCCTGAGTGCACACACTTTATGTGTTGTGAAAGTGTTATGAAATATAATGTCATGTAATATATTTTTTTTGTATATACTGTAACTGCCTTAATGTTGCTGGACCCAGGAAGAGTAGCTGCTGCCTTGGCAGCAGTTAATGGGATCCTTAATAAATACAAATACAAATACATGCCGCCCAGAGCCGATCCTTGAAGGAGGAGACATACTGCAGAACATTAACTCACGTCTCTGGTAACAACAGCCTCTCTTTGCCATCTTAAGTGGACCTCTCACCTCGTGCCCATACACAAGCTCAAACAATCTAAATCCTGTGGATTCATTCTGCTGTTTCTGGAATGACAAACAGCAGAAAGGGGACGGCAGTGTCCCAATCTCCTGGGTACCCCACACAGTATGTCTTCATAATGGTTTTCAGGGTCTGATGACACCGCTCAATTGCCCCCTGTGACTGTGGGTGATATCCCCAACTCACTCAGTGCTTCCCAAAAAACTCAGGACATGAAATTCGACCCCTGATCTGATTGGACCGCTCGAGGTAGGCTGAACCTGGTAAATAATTGGAGCAAGGCTTCCACTACAGTCCTAGCCTTAATATTCCTAAGAGGGATGGCCTCTGGGAAACGTGTAGTCAATTCCATAATTGTCAGCAAGAACATATTTATCTTCTTAGTCTTTGGTAATGGTCCTACACAGTCTATCATCACCCGAGAAAAAGGTTCCTCTACCACAGGAACTGGTTGCAGGGGTGCCACCGGGATAGTCTGCTTTGGTTTCCCCACCATCTGGCAGGCATGACATGTTTGTTAAAATGCTGCTACATCGCCCTGCAATTTTGGACAGTAAACATGTTTCAACACTTTGGTCTGTGTCTTTTGCTAACCAAGGTGTCCAGCCATTGGATTCTCATGAGCCAATCGCAACTCTTCCTCACAAAAACACTCTGGCATTACTATCTGATGTAGTACATTACATTCTTCTGATGCGGGTCGGTCTGCAGCCCTCCATTTCTGCATCAAGACCTCCTCCTGAAGGTAACACCCCTCTTCTATCTCCTGACTTTCCTCGAACGATGATGCAGTATCGATCAGAGGGGCCATGGTAGGGTCCTTCCGTTGCTCCGCAACAAAAACCTCCCGCTTGAATTGAAGGGGGACCAGGTGTCTGCTAACTGGGTTGAAAACCAGGTGTCTGCTAACTGGGTTGCTGGGTCAATCATTTGAGGGATCTACCGGTACTTGCTTGCCCTACGTTTGAGAGCGAGTCACTACAGAGGCTTGGAGGATTCATCCTTTTGCCTCAACGCTATCAAACTGATCCCGGAGCCCAGCAACAAATTATCTCGTGGCCACCAAACGAACAGCGTTAGACAGGTCCAGTTGGACTGCCTGAAGTGCAGTGCTTGTATTCTGAAAACGTTGGAGTATTGTGTTCCACAAGTTACACTGAAGAGCAATCTCAAGTTTATCCATTTGGGTATAGAGCGTTAGAGCCTCGTTACGCGTGGCCAAAGTGTGATTTTCGTCCTCAGATACTTCTAGAAGAGACTGACTAACATTGGCATGATTGAGGCATAATGCTTTTGTGGCTTGTGCATGGGCAGTCCACATCATACCGGAAAGAGTTTTTAGGGTCAGTTTGTGTATTGTTTGTTTAAGTTGTTGCTCGTGCTGTTGTTTTCTTTTCTGTCATCCTGTGGTTGGCAGTTGCAGTAAAAAAACAGAAACAATTTATACTACATATATAATCCAGGCTCTGTCGCCGCCGGCCGCGACCGGGAGACACATGGGCGGCGCACAATTGGCCCAGCGTCGTCCAGGGTAGGGGAGGGAATGGCCGGCAGGGATGTAGCTCAGTTGATAGAGCATGGCGTTTGCAACGCCAGGGTTGTGGGTTCGTTTCCCACGGGGGGCCAGTATAAAAAAAAAAAATGTATTCACTAACTGTAAGTCGCTCTGGATAAGAGCGTCTGCTAAATGACTAAAATGTAAATGTAAATGTAAATAATATATACTGTATATGTAATATGTACTTCATATATTTCCTTCTTTTTTTTTGCTGCCTCCTGGGCAGAGGGGCTTCAGTCCCGGTAAACACCTGCATTATTCTGGCCCTGACTGTTGCCTACCAATCTTACCTACCTACTACATAACACAATGCTTATGTGTGTTCATGCCACAGGAGGCTGCTGACGGGAGGATGACTCATAATAATAGCTGGAATGGAGTGAATGGAATGGTACACCATATATACAAAAGTATGTGGCCCCCCCTTTCAAATTAGTGGATTCGGCTATTTCAGCCACACCCGTTGCTGACAGGTGTATAAAATCGAGCACACAGCCATGCAATCTCCATAGACAAACAAGTAAGTTCGTCAAATTTCTGCCCTGCTAGAGCTGCCCCGGTCAACTGTAAATGCTGTTATTGTGAAGTGGAAACGTCTAGGAGCAACAACAGCTTAATCGGTGAGTGGTAGGCCACACAAGCTCACAGAGCAGGACCGCCGAGTGCTGAAGCGCGTAGCATGTATAAATCATCTGTCCTAGGTTGCAACACTCACTACCGAGTTCCAAACACCTCTGGAAGCAACATCAGCACAAGAACTGTTCGTCATGAAATGGGTTTCCTAAGATCAACATGCACAATGCCATTGGACTCTGGAGCAGTGGAAACGCGTTCTCTGGAGTAATGAATCATCATCACCATCTGGCAATCCGACTGAAGAATCTGGGTTTGGTGGATGCCAGGAGAACGCTACCTGCCCAAATGCATAGTGCCAACTGTAAAGTTTGGTGGAGGAGGAATAATGGACCCACGGGGGTCCAGTATGAAAAAAAACATGCAAGTCGCTCTGGATAAGAGCGTCTGCTAAATGACGTAAATGTAAATATGTAACTAATGCTCTTGTGGCTAAATGGAAGCAAGTCCCCGCAATAATGTTCCAACATCTAGTGGAAAGCCTTCACAGAAGAGTGGAGGCTGTTATAGCAGCAAATGGAGGACCAACTCCATATTAATGCCCATGATTTTGGAATGAGATTTTCGACGAGCAGGTGTCCACATATTTATGGCAACCATGTGTTTGATGTGTCCGATACCATTCCATTGATTCCGTTTCAGACAGTACTATGAGCCCGTCCTCTCCTTTTTAAGGTGTCACCGGCCTCCTGAGGTTCACGCATCAGTGTGTCATCCATCCTTGTGATTGTAAACCATTTTGGATGATTTTAGTTGACCATAGGAAATAGCTAGTGCGTAAAATGCCACAATGCGGGTTTGATTGAATAAGCTCTCTCTCTCTCGCTTCCCTGGTTGGCTATACTCAGTTGACTGTCTCCTTTGCTGTGGTCCACTGTCCACTGTTTCCCTTGACACAGAAGGCACAAAAGACCCTGAGAGGTGTGGTGTGTGTGTTGCTGGACGACGCATCAGTGTGCGAGGGACAGTGTGTGCACTGTCTTGGTTGAGATAGTACATTGTGTGTGTATGTGTTTTTGCATCTGTGTGACCCAGTCTCAAACCTCTCCGTGCAGCTGGCAACCTCAGGTAACACTTCTTCTTCTCTCTTAGCTACATCAGCACTTGAAATGATCATTTTAAATTCCTTGAAGACACATTTTGTTGTCGCAAAAACGAAACCCTCTAAATGTATTTATTGTCTTATTGAGGAAATTGATACTGGGGATGTGGTGGGTATATATTGCAATGATAAGAGTGATTTTGTGTTATGTCTACTGGTAAATCAATCTGCTCAGATGTGTATTTTTTGGCCCCATTGTGTTGCATATGGTGCTTCCGCAGGTTGTTTTAGATGTTATGGACGTGTTAGACATCTATGACTCAGATTTTTCCTTTATGATTTTACATTAGCATGGATGCTTTAGAGAACATTTCATTAAATTACTGGGTAAAAAAAAACAGAAAAACATTTTGTTTATACTTTAAAAACTCTACAAAGTTTGACCAAAGAGTATTCCCATGAACTTATGTAGCTAGTAAAACCGACAAAGACAACATGCACGTGATATTTCTACCATTAGGCTAAAACAGAATCATCCCATTTCAATCTTTTCCAAGTGATTTATCATTTTTGGCATGCAAAATCCCCCCCACATTGTCTCCAAACCCAGAGACAAAAAGTTTGTGGACTTAGTCGACTCTCTTTCCTGTCTAGTAGCTTCTGGTGTTTGCTTTAGCGTCCGCTGAACTCTCAATGTGACTTTTGAGAGAGGGGCGCATCTCGGAAGGGAGAGCTTCACGCTATGGTAACCGAGGGGGGGGGGGGGGGGGGGATTAAAGATTTAAATCTTCTAAAGTTGGGGAAAATGGTTTGTCCATTGGTTTTGAATTATTGCATAATAAGAGATTGTCATTGCCATTATCAGAGACCAAGGTGGACAGTCCTCATGTCTGTCTTTGACATACAGTATGATAAAATCGTTTGAATGGCCACTTTATATCCATAATTAAAGGGGCAATCTGCTGTTCGAACAATAACAATAATTTTGTAAACAGCTGAGGGAAGGGGCTGGTGGAACATTAACGACTATTAATTCATAGATAGAGCTATGGATGCAAGGACTGACCATCCATGAGATAACATGTATAGTTTTAACCATGTTTTGACAATTACATTGTTTACAAACATTTGAATAAAAAAATAAAATATTTTAGGTTCTGATGGGATACGACAATTATACTCATGAGGCATTCATAAGTTAGATTCTTCAAGAATCAATGGGTATATAACATTAATAAAAAAGTACAAAAATGTATGTACTAATCGCAGATTGCCGCTTTAAAGGCCCAATACAGCTGTTTTTATCTCAATATCAAAACATTTACTGGTAAAAAGGAAGTACCTTACTGTAATCGCTTCCCATTAACATTGTCAAAAATAAACAAAAATAGGTTTTTAGCAAAAAACGATTTCTCAAGCAAGATTTTGCTAGGAATGTCTGGGAGTGGTCTGAGTGGGGAGAGGGAGGGTTCCCTTTCAGTCGGTACTCTCGGTACAACACAACTCACTCTCGCGACTTCGATTGAAGAACTAAAATCACGCCTGTCAAGGCTAATGAAATCTGTGCCTTTCTGAAAGCCCCACCTTCCACAGGTGATAACCCTGAGGCTCGAATTCATTCCTTCAATTATTTCACTCTTCACCTCGATGTGAGCAGGAACAATTGACGCTTCTACAAAAAAAAAAACATGAGCTTCAGCAATGAGTAAGATGGCAAAAAAATGAGACCGAGACAACGAAGGCTAAGCGAACATGCCCCCATTCATGCGTTTATACTATTTCTCCCAAAGATACTCACGATTTATGTTGTTTGTCTCGGCTTGGAGCACGCTCAGGAGGCCCTCGCTCGAACCAGTTTGTGTGCGCATTGCCAGCGGCTGCATGCAAACTCCTTGGATAGATGTGTCGAATTCTTGAGAAAGCGCAGGGTTAACATTGACGACCTTCCTCTGCTGGATGCCGGTACCTGCCGAGTTGCAGGACGTGGGGAGGGATTTGGGGATGTGGGCAGAGCAGATAGAACTAGCCTCCCCGCAGGGCGATAGTGAGCCGTCTGAATCGGTCTCCCACAGTGACTCATTGGGCCCAGGTTCGGATGACGACGTGTTGTCTCTGGCGGGCTCAGGAGGTTTCTTGGTTGATGAGGAGGACTTAGTTCCGGGGCAGCCACCTCCTCACGCTAGTGATCATCCTCCCCCGCAGAAGTGACCGTCCTCCCCCGCAGAAGAAATCTTCCACGGTGGGAAGTACCTGCCCCCTGTGATTGCCGCAGTCAAGCACCACTTGCCTCTTTTTCCAGATTTTGGCGAGGAAGTGATGACAACCTGGTCCAAGTCACATTCCCTTTTGTCTGTCACTATGCTGCAGTTCTACCAGACCGAGCTGCTGGCGGAGTTGGATGCAGCTTTGACTGCCGGGGAGCCCCACACAGAGCTCTTGTGCAAATTTCATTCTGTGCATATCCCGGTGCACCGTTCTGTCTTACGGGTAAAGTATGGGAGCTACAGTGGTGGACACAGTGTCACCTTTAGCTGACTCTCTTGGAGGTGCCAGAGAGGGACAGATTTTTCCTACGGGTTTGTTTGGCCTGGTTTGAGGCTAAAAAGAAGCAGGAAGAGGCCCTGCGGGCTTTTCTCTCTCGGAGGTCCTTCTGGGCTGACGGTGGAGAACCTTCCCGAAAGCAGACAAGTGGAGCCCTGCCGGCTAAGTGGGCTGTCCCGCTCAGACACACAGTTGTCAAGAGTGGTGGAAATAAAAAATAACCAATATATCCCAGTCCACGGGAGGGCATCATGGCCCCTCAGATGGCACTTTACGGGAGACTCACTGCCTGCTCTGACCAATGTCGCACATGCGCACTCTTGCCCTGGATCATGTGAACAGTGACGTCAGGATACAGGCTACAATTCGTTGTACGCCCCCCACATTTTTGTAGAATCATTACGTCGACTTTTCCCTGACATCAGTGCCAGGGTTAAGGGAGGAAATATCCTCCATGCTCCAGAAGCAGGCAATACAGGTGGTTCCTCTGTCGGAAACCCAGGACGGCTGATACAGTGAGTATTTCCTGGTTCAAAAAAGGGACGGGGCCTTACGTCCCATTCTAGACCTGTGTGTTCTAAACAAGCACCTCAGAGTTTGCACATTCAGAATGCTCACAAACGAGCGGCTGTTACGGTCCGTGCATCCCGGTGATTGGTTCACCACCATTGACCTGAAGGACGCATACATTCATCCCGGTCACAGGAATTTTCAGAGGTTCCATTATGAGGCGACAGCCTATGAGTTTTTGGTCCTCTCGATCGGCCTGTCACTCTTGCTTTGTGCCTTTACTATTGGCCAATAGCAGCAGAGTCAAGGGAACAAGCGGTGTTGTACACATCCAGGTTAGTGTCCCATATTCAGTCTCTAGGTTTTATTGCAAACAATAAAAAGAGCTGTCTGACCCCATCGCAGTGCATTTCGTTCCTGGATCTCGCACTTTTCTATCCCTACAGAGGGTGTACGGGTTCCGGCTCTGCTTGGCCCAATTTCGGAGGGCGTGCACAATGCATTTTCACCAGTTGCTGCGCCTACTGGGCATGATGGCTTCTATGATAGTAATCATTCCCCTGGGGTTATTATTGATGCTGCCTTTCCAGCGCTGGGTGCTAGCCACTCGCATGGACGCGTCTCGCAACCTAAACTGGTCGCTTCGGTTGTCCCTGGCATGCCTGCAGGCACTGGCCCAGTGGGGAGACCCTCGGGTACTGTCGCAAGGGGTGCTCATGGGACAGGTGTTATTCTGCAAAGACAGACATGTCCCCCCAAGTGTGGGGCGCGCTGTGCGATGGCTACTCGATTCTGGGGGTATGGACGGTGGGACAGAGTGTCCGACATATAAATTGCCTGGAGCTTCTGACGGTGTATTTGGCACTCAGGCGCCTCCTCCCATGTTTGTTGGGCTGGAATGTGCTGGTCAGTGGAGGCTACACCCATGTGTGGTTGCCCAGATATGGGAGAGATTAGGCAGGGCCGTCATAGATCTTTACGCATCGCAAGAAAACGCGCAGTGTCGTCTGTTCTTCTCGATGAGGGACCCGAGTGCCCCATTGGGAACGGACATTCTTGCGCACCAGTGGCCTCGGACCCTGCTTTACCTATTGCGCCCACGTGGGATTTGGCTCTGTTTTTGGAGGCATTGTGTGCTGCCCCCTTTGAGCCTCTGGAGTTGGTGGATCTCAAGATCCTCTCCTACAAAACCTCTCAACTCATGGCTTTGGCCTTGGCTAAATGTGTTGGAGGCCTCCACGCCTTATCCGTACACCCTTCCTGTACTCAGTTCACCCCAGTCGACTCTAAGGTGACGTTGTGTCCTAATGCGGCCTTCATGGTTATGACCTACAGGTCTTTAGCCTTTGAGCTATTTCCCTTTTCGTCTCCTCCTTTTGCTTCTGAAGAGCAACAGAGGTTGCATGCCCTGTGTCCAGTACTAGCTTTATGCACGCACATTGAGCGGACCGGAGATATCCGGTTATGTGACCAGCTTTTAGTCTATTTAGCTAATCCAGCTCGTAGCAGGGCGCTCTCTAAGCAGCGTCTCTCCTATTGGCTTGTGGAGGCTATCTCCCTGGCATACAGCATCAAGTGGTAAGGGTTACTAAGCGGTGTACGCATGGCAGCGTCTTGGGCATTATTTAAAGTGTTGACTGTAGGGGATATTTGTGCTGCGGCAAGTTGGGCATCACCACACACTTTTGTGAGGTTTTATAGCTTGGATGTCACTGCTCCCAGTGTAGCCCACAGTGTGCTTACAGCTGGAACAGGAGAGGGTCATTAGGCAGCGCACAGTGTGCGCAATACCCAGACTACCTTGTGGGTGGAGGTCTGGGTGGTCTGCCATGGGCCATTTCAGTTGGTCTCCATTGGGGCCGGCTTGGGGTGGGATTTCAATTCCCCATAGTTGCGTTGAACCGACAGGATTTGGTAGGTTACTTTCTAAATGTAATCCATTTAGTGCACAAGTTTGAGCATGTGTCCGTTAGGCCTATGGAAAAATATTAAATCAGCACAAATTAGATTGAGCAATAAAAAGTCCCACTTGTGGTATTCTGAAATTAAACTCATTTTTTGACAGTATGTGGAGCACAACACCACAAACTTTCCATATAGGCTGGGATCCACCCAGCAAACAGGGGACATCCTGAGGACATTCGGCAATGTTCCCATTAGGTCCCTTAAGGGTTTCGGCGCAACGTTATCCCACTGACGTTCTGAGAACGTTCTAAGAACATCCATAAAACATTCCTGGGGACCAACCGGGAACTAGACAAAATCTCCAGGGGACCATGACACAACATCCAAAGAACATCCTAGGGGACGCCCCAGGATCAACCGGGAACTAGACAAAACTTCCAGGGGACAATGACACCAAGTCCTGATGATTTTTTGATAATTTCATGATAACCTAATGACTCATTATTGTTTGCAGGGTATTTACATTTTAGCAGACACTCTTATCCAGAGCGACTTACAGTAGTGTGAGCATGCATCTTTATACTTTATTTTCGTACTGGTCTCCCATGGGAATCAAACCCATAACCTTGATGTTGCAAGCAGCATACTCTACCAACTGAGCCACACGGGACAACATGTTTCACAGCACATTTTTCACTGGCTATCCACGTGTTGCAAAAACAATGATTGATAAGCAGCTTAGACTACACTTCTTCAAATTCAACCATTATTGGGTTACATAGGCTACGTTTATACATATGTGAACAGCCATTCACAACAACCACAATCCGTAAGGCGTGAATAATTGAGAAATCAGCAGTCTGATTCACATCATTGCTATGTAGATATCAATAAAAGGCCAAGTGATATCCGTAGCCTATTGCCCGTACGCTACACCAATGCTGTCGTCCTTACCCCCAAGCATTAATTTAAGTTGGATGTATAATCTTTGGATGCTGACAGCGGTCTCATCATTGGAAGACATAACTTGCACTGTAGCCTTCAAAATACTATTCCTGCTCTTTTCCCGTGATCCATCAAAAGCATTTGATGTGTCTTCAGGGTCTCTGACTTGTGGTCAGACTCGCTCAGGCGGAACAAATTTAAACTTGTGCTTTTTTTCAATGCTGATTTGAATGTCATTGAGAAAATGGAAAGGTGTCATGTATTTCTTTCTGAATTTAAAAGTAATCCAATAAATAATCAGCTAGTTTTTCAAAAGTATCTGTAATCCAATTACAGGATTTTAGCAGGATTTTTTTTTTGCTTTGTAATCTGTTACTCCCCAACCCTGTGTGCTGAGAGTACCGACTGAAAGGGAATGTAACGTAATGACTATAACTAATGTTCCCTGAAAAGGGAAATGAGGTACAACACCTGTTTGGCCCCGCAACGCCCGGTTCTGGGCTCAGTGAAGAGCAGTATTGAATTGAAGGAATGAATCTGAGCCTCAGGTTTATCACCTGTGGAAGTCATAACTTTATGATATGTAATCTGAAAACTGGCTGTTATTGGCAGAGAGGTTTGGAACTCTCTTTGTTATTGGTCTATATTAACTTATACCGCCTGGTGATGTCAGCAGGCAAGCCAAAACTCCACCCATGCAAAACCTGCTGATTTAGAAGGTCCTGAGTAGATTGTATTTTCAACCAGCAACTATCTGGAAATAACACTGATCAAATTTCTTCACACTTTTACAGTGTTATTTTCATCAGCTATTGTACAATGTGATACAAAACAAAGTAAAAAAAATATTTTGACTGCACTGGTCCTTTAAACTTTATACTCAATTATAATTAAGTGATAATGCCCAATAAGCCAAGCCCGTGTTTGGAGGATATATTGGCACGTGTTGTTAGGCCCGAGATGAAGTCGAGGGCCGGCAAACCGTGCCAATATATCCTCCAAACACCAGCTTATCCGGCATTATCACTTTTATACAATGGGTTACCAACATATTCAAATAATGATTTACATATTTTCATTAAAAACGTTATTTGAATTAATTTATTCATACTATTTCATCCTTCCACAAGATTTAGTCCCGACACAAATCTAGGGTTGCTACCCAACCCGGCTGGTCTTTCGTTCTATTGGTTCGGTTGCCAGAGACGCGACCCAGTCGTTCGTTCTAAATGTTCTATTGCCATACTGGCTGACAACGTTCTTATCCCTTGCTTGCTAGCTAGCCAACTACGGCTAACTTACAGTCACGTCAAACGTCAAAACGAATAACAACAGCAGCAGCATTTGCATTTGTTTAAGCTGTTTTCTAGTGACATTTATTTGGATACATCCATAACAATGAGCTAATGAGGCGTGATTTCGCCTGGCATAGAAAATGTGCTCTCTCGTCAGGACACTGTGGTTCAGAGGAGCTAGTCAACAACACAGCTAACACAAGCACTTCAAACACTGAAGCTGTAAAGACTGCAAACTAGCTGCACTTCGTTTCGTTTTACCTTTTTTCAATTGACATTTCTTTGTATATATCCATAAAAATGATGCCAGCTGATTCATGATTTTGACTGGCTGAGAAACGCTGCCTGACTGTCTGTCTCCTCCCGACCTCCGACCCCTACACGTTCATTACTATGGGACAGCTGGAGATCGAATTTGAATATTGAAACAATGTTGCAAATGTCGGAGAGACAGACAGCAAGGTTTTATTGGAGATTTATTATTCTCCTAAATTGATGGGATGACTAACTTAGAAAGAATGCATTCTTGACTGGGCTAATGTAGGTTGTGACACCTGGCAAGGATGTGATTGATGTGAAGAGCTGTTTTAGGGGGTAAAGGGAGATAAGGATTTGCCTTCAAATGCTAGACTATACTGGTTCTTTCTGATCTGTGAGCCTTCCTTGGACGTAGGAATGATGTCTAAGGGAGCTGGCTCTTCTCACTATGATAGGTTGTTATGATAATCTTGTGCCTGGCTGAAGTGTGCAACAAATGGCGCCGAGGAGATGAGACCAACCCCTGAATCAACGGATTGGCTGAGTAAAGTTTAAACCACACTCAGTTCTTTACTCTAATTGGCCAGCAGAGAAGTGGGAAATTCCCTCTGTCAGAGTATTTGAGTATTGGATCTGGAACAATGTCTTTTAGTTCTCTGAAGCGCCCTGTGAGGTATTTCAAAGAGCCCGTATATACGAAACATCATATTTACCATTGAAGGTTTTTGCATTAATTAAAATAACTAGTATATCTTAGAAGTCGTGTTGACCTCTTTTGTTCCTAATACCAGATTTGAATTGACGCGACTTTGACAGTTTATACAAATCTCCGGTGTTGAAAACTAAATGTTAGTCTAAAAGAAATGTGAGATCATGTCTAGATGCTTTTTATAATGGAGATCAAGTTTATAATTTGCCTGGCTGGGCTGATGAGACAGTGGATTGCGCAGTCAGATGGAACAGAGTAAATAGGCATTTTAACGTCACAGATTTAGCCGGTGGTAACTTGTGGAATAGACACTGGAATGTGCTTTTATGCCATTAAATTTGGTGTCATTATAGGTATGAAGACCCGTTTACTGTTCCTTTGCCTATTGGCCTCAGCATTTGCTGTGTCTGTAAGTACTGATAAATCCACTCTTTCTTTATGAAACAGATTTTTAATAAAAATGTATGATGCCAATCATTGTAGCCCTGTTGAATAACCACAAGTCTAATGATATTTTATCAATAATTCTTTGTTACTCCCAAGATCAAAGGCAAACCTCACGGCAAACATCAAGCTTTATCCAAGTCCTCACACACAGCTAAAGAGAAGGTAAAGTGCATCCAACTCCTGTATTTTAAATAGGTTCCATACTGTAAGTAAACCCCATCTCTATAAAAACAGAACACATTTACAAGGATTCTCCAGAAACTTTACCTTTCATTATATTTATGGCAAAAGTTTGTCCAGAGGCTATATCTTTTGTTATATTTACAAAACGTTTTTCCAGAAACGTTTCATTTTTAGTTGTATTTACTTTTTACACTTCCCTTCCTGCTAAAGGACATTGTTCCAGATGAGGCCAATGAGGGGGCGGTCCTGCCGACTTTCATGACCTTCGTGTCTAGCAGTCAGGAGCAGGAGGATGAGGACATGAGCTACGAGGACAATCCTAACGCTAATGTGGGTCCCAATGCTAACGCTAATGTGGGTCCCTCCAATGAGGAAGGGGTGTTAGAGGTGTCCGACAGTGGTGAGAGGAGCACCCCTGTCCTGCTGAGCGATAAGGCACTGGTGGACCTCCTCCAGGGGGAGTCAGAGGAAGAAGAGGTGGAAAAGGAGGAGGAGGAAGAAGAGGAGGAGGGAAAGATCGAGTCTGAGGAGACACAATCTGAAGAGGAAGAGGAAGAGGAGGAGGGAGAAGAAGCGGAGGGAGACTTGGAAAAGGAGGAGGAGGATGACGAGGTGGTAGAGGTGGAGGAGGAGGAGGAGGAGGAGGAGGAGGAGGTGGAGGTGGAGGCAGAGAAAGAGGCGGAAAAGGTGGAGGCGATGGCGGATGAAGAGGAGTCAGTTGAGGATGAAGAGGAGGGAGAGAAAGAGGAAGAGGAGGAACCTGTGGTCGGGGACAGTGGAGTAGAGGAAGAGGCTGAAGTCAAAGAGTTGGACAGCAACACTGAGTCGGAGATTCCAGTGGATCTGGACTACGCTGGCGACAGTGACAACATACAGCCCCTGGAGACCGAGCTGGAGGAAGGGAAACCCCTCGCCGAAGACGCCCAGCTCCTCTCAAATAAGGAAGAGGAGGCAAAGGTGGAGGAGAAAGAAAAACAAGCTAGCAAGGAAGACGAAATCCCCACTGCCACTGATGACTATGAGTCTCAGCAGGACATACAAGACGCCGAGGCCTCTGAGAGCCAGGAAGTGCTCGGCCAGGACAAACTCCCTGAGGGAAGCAAGGACCAGGAGAAAGGTTCCAATGACGATTCCCAAGAAAAGGTGACCAATAAAAAAGACGCAGTCACAGACGCTGACCTCCAGGAGACAAAGAACAGTGTGGATCTTGACGGGACACGTCTTTTTGTAGAAGGGGGAGAAGAGAAGGAGGAGAAGAACGTAAACGAGAGCGCCAGTCACACCAAAGGCAAAGCCAGGAAGCAGAGGAAGAACCAGAGGGTGAGGAAGCACCCCCCACAGAGGGACGAGGCACCGCCAGGAGAGGGAGTCCCAGACCACCAGGGGGATGAGGGGGAGAAGGAGCACTACCGCACCACCGACAATACTGTCTACAAGCCCAAGAGAAGAAGAGCAGGGAAATGGGTAACACTCATCACATATCGCCCATTAGCTATAATACACTGTCATCCTAAAACTGAAACCTACATTGAACCATGTAAACCCTACATAAAGCTAGGCCCTTTTCTGCGAGTGACCTATTTGAAATTAAACTGATGATCCATGGATGGATCTACTCTATTCCCAGAGCTTCCCAAAATTAGTGTACTATACAGTATAGGAAATAGGGTGTCATTTAAAATGCATCCCACATCTTGTCTATTAACATTTGTGGGTGGTTTGTTGACCTCTATTGTGATTTCATCTTCTGTTTCCTACCCAGGCTCCTCTGGTGGGAATGAACCCAGTCCAGATCAGGGCGACAGTGGATCTCTACCCCAGCGCCAGGCCCTATCTGGCGGCCAGCCTATACAGACCCCAAGCCTCTGCTGCTGGTAAGTGTCAATCTCAGCAAGGCACGCACACACACACACACACACACACACACACACACACACACACACACACACACACACACACACACACACACACACTAGGAATCTGCTGACTGGGCCCTTTCACTAACACTCCCAGAAGAATAGTGCCCCTCCAATTCACTGCCGCTACCAAAACAAACCCCATCTCGTCTCCGCTGGATTAAGGCGTCAATGAGAGAGCTCATATTGAATTCGGGCACTGTACAAACTCAAATGGCAATGGAATGCAGGGGGTAATGGCTGTGGTGGTAGTGCTGGGGTTTCCATTGACATCTATAATCACTGGAAAGTACATACCTGTAAATTATGATTAAGACATGATTAAAACTTGAATAACACATGAAGAATGTATTAATACAATGATTTAGGGAATATAGCAGAAAAGAAACAACAGTTTTTTCACATCAATGTTCCACTGATATAAAGTTATAGGGCATGAGTGTGTTTAGGCAATTTTTTTCTCTCTTTTAGACCCTTGTGAGAACTTCCGTTGTAAACGTGGAAAGACCTGTAAACTCAACGAGGAGAAGAAGCCTATGTGTGTGTGTCAGGAGCCTTCTGCCTGCCCACAGAGTGTCACTGACTATGATCATGTGAGTATGAACGGTGGTCACTGGGGTGGCCTTGGGGGGTTCAGAGTTCTGAATCGTTGCCTCTGGATCATATATACTATACAGTATGTACTGCTACGAGCATTGGTTGAATCCGACCCACTGCTCTAGCACTTTCTCTCTCTACTCCTTCCTTTCGCTCTATCCTGTCCAATAAATATAAACAATACGAAAGGAGTTCCTTTAAAAACCTTTGGGAAAAGTTGCTACTGGGGACAGGAACTGTGGGCCATGGAAATTGATAAGATCGGTACCACAGAACTATGCCTCTATAAAAGTTAGGATTTGGATAGGGTATCTGATCCTACATCTGTTGTTCGAGGAAACTTGAAGGAAATATGCCAAGAATCTGGCAATGGTACAACCCTGACATGATGTTCTAGTAATGTTGGGGAGCTGTTGGTTCTGGCTAGAATTTTATCTGCAGACCTCTGTTCCTAAGACAGGTACACTATCCTCAGTCCCAATAGAGTTAACTCTATTGGAACTCTGTGATGCTTAGTTGCTTACAATTAGCAGGATCACTACAATATCTTTAACTGAAGTATTTCCTTTGTGAAATCCATAACACATGAAGTAATGTATCTTTCCTGCAGGTATGTGGAACTGACAATGTCACCTACGACACATCCTGTGAGCTCTTTGCCACTAAGTGCAACCTGGAAGGCACCAAGAGAGGCCATAGACTTCACCTGGACTACACTGGACCCTGCAAATGTAAGACAGCTATAGTCAGACCACCTCTACAGTTTCTGACCAATACAGTAACTAACCTGAAATAACTAAAGTATAACACCACTTGGTCAATTTCTTCCACTCCCTTTCTTTTTCTTTCTCTCTCTCGTCTGTTTCTCACTCTATATTTAATTATCTTGTCTTTCCTTGCCTCTCCCCCTCCTCTCTTTCTCATTCTCTCTCTTTCTTCCACTACCTTGCTCTCTCTGTTAGTCATAGCACCGTGTATGAATGCCGAACTGGTCCAGTTTCCTCTGCGTATGCGCGACTGGCTGAAGAACGTCTTGCTGCAGCTCTATGAACATGACTCAATGTCCCCTGGCTTCCTCACCCCCAAGCAACGCATCAGAGTGAGTAAATAAATTTTTATTTAATTGAATATCATTGGACACCCTTAACTGTAAGATTAAAATATGAGGGTAACACTTTACATTAGACATATAATCTATAAAGGGGTTATAAGTAGTTCATTGATAGTTCCATTATTTATATTTTCTAAATAATTCATATTCTTATAAAGGAGCTTTATGAAGTTTAACCAACTGCATTCTTAGTGATTGACAGCATATACACGACCGGTGAAAAGTTTTAGAACACCTACTCATTCAAGGGTTTTTCTTTATTTTTACTATTTACTACATTGTAGAATAATAGTGAAGACATCAAAACTATGAAATAACACATATGGAATCATTTAGTAACAAAAAAAGTGTTAAACAAATCAAAATATATGTTGTATTTGAAATTCTTCAAATAGCCACCCTTTGCCTTGATGACAGCTTTGCACACTCTTGGCATTCTCTCAAACAGCTTCACCTGGAATGCTTTTCCAACAGTCTTGAAGGAGTTCCCACATATGCTGAGCACTTGTTGGCTGCTTTTCCTTCACTCTGCGGTCCGACTCATCCCAAAGCATCTCAATTTGGTTGAGGTCGTTGGATTGTGGAGGCCAGGTCATCTGATGCAGCACTCCATCACTCTCCTTCTTGGTAAAATAGCCCTTACACAGCCTGGAGGTGTGTTGGGTCATTGTCCTGTTGAAAAACAAATGATAGTCCCGCTAAGCCCAAAGCAGATGGGATGGCGTATCGCTACAAAATGCTGTGGTAGCCATGCTGGTTTAGTGTGTCTTGAATTGTAAATAAATCACATACAGTGTCACCAGCAAAGCACCGCCACACCATAACACCTCCTCCTCCATGCTTTATGGTGGGAAATACACATGCAGCGATCATCCGTTCACCCACACCGCGTCTCACAAAGGCACGGCGGTTGGAACCAAAAATCTCCAATTTGGACTCCAGACCAAAGGACACATTTCCACCGGTCTAATGTCCATTGCTCGTGTTTCTTGGCCCAAGCAAGTCTCTTCTTATTATTGTTGTCCTTTAGTAGTGGTTTCTTTGCAGCAATTCGACCATGAAGGCTTGATTCACACAGTCTCCTCTGAACAGTTGATGCTGAGATATGTCTGTTACTTGAACTCTGTGAAGCATTTATTTGGGCTGCAATTTCTGAGGCTGGTAACTCTAATGAATTTATCCTCAGCAGAGGTAACTCTGGGTCTTCCATTCCTGTGGCGGTCCTCATGAGAGCCAGTTTCATTATAGCGCTTGATGGTTTTTGCGACTGCACTTAAAGAAACTTTAAAAGTTCTTGAAATGTTCCGTATTGACTGACCTTCATGTCTTAAAGTAATGATGGACTGTCATTTCTCTTTGCTTATTTGAGCTGTTCTTGCCATAATATGGACTTGGTCTTTTACCAAATATGCCTATCTTCTGTATACCACCCCTACCTTGTCACAACACAACTGATTGGCTCAAACGCATTAAGAAGGAAATAAATTCCACAAATTAACTTTTAAGAAGTCACACCTGTTAATTGAAATGCATTCCAAATGACTACCTCATGAAGCTGGTTGAGAGAATGCCAAAAATTTGCAAAGCTGTCATCAAAGCAAAGGGTGGCTATTTGAAGAATCTCAAATAGACTACATTTTGATTTGTTTAACACTTTTTGGGTTACTACATGATTCCGTATGTGTTATTTCATAGTTTGATGTCTTCACTATTATTCTACAATATAGAAAATAGTAAAAATAAAGAAAAACCCTTGAATGAGTAGGTGTTCTAAAGCGTTTGACCGGCAGTGTATCTCAAAGCCATAAAATCACCAGTGCCTTACAAGTGATTTTCGAATTAGGATCTTGTTAGCACATATTCATATTCAATTCAATACAACTTTATTATTAATGTGTGACCATAAATGACGATGATGTCAATCTCCTAGGTGAGAAAAATCCACGAGAGTGAGAGGCGCCTCCATGCCGGCGACCACCCCATTGAGTTGCTGGCCCAGGACTTTGAGAAGAACTACAACATGTACATCTATCCCGTGCACTGGCAGTTTGCCCAGATGGACCAGCACCCTTCTGACAGGTACAGTACTTCAGGAGAAATATATATATTTTTTGTCATAATCCTGAAAAATAACCAGAACGTAATTTTACACTGAGAAGTCTCTTGCGGTTCAGTTGCAGTTTTTGGGGTCAGACTCCCCCATTCTCAACCCCCAACGGAATAAAACAGAGTGAAACAGGGAAACAATAAGAGACGCTCATTTTTGTTTTCTGTTGCAAAATGTTTCAAAACGTTTTCCATTGCAAAGGCTTATGAACATGACACTGGTGTTCCTATCCAGGTTCCTGTCCCACTCTGAGCTGGCCCCCCTGAGGGTCCCGTTGGTCCCCATGGAGCATTGCACCTCCCGCTTTTTCCAGGAGTGTGACGCAGACAAAGACAAACAGGTGTCCTTCAGGGAGTGGGCCAACTGCTTCGGCATCAAGGATGGTAAGAGTGGCAGTCCGTAGCTTCCCTTATACAAAGTGAAACCAATTCAATGACCAAAGAATGAGGCTTGACTTGATGTTGCCAATGTTGTGATAGTTGTAGTAGTTAGATTTGAGTGAATTAATGAATGCTGCATTATTGTAGCTTACAGAAGGACCATGGTCATGTGCTTTCACACATGGTTGATAGTATGACCCTGTATTGTAAACTCTTGTAAAGATGTAATATTTTGTGATTACGATAACAGTGTCCGCAATTCTAAATCTCTGACATTCCCCCATTTTCCCCCTCTGCAGAGGACATGGATGTCAACCTGCTCTTCTGAGCCCAATCTGTACCTCAACAAGCAACCAGATTAACAAAGCATTTAACAAGATCACCTTCAATCATGGCAGAACCACATACCTTAATCGGCAGAAGAGAGACTTGTGTTGATTTAAACTGTATGTTTTTGGGATGCTCTGCAAAGTTAGCTTGGTGGAACCAGCCTGACCGCTGTGTTCACCATTCTATTTTACTTAACATATCAGTCTGGCATTGCTCCTTATTGAAACTCTTTGAGCCTATGTCTGTAATAAGAGGCATTATTCAAAACTAACTTGTCAGTGATTGGATCACCTTAAACCAATCAGAGGACAACCTAATTCAAAGCACAGGATTTTGAGGGTGGGTTTTCTGAGAAGATGCTGATTTGACCAGTCATTTCTTGGCTTATTCCAAACCCCCATCTATTGGAGAAAGCCCAAATGTATATGTGCAGTAAAACAGAATGGTGAACACAGCAATCAGGCTGGTTCTACCATTCTACTGCAAAGTGCAATTGACTAAAAAGTAAAAGTGAGAATGGACCACTGTCCTTCCATGTCATGTGTCATAGATGGAAGAGGAGGATAGTTCATGTTGTCTTTAAATCAGACCAAGGTAGAGCAAATCTGGATCTATAAATATGTGGATGTTCTGTGATACTGTATGTAGATACTGTATAGCTGATAGTGGTATTTGTAGAATAGGGGATGAGAACAATTTTTTAAAACCATTAACAATGATATCACTGTTATGAACACATTCCAAGAGGGGGAAAGTTTACGAGTGCTTTTTGTAGATGACAGAAAACAAAAAATATGTTGACTTCTATGCAGGTAAAACCTATCACTTTACTTTTTGGCCAAGAATTACAGTATTAATTTGAAACATGGCACAGAAAAATGCTATAGTTTGATGTGGGAGCATAACAATATTTTTTGTATGGAAACCATTTGTAATTGACTCTCAAAATAAATTGAGCTTGAATAGAGTATTTATTTATATTATGTCAAAAGGAGAAATTTAAATGGCATTAAATATAGTAGAACATGTGATGTTGACAGAATTACTAAGAGTTGAATGCTGCAACCGTTTTTTATGTCTTGCCTGATATTGCTATTTCACTAACCCTTCTAATAAAAATAATTTTAACCTCATTGGATCTCATCACATTCCTGTTTGATTGTTTTACTTTATGCACAATTGAATTGAATGTAACTTTATTTACCCCCAGGGGTAAATTGTTATCAATAAAGTTATTTCATGCATTATGATAAATTGATACAACGAAGAGAAAATACTGCAGAATATTATGTTTTAGTATTTAGGTTACACTGAAATACACTCAAACCTTCTTTATATTCTTATATGATCATTTGTACTGTACAATTACATAATTGGGAAGTAACTGTAATAAGTTGTGGTTGGTGATGTCACTTTCACGTCAGTGGTGACGTTTTGTCTCTTCTAGTTTGGATGAAAATAATTACAGGTATCTATTTTACACAGCAACCACAGGTGAACAGTTGACTCATCCAACAAAGGCTTATAATAAGGACATAATTGTAATATGATAATATGGTTCAGATTCCTGGTTTGGGTTTGCAATGCAGGTGATTTTGAATAAGGCCCTCTTTGGGTCAGCAAGCCACAATTGTGTGGTCTGTCAAGATGGTGAGAATGACTGTCCATGTTGAGATCAACATTTAGAGCTGTATTCTGATTGGACTGTTACCAGTGGACATGGAGGAAGTGGCTCTTTATAAGAGTGAAACCAGGAACAACGTGTCATCTTCAGAAGTGTCTTTGTGAGCTGAAACACTGCCATCATTCACAGAGGTATGACAGATGACAACTTAACCATTTTCATGGAACAGCCTTCATGCAATTTAATCCAATTTCATGTATTTCTTGTGTATTTATTGAAACTGCTTGACACTGGATTATTGCTCCTATTGGTTATATGTTTCTAACAATGAGATGCTTTTCTGACTTTCTTTTTTGTATGGGAAAGCAGAGCAACATGTTTTGTATGCTGTGGATCATCTTTCAGACGATGGCTCTCCTGGTAACACATTTACATGTTTATTGAATACTGTAGGTACTGTAGCGTCCAGACCTGGGTTCAAATACTTGAAAATACTTTCAAATACTTTGAGCCTTTTGAGAACTCCTGAGTGGCGCAGTGGTCTAAGGCACTGCATCGCAGTGCTAACTGTGCCACTAGATCCTGGTTCGAATCCAGGCTCTGTCGCAGCCGGCTGCGACCGGGAGACTCATGGGCGGCGCACAATTGGCCCAGGTTAGGGGAGGGAATGGCCGGCAGGGATGTAGCTCAGTTGATAGAGCATGGCATTTGCAACGCCAGTGGGTTCGATTCCCATGGGGGGCCAGTATAAAAAGAAAATATATGCATTCACTAACTGTAAGTTGCTCTGGATAAGAGTGTCTGCTAAATGACTAAAATGTAAATTTACATGTTTATTGAATACTGTAGGTACTATAGCGTCAAGACCTGGGTTCAAATACTTTCAAATACTTTGAGCATTTGCTTGAATTTGCTAGGAGTGTCAGACTTGGGACTTTCAGATTCAGGGTTTCCAGTTTTGGACTTTTCTAATGGTTCATTTAGCTAGGCAAGTATTTGAAATTATTTTCCAAGAATTTGAGACCCAGGTCTGATAGCGTCCACTGTGATTTCCTGGTTTCATTTGTAGGTGGAAGCTGGAGGACAGTCTTCAGGTAGTGGTGAGGTATTGTGCGTTTCTTAAACATCTTAACAATAAGATATTGTTGATAAAATGTTCTTAATATACATTTACTTCCTGCGCTTCTTTATAATCACTGAGTGTAACTTTCACCATAATGGTATACATACATACAGCACATACAATATAGTACATAGCAATGTCTCTATATATACAGTATAAAGAAATAGTGTGGACAGTATGACTCAGTGAGAGAAGTTAAGTCATTATAGGCTAAGTGATAGGATAATGTGCATTACTCTTCCCAGGCTGGTGGTGGCAATGGAGGAGTTGTGAATGGAGGCATGGTCGGAAACGCTGTTAACCCAGGGGTTATGAATGGGCTTGTCTTAAATGGGCAACCCTTTCTGGCTCAGGTACGTATACAGTGTGGGTGGTTAAAAAGTGTCACTGCGCTGCAGCACAGGTAAAAAAAAAAAAGCTGGACAATCAGGGGCATATTTCAGAAATGTCACATATATTTCATTACATACGTTTTTGTTAGACGATTGCAAGCAAACTTACTAGAGAGTGATATACGATGCACAGGTGCTGCAGCACAGGATTTTAAAAAGTTACTTTTGAACCAGCGCATCTCTACTATGGGCTACCTCTCTAACATGCCATATTGCTAATATACACTGTTTCTACTGGTCCAAACTATTCTTATTGGCAAAACAGGTGGTACCAGTTGGTGGATCATTACTTATTCAACAACCAGGTGCACTTGGTCAGGCTGCCATGCACCAGCTGGTCCCCATTGGTGCTCTTCAGCAGGGTGGGGCACTTCCTGTAGGACAGGCGGGAGCAGCCAATGGCATGCCACTACAACAGGGACAGCTTCCTCAACTAGCCAATGGGGTTTGTCTCCTTTGTCCGACTTTGCTTCCCTAACACTTAACAGAAGCCTAGAGATATCATGAGAATCTATTGAAAATAATCAGCGTTATAGTTTGACTTTTTAAACATATCTTTACAGGTTGTACCATTATTTGCAGTACTGCCACAGGCAAATGGCATCGGAGGCCCCCAGGCTCCAATGTTGATGCAGGTATATCATCACTGTTGTATCAGTAGTATGTCTTGTATGTTTATGTCTTGAATGTCATACACCTAGATATCTCAGTGCACCAAATACATCCCATTTAACGGTGCTCACACCTTGATGTCAATGACCCATGATGGTGATTCTGGCTTTTTCATCCTCTCCTGTCAGATTATTCCTGTGGGTGGAGGAAACAACCTCCAGCAGCCAGCGGCTGGAGGGAAGGCAGGCAAAGCTAGAGTCAAGGTAACATGATGGGCCATCTCTACTCGTCAGTCATACAGTTGCGGGCACTAAAACGTTCCCCAGACTAACTGTGTAAAGCGCAGATGGCAGAAGTATTCTGTGAATGAGATTAGGTTGTTCTGCGGTATTAGTAGAACAATTGCCACAACGCAAGCGTGTGCAACACGGCATTAACATATCCTAGCGATAAATAAATATAAAACCCTGTGCACAATAGTGCGTTTAGATCCAAGTGCTGGTTTTGGCAGGAACAACTACTGTAGTATCCATTAGTACAATTTGTAACAGTTTGTCACAAAAACATGTACTGTGGCACCAGATTTTTTAAATATTTTAGTGCTCGCAACTGTAGATTGCACAGACTACATCACAGTCACAAAGCAATGTATTATGTACCTTGATATACCTTTGTAAGTGTTTCAACTGCCCTCTCATTTTAAATCCCCTTCACAGCATTCAGTCCCTTTTCATGGAATGCCCACATCAACAAGAACAGATACTCCACTGGTATATTCTCACAGTTATTCCTCTTCTTCACTTCATTTCTGACAGTGTGATTGCCCTTATAACCCTCATCATGTATTTGAAAGAATTGCCCTCAAATAAAGATTACTTATTTCCAAATTACCAAGGCAGCTCTCAAATTAACCATTAATTATTCACATTTTAATCACATTCTCATGAAACATGAAACAACTCAAGCAGTAGCAGTATCTGCCTATCTTTATACTGTACTGTCTTTGGTTAGAGTGTCCGCTCTGAGATTGGAAGGGTGGGGGTTCAACCCCCGGTCAAGTCATACCAAAGACTCTAAAAATGGGACCTGATGCCTCTCTGCTTGGCACTCAGCATTAAGGAGATATATCGGGGGTAAGGCCTTGTGACAACTAGCGTCTTGTACATGCGAAATACTAGTGTTTTGTACATCAAGCTGCCACAAGCTACAGAATCAGGACATACTGTAGTCTCCTGCCCCTGTGGGCCGTTCCGTCTCAGACAAGGCTTACTTGTCCAAGGTGTACTTCATGAAACATTAATTCTCATGAAACATGCATTATATGTCACTAATAAACTCAGGTTGAAGCAATAAACATTTTGTTAATATAACACTTGTGGTAGCAATAACAAATGTACAAAGTAGCTGATAATGCTTCTATCATGTTTCCATTCTGCCCATCAGACGAAGGTGACTGCTGGGGAGGTGGAAGAATCCTCTGGCTCTGACTCACCAGTGAATGCTGAAGTGAGGCTGAGCATCTGAAACTTGGACAGCATTCTAACTAGGGTTGCAAAATTCTGGTAACTGGGATTTCTGGAAAGTGGGAAAATTAACAGAATTTTGCAACCCAAAATTAACTATATAAACTGTAATATCAAGTACCAGAATCTCGTCAAACTGCCAATTCCAGATTACAAATTTATTCTACAGGCGGGGGTTCAATTCCCGGGTCCGCCACTACAACTTGCTGTGTTGCCCTTTTGTTTGTCTTATTTTAAAATCTATCTCTGAATAAACGTTATGAAAGAAAAGTGGAATTCCAGTCTCCTTTGACAAAAATGTTACCTGGATTAACAGGCTGTGTCCATATCCATGTTTTGTAAGGCGTTCCCAATGTACTGGAAATTATGTTATCACAGCTGATGTCTTTGAATAAAAGTATTAAATGGATGGCAATCTTTGCAGGTTTTATCTCTCCATGTCCTGCAATCTAATCGCCATTCATTCCCATTCATTTAAACTATTGTGATTGATAATTACACACATAATTGACCATTGACCAGAAACAACAACTGCTTTCTTGGGAATATAGGAGAGATCTAGATAGGTATTGTTAATTTGGTGTTGGAGAGGAAATTCCCCAAGATATTGACAGCTGAATGAAACACCACTGTTGTTTAAGCCCCACAAATTCTCACTAAATGCCAACACAACACAACATTTACATTTGAGTCTTTTAGCAGATGCTCTTATCCAGAGCGACTTACAGTTAGTGAGTGCATACATTTTTCATACTGGTCCCCCGTGGGAATTGAACCCACAACCCTGGCGTTGCAAGCGCCATGCTCTACCAACTGAGCTACACAACAGCCCATACAACACAAGACTGGCATGATAGAGGCCTGGTTGATGAGGGTAGCAACTTTACAGAACATTCAGATAGATAGAAATGTATTGTATAGATAAGACAATTCCTCAGTTATATCGAGAAGAGTATTAAAATGTCAGGTGGACCCTTGCAACGAAGAACCATATATACTATGTGCGTTTACAAAAATTCTGATACAAATATTTATCCCTTTTTTGGAATGTGTATATCACATCAAGAGCGTCGTTATTGAAAGATCATGTCTACACACCAGTGGCGTAGGCTGGTGTTGATTGCAGGGCCACATTTTGCAACATTTTCTCTTAGCCTCATGACAAAATGTGTAGAATAGCATTATAAAATGGCAAAAAAAATTCTCTGCACCATGGCAAAATGTGTTGAAATGAAGGAAGTTAGCCCAGAGCCCCAAATGCAGTAGTTAGGCCCTGAGGATTCAGGTAACACTTTATAATAACTTTTATGAATAAACCATGTATAAATAGGATTATAAGTGTAACAGGTGGGACTATTCACATTTGCAGTGGAATATCTAAAGTGTGAGTTTCACGTGTGTATACGTTTGCAGTTTAGTGATTTACAGGCTTTAGGGTCTGTCTTATCATTGCTATAGTCAAGCTTACTGTTTGTGGTTTCTTGTGAGTCCACTGTAGCAGATCATTGAATACATTTAAAAAAATCATTACAATAGGTCATTTTAGGAAAAGTCCAAATAAATGTGATATTGGAACCTTATTTTTGGGGGGGTCATTCAACTGACAACTGCTTGGGGTCACCTTACGTTTCAGATCTCCCCTTGGCTCTTGTATCAACACAAGGGGTGGTGTAGTATAGCAGCACCTAGTGGGCGTTACATACATGGTGTTACAATTAATAAGGAATCTATAACATTGATAATAATGTATAAAGCATGTGTAAACGTTGATAATAATCTATAAAGAATTTATAAACTATGATCAGAATTTTTTATGGCTTATTTATGACCATTTTAAAGTGTAACCAAATAGCAGCTCGTATCATGTCCCAATCCCCCACTAAAGTTAGAACAGAGATTTTATAAATCGTATTAACATATTTAAAATAACTGGACTATAAAGTATGCAGGTATACGTGGAGGTCAAAACAGAAGTGCAACGTCAGTTCTCTGTTGTTAAGTTTATTAATTCGACCATTGTAAAAAACAAGCACACATAAAACTTGAAAAAGCCATACATGCACATGAGTAAAATCATTGAAGATAACACACAATAAAGTCTGGGACTTATTTCCGTTGTGGTCCTCTTGAGACAAGATGGCTAGGCAAGATCGAACACTGTTGAACACAGTATGGCAGCAAAATAATAAAACATAAAAACAAAGAAGAACAACATCTATCTCATCATTGCAGTTACATCGTAGGGTACATTCATATGGGCACAGAAGACATACAACAGTCTTTTACTTTATTTTTAAAGCTGCCCAGAGAGGACGTTGTTTTTATGGGCAGAGGAAGCTCATTCCACTCTGAGACTCCAGTGTACAAGAAAGTACCTCTCCCAGCGTTACTCCTGAAGCTGCATAAGCACACATTAGCAACACCTGATCTGGTGCTGTGGTTGTGTGCATCCCTAACATGGGGAAAGTAATTAGTCAGATATCTGGGCGCAGAACCATAAATACTCCTGTAAACCAGACCCAGTCTAATCTGGGACACCCTAGCCTCAACAGGCAGCCAGTTGAGTTCCTGAAAGCAACTCCTGCCTATGTGAGTATGTGGACTCACCTTCAATATTACCCTGATCAGCTTATTCTGGGCTATCTGGAGCTTCCCCTTCAGAAGTTTGATAAGCTCCCAAACCAGGAAGTACTAGCGTAATCAAAATGGCATTGAATGAGGGCAGTGGCCTGCACTCTCATGGAGTCCTTATCAAACAGCTTGAACTTTCTAGCCAAAGACTTGGTCCTGGCATTAACCTTACCTAGCACTTTACTGACCATGCTCACATCCCCAAAGCTTCCATCAAGGATGCATCCCAGGTAGCTAACAGACGTTTTAGTAGTCAGCACCTCACCCCCGAACTCCACTCTGATTTCAGAGGACCTACCCAATTTAGGTCTGGACCCAATAAGAATTGCCGCAGTTTTAAGTGCTTATTATCTGCAAGCCATTTGCTGATGTTAGTAAGCTCTGTGCTAAGTATGCTCTCCAACATAGTTTTACTTTATGAGACACCAGATGTGTAGAGTCATCCGCATAAAGGAAAAGACGGAAAGAACAAACGTCTTTCACATCGTTTATTTACAGTAAAAACAGTAGTGGCCCAAGCACTACGCCACAACTTATTGGTTTTTCCCGAGACAGTGAACCATTAACCTCTACCACTTGCTCCCTACCTGACAAGTATAACTTCACCCAGCATAGAGGGATACTGCTTAACCCCAGTGCCTCCAGTTTGGAGATTAGGAGACAGTGGTTAACTGTATCAAAGGCCTTCTGTAGGTCAAGCAGTACCATTCCACAAAGATTTCCCTCATCAATCTCTTTCCTGATGAAGTCAGTCACGTAAAGTAGACATGAATCAGTGGAGTATGTTTTTCTAAACCCTGACTGAAAATCATACATTAGACTTTGTTTGTTGGCATATTCATATATTTGCTCATGTACAACTCTCTCCAGGATCTTTGATGTTATACTGAGGATAATTCCCAGGGTCAGACTTTTCCCCCTTCTTATACAGAGGTATAACTTTAGCTTGTTTCATGTCCTTGGAAAAGATGCCTTGTTCAAGAGAGAGATTAACGATATGCGTAATACAATGGGCAATTTGCTCAGCAGAATCTCTAAGAAACCGTGCAGGAATTTTGTCCAGGCCTGTGGCTTTGGAGCATACTGGCTACTTTGGCTGTTGCTACCTTTGCAAAAGAAAAAGAGTTTGGCTGAACCCCTAACTCGGCATAATACTTATTGACTTGATTGTTTCCATACGAACTAGAACTGCTGGGCAGCTTGCTAACCAGCTTGCTGGCAACAGAAGTTCAATAAGAGCTTTTTCACATATCATCTCCCCCCTGATGTTCAGTCCAATACTGTATAGTTCGTTTTTGGTAGCACTACTACAGCCTAGTTCCTTAAAGGATTTCCAAAGCTTTTAGGGTCATTTTTGTTGTCAATGATTTTATCAGCAAAGTAACCCCTCTTAGCTTCTTCCCTCCTGCTCTGTGCTTCATTTCTGTGACGTTTATATTGGAGAATATCAGGCTGCTCTTGAGAGTTCTTAAATTTCTTAAAGGCCTTATTCCTTGCTTGGATAGATTCTAGAATCCAGTGGTGGAAAGTACTTAAGTAAAAATACGTTAAAGTACTACTTAAATAGTTTTTTTTGGTATCTGTACTTTACTTTACTATTTATATTTTTGACAACTTTTACTTTTACTTCACTACATTCCTAATGAAAATAATGTACTTTTTACTTGATACATTTTCCCTGACACCCAAAAGAACTCATTACATTTTGAATGCCTAGCAGGACAGGAAAATGGTCCAATTCACACACTTATCAAGAAAACATCCCTGGTCATCCCTACTGCCTTTGATCTGGTGGACTCACTAAACACAAATGCTTCGTTTGTAAATGATGTCTGCGTGTTGGAGTGTGCCCTTGGCTATCCGTAAATAACAAAAACAAAATGTCTGGTTTGCTTAATATAAGCATTTTGAAATGATTTTTACTTTTACTTTTGATACTTAAGTATATTTAAAACCAAATACATTTAGACTTTTACTCAAATAGTATTTTACTGGGTGACTTTCACTTTTACTTGAGTAATTTTCTATTAAGGAATCTTTACTTTTACTCAAGTATGACAATTGGGTACTTTTTCCACCACTGCTAGAATCTCATGATTAAACCAAGGGCTAGATCTCTGCTTTACTCTGACCTGTCTAATTGGAGCCATCACATTCACCAGATCAAGGTATCTACATTTAAAGGCTTACCAGGTAGTCTACCCTTACACTATCCAAGACAGGTGACCAGTCAATTTAACCCACTTGCTCCCTAAACATTTCAACACAGTATTTTTTGAGTGCTTTGATTCGAACAGTTTTGTGCCACTTAAATACTGTATATCTTTAAAACCCCTTGTGCAATATGTAATAAAATGATCACTGATTCCATAGACTATTACTCCAGTTCAATGAACAAGCTGCACATGCTTTCGTACGACAGTGAAGTTCACATATTGCATTGTGAAATTTCCCTGCCCATTCATTCACAAACCCACAAGTATGTCAGTAAGATGTTTCACATTTTCAGTAAGATGTTCAAGACTAACACAAGCCACAATGGCTGCGTTGACTGTGGATTGAACCATACGGTGGGACATTTTTAAACAAACAAACTTATTATACAATATTTCTAACTATTTTTCAGTGTGTGTGTATAACCAAAAAGGATGAGTCATTAGTCATAACATATAATTAAAAAAACTAAGTGGGAACATTTGGTCTCATACTTTACAAACGACATGACATTCTATTATCACAATACAGCCGCAGACTCACCTAGGTGGCATTTACCTGTAATACTGTACACCCATCCCAGACAACCTAAGAGCTGCATGACACCATTCCCATCCAACCACAATGGAGACGTGTCATAGCTAAGCATGGGTCCTGTGAACATGTGCAGACTTGTATGGCATGTGAAAGTAAATAGGCAGTTTAAGGTTTAACAATGTCACAAGTCTGTTCACAATCTCTTTAGGAATCATTAAGTATGCATTTACCCTGCTTAAGGGTGTACAGAAGGAGTACATTATTTGTTAAAACCACAACAATTGTGATAGTAAAAATAGTTTAATTTATACAGAAGCCATCTACAATCATATTATGTTGATTTACGTTCTTAGATTCTTTACCCATATGGATTTCATGCTATACTTAGGTCATGGGCCTACAAGATTACAACCTGGTTGCTTAATCTGTTTGTGACCTTTCATGGTCCTACTGCGGTCACTAATGGTCGCTTAGTAATATTTGGAACAATGGTCAATGGTCTTATGGACCAGGTATTGGAGTCTTTGAAGATTAAAACCACACAGTGCCTTTGGCTTTATTTTAATTAGCTCACTCCTATTATTATGGCCAACATGTGACCAACATAAAGATGTATTATTTCTGGGCTCTGTTCTAATTGGTTGCTTTAGAAGATCTAACGTCAATAAAAGGCTATGTTCAAATCTCAGATGGCAACTGAGAATACTGCTTGGAGGACAGCACCTAAAGCAAAACAATTTTCACCACTTTAAGGTCTGTATTTTTGCCTTCATATTCAAACATTATATATGATTTGATAATTTTGTTAGCAGCAAATAATCTAGATAATGTATCTAGTACACTAGCCCCATATTGAGCAATACTAATCATGTTTGTGGTCTGTCTGTCAATATTCCAGATTGCAAAATGAAGCTTCTTCTTTTTGTAGCCTTCATGGCCACCATCTTCAATGTGAGTATATCACATGATCATCACACAACAATGTACAAAATCCAATGTTTGCATTCAAAATGACTCAGCCAATAATTACATTTCTTTTTCTTTTCTCAATGATCTCTTTAGGTCAATGCTGGCAAGGTAAGATACTGGGCACTAAAAACATATTTATCCTTCACCAATCCAATGCTTTTAGGTTTGTGGGAAGTAGTGAATGAGTGCACACCTCAGGAAAAGCTGTTGATAGAATTCAAGGTCATATCATATCTGCCTTTGTCGTTTCTCAGAAGCTGAGACTGCTGGCAGGTCTAAATGGTGGAGTGGTGTCTGGGGTTAACCCTGGACTGGTGGTGGGGGGCCTGAACCCTGGCGTCCTCACTGGTGGCACTGGGTTGATTGGGCAGCCTCAGTTTGCCCAGGTCAGTCATCAATATCCCTGTTTTCAGTTTCATTCTATTTCAACAAATGTGTTATACAGTAACTGTTCACTACAGGTGGATAAACAAATAATTAATAGTTTTTAAACTACTTAGCACCTTTTTAAAAATAATTTCAACAGTTTATGCAACAGACAGTCAATTGTGTATTAGGGAGAGATGGTGTGGGAGGGAAAACTATATATTTATCTAAGTGCTGAATAATTTGGCACGACTTTCTCTCCTCACGCATACAGATGGTTCCAGGTGTCCCCACGTATGTCATGCAGCCCCAAGCTGTCCCTGCTGGTCCCTATGGTTTCCCCAATGTCGGGATGCAGCAGCCACAACCGTTCCCTAACTTCCCTGGGCAGTACCAGTATCCTGGCCCACCATCTAATGGGGTATGACTCTAAATAAATACACTTCGATACTTCTTATTCTGCTACATATGTGCTTTTCTGTTATTTGAATATTTTACGAGTTCTAAACATGGGAAATACATTGTACACATTTTTGTTCTGGGGTACAACTTTGAAAAACTGCACATGTTTATATTGCACATTCTGCGTTTGTCTTTTGGTGTTATTAGGGTATTATATGAGAAGAAACAATGGGAAATGCTATGCAGTAATTAAAATGTTAATTCTCCCATGAACAGCTGCCTTACTACATGGGTGTCCCTCAAATGGCAGGAATGAATCCTCCACAACAGCAAGTCATGGTATTGTCGACTCTATGTACTCAAACTTATGTTGCGTTCACTTGATGTCGGAAATCGGAAACGCTGAAATTTCCGACTTGCTAACCTAGGCGGAAGAGTCAGAATGTGAGTCTCCTACATGGGAGGTATCAGAATTAACCAATAGGAAGCTCTAGGCAAATAAGTTATGTTAATTTTATCTCGTAGATCCCAAGGATCTGACATGAATGCGGCATTATCACCAGAGGGAGAGAGTGTATTACATACATTTACATTTCAGTCATTTAGCAGACACTCTTATCCAGAGCGACTTACAGTTAGTGAGTGCATACATTTTCATACTGGTCCCCCGTGGGAGTCGAACCCACAACCCTGGCATTGCAAGTGCCATGCTCTACGAACTGAGCTACACGGGACTACAGGAAAATATAGGCACTCACAAATCATGAATAGATTTTTTTTATTTTGAGCATTCCATCATTTACAATTTATAATAAATATATACTAATAACTCTTCCTTCTGGTTAGGGAGTCCAAGGTGCAGGTGGGATTCCCATGATGCAACAGCAGCAGCCGCAGCAGGGTCCTCCACAAGCAGAGGCCGTGAGAAGATTCAAGGTACAGTAATGGTCAACGACCGTACAGTACATGTGCCTCATGGTCAATAGTGTATCTCAATCTGTAATTAACTCTGTGGTAGGAAAGGAATCTAGCTAATGTGCATATGTTCATATGATTTTCACCTTTTAGCGCTTTCTGATGAGGAGGGCTCACACCATGAAACCTGATTTGGATATTCAGGTACAAAATGATGCACATTTAATCTGATACATGCAGTAGTTGAAATGCTTAAGTACTGATTATGAAGGTGTTATGTATGGGTTATGAATGTGTTATGAATTTATGAAGGTGGTACCCTTCAAATAAATTGTTATCAGAAGGGTTTTAATGATTTGTATTTATACATGTTGGCTATCCTTTCTCATTCAGATTTCGACTGAGACAACTCCATCCCCAACTACTTGTTAAGACAATATTCAAGTTTAGAGTGGACAAATTGGAGAGGAACAAGGTATACATCAAAATACAAACAGTCTACTTACATATGTGGTACTGTACAATGTCCCATTATTGAAAAAAAAATAAGCAAGATGTATCTTGGGTCATTTATTTACAGGTGTCTACTGTAGAAGATGGACGCAGGGGAATTTCACAAAATCGTCCACAACACTATAAGTTAATCATATCAGATACCCTAGCGGTTAGGAGCTTTGGGCCAATAACCGAAAGGTTGCTGATTCAAATCCCTGAGCCATCTAGGTGAAAAATCTGTTGATGTGCCTTTGAGCAAGGTACTTAACCCTAATTGCTCTGGATAAGAGTGTCTGCTAAATGCCTAAAATGTAAACGTATAACATTGTATACATGTAGATCTTATTTGACATTTCTTGTATGTTTCTTCTTGAAATTTCAATAAACATGACTATTAGCCTTCATAAAAGTTGTTTGTTTGGTTGGTTTGAAATGGCTTTCCACTCCATGAAGTGGGTTGATTTTTGTGCCTTCTATGTTTATCATGCAAATGTATGGCATGTTGCCCCGATTTCTAGAATTTAACTTTGGCTTATATTGCCATCTATTGGCAGAATGAAATTAATTTGAGTAACAAAAATATTATGAGCCCAGTTTAACGGACTCAGATTAAGCTTAGTCCATAAGAAGCACTTTCAATGAGCATGCATTTTAGTCCAGGACTAGCTTGAATTTCTGTCCAGGAAACCAGCCCTTTAAGAATTTGGTTGGTGAAGAAGCACATAGACAGGCTACAAGTGACTGCAGGGCTCTATGAAGAACAGACCCGGCGCCATGAAAAAGTGACTAAGGGGGCAGTTGAAATCGGTGAGGAGGCACAATTTTGGGGGATTCTTGCATTGGAATTATATTGAATTCTGCTTATATCACGCTATACCACAATAAACATAAAGTTCAAATGCCAAGACTCCGAGACCATTGATTGAGTGCTTTTGAAGTGACACTGTATCAGCTGCACTGTATCAGCACAATTGGTAATGAATATAGGCTACAAGATAGAAAGGGTAATTCACCTATTACAAACAACCTATGTGAATGCTGCCATACACACAGTTGTCTTAACAAAATAATGCAAACTAAATGCTGAACGTAGTAGCCTAGTTATTCATGCATGCAAACAAAAATACTTAACAGCAGTTTGGCTTAGAATACCGACACAACTGCGAATGCGAATGAATGAATGCGAACAGCACAAAATAGCGGTACTAAGTAGGCCTAGTAAACAAAATATCAGATCGATAAAGACATGACAAAATCTATATTTATGCTAGTTACATTAACAGTAAACTAACACAGTAAACAAAAGGCTAATTGAGATCCAAACATAGACTACAGCCTACTACAGTGAGATGCAGCCATGCACAGCTGTCTTGCCTAACAAAAAGGGCTATAGGCCCGCGTCTAACATAGAAAACAATGGCGCTCATGAGTACAGCAACACGTTGTGATATGGCACAATACACTTATGTGAATCAAATTCAACCCACGTAGTCAATTAGGCAATGCCAGCCTATCATAAACACATTTCCAATACACACAGTTCCATTTACAACCACAAAAACCAAGAAAACCATAATAGAATGTATCCATTTCTATGATCAAACATACCGATATGTAACTATACCCAGGGGCATCCTTTGGGTTCTTGCATTGGAATTATATTGAATTCTGCAGTAACCCAGTATTCCAGCCACTCTTCCTATGAACCAGATGCTATTAAATGAATGTTTTTGGACAGAAAACCTGCGACTAGGGTAGTATTCTAGATTAACCTGGGCTGGCTCCTCTGTTCCAAGATCGCCAGGAACAGTCGGAGGTGGAGGGGGCTGTATCCTGCCAATATCCTGGCAGTGCTTGTGGAAGGGTGGGTAGGCTCTGCACGCGAAGCTAGCTGGAGCTCGGCAGCATCATCGCTGCTGGGCTTGGCGGTGGCCTCGGTGGTTTGATGCTGCAGCTGCTGCTGCTCATCACTCTCCTTCTCCTTTTGGCTTTGTTTGGGTACTTTGGCAAAGCCAATTACTGATATCCATCGTGGCAGTGGCATATTAGCTGGTTCGAGCTAGCTAAATAGGCTAAGATTAATAACAATAACACTTTTTACAGCTAGCTAAGCAGCTACAGTGGGGGAAAAAAGTATTTAGTCAGCCACCAATTGTGTAAGTTCTCCCACTTAAAAAGATGAGAGAGGCCTGTAATTTTCATCATAGGTACACGTCAACTATGACAGACAAATTGAGGGAAAAAAATCCAGAAAATCACATTGTAGGATTTTTAATGAATTTATTTGCAAATGATGGTGGAAAATAAGTATTTGGTCACCTACAAACAAGCAAGATTTCTGGCTCTCACAGACCTGTAACTTCTTCTTTAAGAGGCTCCTCTGTCCTCCACTCGTTACCTGTATTAATGGCACCTGTTTGAACTTCTTATCAGTATAAAAGACACCTGTCCACAACCTCAAACAGTCACACTCCAAACTCCACTATGGCCAAGACCAAAGAGCTGTCAAAGGACACCAGAAACAAAATTGTAGAACTGCACCAGGCTGGGAAGACTGAATCTGCAATAGGTAAGCAGCTTGGTTTGAAGAAATCACTGTGGGAGCAATTATTAGGAAATGGAAGACATACAAGACCACTGATAATCTCCCTCGATCTGGGGCTCCACGCAAGATCTCACCCCGTGGGGTCAAAATGATCACAAGAACGGTGAGCAAAAATCCCAGAACCACACGGGGGGACCTAGTGAATGACCTGCAGAGAGCTGGGACCAAAGTAACAAAGCCTACCATCAGTAACACACTACGCCGCCAGGGACTCAAATCCTGCAGTGCCAGACGTGTCCCCCTGCTTAAGCCAGTACATGTCCAGGCCCGTCTGAAGTTTGCTAGAGTGCATTTGGATGATCGAGAAGAGGATTGGGAGAATGTCATATGGTCAGATGAAACCAAAATATAACTTTTTGGTAAAAACTCAACTCGTCGTGTTTGTAGGACAAAGAATGCTGAGTTGCATCCAAAGAACACCATACCTACTGTGAAGCATGGGGGTGGAAACATCATGCTTTGGGGCTGTTTTTCTGCAAAGGGACCAGGACGACTGATCCGTGTAAAGGAAAGAATGAATGGGGCCATGTATCGTGAGATTTTGAGTGAAAACCTCCTTCCATCAGCAAGGGCATTGAAGATGAAACGTGGCTGGGTCTTTCAGCATGACAATGATCCCAAACACACCGCCCGGGCAACGAAGGAGTGGCTTCGTAAGAAGCATTTCAAGGTCCTGGAGTGGCCTAGCCAGTCTCCAGATCTCAACCCCATAGAAAATCTTTGGAGGGAGTTGAAAGTCTGTGTTGCCCAGCGACAGCCCCAAAACATCACTGCTCTAGAGGAGATCTGCATGGAGGAATGGGCCAAAATACCAGCAACAGTGTGTGAAAACCTTGTGAAGATTTACAGAAAACGTTTGACCTGTGTCATTGCCAAAAAAGGGTATATAACAAAGTATTGAGAAACTTTTGTTATTGACCAAATACTTATTTTCCACCATAATTTGCAAATAAATTCATAAAAAATCCTACAATGTGATTTTCTGGAGAAAAAAAATCTCATTTTGTTTGTCATAGTTGACGTGTACCTATGATGAAAATTACAGGCCTCTCTTATCTTTTTAAGTGGGAGAACTTGCACAATTGGTGGCTGACTAAATACTTTTTTCCCCACTGTAACTAAACTCTGTAGTGGTGGGGTGTGAGGCAAGGTTGAGTGAAGCAGCTTCAACGGTAAACTTGACCATGCCCTTATAAATCGAAATAAAATATTACAGGTGGAGGCGTACCACGTTATTCACTTAGCCTACCACAGATGAGAAGCGTTTTCCCCCGCTTTTTATGGAGACCCAAAGGAGTCACACCTAACGACCCCAGGGGCTTTCCATAGCCCCCCCCCTACACACATCACGTGCTCTCTGTCCATTGTGCTGACACAGCACAGCGGAGATACAAATTTTGCCACGACCTGTCACTCAATCATTTGAACTTGATATTTTTATATAGGGACATAGAACTAAAACTGAGGGGGCACAAGTTTCAACTGAGGGGCCTAAGCCCCCCTTTGACCCCTCGTGGAACCGGGCCTGATGAAGAACAAGGGCAAGGTTTCTACTGTAGATGGCACTTCTCACACTTCCTCAATCACTCTTAGAATATAATTATGTAATATAATATCATAAGACTTTGCAAATGTCTCTTTAAAAAGTCAAGAAAAGTAAAATCCTAACGAAAGGATGGTGGTTAGGATCTAAAACCAGCAGCCCCCCTGTTGCCAGTTCAGTAACCACAGGGATTTGAACCAGCAACCTTACAGCTACCTGCCTATAATACCTTATTTGCAGGACATAATCAACACTGAAAATGTCAATCAAAAGACTTCCATTTACAAATGTCAACCCCACACCAGTCCATTGACTAATCATCTGTCTGAAAACTCTTAACCACCTGCAGAAAACTCTCTTGCAATGACACATATTATAATCACAGGTCTCTATGAAAGGTTTACAAATAACGCAGACTCATGGTCATCATGGGCATTGAGTTCAAGCGTCTTTTGGCCAATATAGGGAAAGTGATGTATAACAGGAGATTATCTATATATTGTGAACATAGGGGCAGAATACCCTTTGAAATAATGGGAGAGGGGTTGACCGTTGTCCCCCTTTCATCCAACTAGTTTGTGTCATATAGAGTCAACATATTGGACAACAACATTAGAATTGGAGTATGACACCCCTGATAGATAATGTCCAGCCATGAGATTCATTTTGACTTATGGTCAGTCCATAATGATACAGCTGCATACACCTGCACCGTAACTGTCTGAGTCTGAGAGTGATGTCATCTCAAAGAGCCTGTGCGTCATATTGACCATAGTCTGTGTGTGTCTGGGACATGACAGCTCAAATGGAAGGATAGAGATAGTTTAAAAGTAGGAGAGACACAGTAGGCTGGACAGAGATATAAAGAACACACAGGAAAAAAGGAAGACGGACTGAAGCTGGCATTCTCTGATAAGGTAATACTGTCATGGGCTATCACTTGCTTTTGTATCAACAAAAATACTTAAAAATAAGTATGTATCACATACAACATGCTCAAGATGGTAACATGTATTGAGATGTCAGATATAAACAATATTTTTTCTGTCTTCATTGTAGGATATTATGAAGCTGCAGACTGTAACTGTTTTGGTCTGCCTTTTTGGTGCTAGCCTTTCACTTCCTGTGAGTTTCACACGTTACTTGAATATTCCGTAATTTATACACTTTATACATTTATACACTTCAAAATGAATCATAACAAACTGCTTTTGTTGCTTTTTTAAAGATATATCAACAGCAAATTGGAATCCTCGCAAGTAACAGCAATGAGGTACATTGAATTATCCCATATGTTTTTGTCTGCAACTCTTGACATTGCATTTGTACTTCGTGATTTTTCCTTTTAATTTGATGTGGAGTAAAATACAATGCAATGTAGAGTAATTTTCTGACTGCTCACCCATCCTTTACAGATCCTGCGATTGAATGGACTGACCCTGTCAGGTGTAGGCTTTGGGCAAACACAAATGCAGGTACTGAACCAATCCAATCGAACTCAATCGAGATAGAAATCATTAGCCATGATAATGCTATAGACATACTGTGGTAAAGAAGATTGATATCATTAGCCGCATTTGCAGACAGCATAATAGTTAAAAATGGTCTCCAGTAATGTATTTCAGGAACAGCTTCCATTCCCACTTTACCTTGAACTACACAAATGTTCAGCTTTGGCACATCAATTGAATTGTTAATTCGATTGCTCATCACCACTTGAACATCTTAGGTCAGCAAAGCTTTGAAATTATCTTAGGTCAGAGACAGATTTTTTACCCAATCTTGCTTGTTCAGGCGTCTCCGTTCATGCCCCGGTACATGATCCAGCAGCAGCCTGAACTGGGTCTCCCCCAGATGGTGAACTTTAACCCCCAGGTGGGAGGCCCTTTCGGCCCCCAGATGATGTTCCCTACACAGGGGAACCAGCTGCCCCCCGTGCTGTACGCCAATGCCCAACAGGAGCAGCCTGGGGCCCCCCAGGACCCCAACAACCCCAATAACCCAAATAACTCCCAGCAACCACAAATCCCTGCACAGGTAGGCTACTGTACCATTTCAGATCAGTCAGTTGGCCTATGTATGTTTTTACACAAATTCAATGAAATACCAATGTTTTTGATGGATACCAATGACAAATACACATTTATTTTTTTCCTGAAGTCAGTTTGTCTGTTTTTATACAAATACAATGCAATTCAATGAAATACCATGTGTCAGGTAATCCACTACTAATTGTCAAAGTCTTTCCAGTATTTATTGAAGTTGTATTTCTTTTCTATTTTCCTGAAGGGGGTTCCCCAGTTTCCTCAGTACTACCCATCCTTTTCATTTCCCCAGCAACCAAGAATGCAGGTACAGTGGAGTTTCACTCTTTCAATGTGATTTGTTCCTGTAAGAGATGATATACACTCTTTATTCAGATTAAAGGATCACTTTACCCCCCATTTTTTTGTTGTATTTTGTTCATTTCTTTAGTCCACTGTTGATATGGTCCCCACAAATTGTGCATGTTGCCAGTAAAGTTTTCAAGATAGAGCACTAAAAAGCTAAATGTGTCATGATGATGCGTTTTGCATAACATGATGCAAAACATATCATCATCACACTTTTTGATCCTTTAAGACTCTTAACTTTCCCAAGTGTATCTTCCCTAGGGCTACCCCTACTACATGTCTTACGGTTACCCCAACAACCCCCAGCCTAACCAGAACAACCAGGTGAACGGGCAGAACCAGCAGAACTTGGAGAAAACCCCTCAGAAACCACAGCTCCCACTACAGGTGAGGAGTGGTCCTTACATAGGTGTCCTCTCCCTTCCCCTCATACTGGCCTGCTACACTAGACGCGTGACTTTTGCAGAGTGTGAGACGCTCCTATTCATTTCAATGAAACCTATGCATAAGCAGCACGGCTCCACAATAATACAAAAGTTGAATGTGGCAGTTTAAAGTGCAGTGAAATATCTCAACAGAAAGGAAATTAGAGACAATGAACCGATAGTATGTAGTCATTTCATGATTTCAGTTAAATATTTAACTAACAATCATTTTATAATTCGAAAATTCAACAGGCCAGAGTATTTTAATAATAATTATTTTCCCTTTCAAAATTACAGCAGGCTGCCCAACCTCAGGCACCAGCAAAGGTAAGGAAGCTCTTACTACTGTGTCTGAATCATATATGAATAACAATAATCTGTCCTCTGATGTAGACTGTGCTGTATGATATTCAACTGTATTTTTGTGTTGTTGATAGACATGGCCTAAAGGATTCCAGACAGAGGCTGCCAACCCTCCACCAGATCACCGTGGAGACACAGCTGACCCTGGCGTAGATGAGGTATGACCTCTACTTCTTATACTATGACTATAAAAATACTATTATAATATATTATAGTATGTATACATTGTATATATATATTTTTAACATGTGATATGAAACATCTATTATTCTTATTATAATGTCATCATGCTAAAACATTTTTACAGGGTCGTCCCAACTTCGCTTTCCTGTTTGAGCCCTAGAATTGTATGTGGGGAAAAGAAAATTGAGGTAGGGTAACATTAGGGCCATTTCCAGGTTTCTATGATGGGAAGGAAACATATTTTCAATTGAACAACTGAAATGTATTCATATCAGTAGTATACCGTACTTCCATTTAAGTGTTTCTTTTTTTGTTTAATTTTCAGGGATCGGCACATCAAACTCATATTCCTACTCCTATATTAATTAAAGATATGTTTTCAGTTACAATATGATAAATGTTATATTGTAAAATAAATCCATTATCAAGCAAAATCACAGTTGTCAATTGTACTTTGTATGCGCACAAAAACAAGAATTCTTAGTTTGCATGCTGGAAGTTTTAATGAATGAATGAGCAATTATATCACACAAGTAACCTCCTCCAACACCTGCCATGTACTGTATAGATTTAAAGAGGTTCTAAAGAGGCTACACATAACTTGCAACTGGGGTGCTCTTGAGCCAAAAGGGGTCCCCTAAATGGACAGAAATATTGTCCAGAAATTACCTCACTGGACAGAAAGAGGCACCCCTCCCCACACCCATGAGTAAAATCATATATTGTTAGGCTGAAACTAAGGATTGTGTGGTTTCAGGAGTTAAGAAATGGATTAGTATTTAGGAAAACATTTAGCAACTAAAAATCCAAAGTTCATCTTTAAAGTTGAATGTACTCCAGATAGATATGTAAATATGTCAAAAATGTAGTCTCAGACCAATCAACGATTCCAATACAGATGCAAGCCTTTCGGCTTCTTCTCCCTGTAAACAGGGAAGAAGTAGTCAGAAATTGATAAAGAAATAGATGATGCATTGCAAAGAAACGCCTAGGCAAAGTGCTTAACAAGCCAGGATAACCTCACCTTCCATAAACCTTGTATCCGCCATATTATTTTTCTTCCTCCTCCCAAGTCTCTGTCTCCTCAGCCTGCAGATAGATCAATCATATCATGGTTCAAGTAGGAAATAGATTAGTGTATTGTAAGAATACAGATACAACTCGTCATATTAGGAAGAATATAGCAATGTTATTACTAATTTCTTACCTTCATGAATGATGGGAGCTTTGGGTAAAGGTTGAAGGATTATAAGAAAACGTGATTAATACATGTTTTAGATGGTATTGTGAGTGACATTTGATTGAAAAATAAACAATATTGTTACATTTGACAATATTTATTCATGATGACACTATAGCTGAAAGGGAATATTACAATCTCAATAAGAAGCATGTTTAGTAAACAGCCAATACTTACAAGTGTTGTTATCCCATATTCAAATGAGATTTTTGTCTGCAGGGAAAATAACAGATAAACATTTAAACATTTGTAAACGTAAGTGTATTTCTTAAGAAAGAAGCTCACATAAAATATATATATATTTTTATGCCATTTAGCAGACGCTTTTATCCAAAGCGACTTACAGTCATACGTGCATACATTTTTGTGTATGGGTGGTCCCGGGGATCGAACCCACTACCTTGGCGTTACAAGCGCCGTGCTTTACAAGCTGAGCTACAGAGGACCACTATTTTCAGTTAACATTGTGATATTTTGTTCATGTTAATCATAAATGTATACATACCGTAGCTGAGGGGTTGTAGATGAGCTTCAGGTAAGGCTGGAATTGAGAGAAAAAAAGACAACATTTTAGCTATTTCTCTCATCTTAAAATCAACTTGTTTTCTATTTATTCAGCATTGTAAATATATAACAAATATTTTAAAGGTTCATAAGACACTTACCTGAAAACCAGATGAGTATGGGTATCCAAACTATCGAAACCAGGGACATAGAAAAAATATCAACTGCTTTTCAAGTTCTTTCAAGAAATTCAGACTTAACCAAAATCTACTAGAATTTGATTGGAAAAGGAATATCTCTTCATACCCCTAATTCTTGAGGTCTTTTACGTCCATTCTATAAAAAATATTACAGCCACTTTAGATTTTAGTTTTCTTATCTGTTATATACAGCACAATGGCATACTTCCTGCTATTTTACTACAATACTTCAGAGTAATATAATTAAGCTAAAATGGAAAGTGAGACCAGGCTTGTCCATACCCTTGGTGAGGGTGGTCCTCTTCCTCCCTGATAGTAAAGAAAATACAGTATTTTTTTAACACAATTCCATCATGCAGTACTCCAGCCATCATAATACTAAAATAGATCATTGTTTGTGTGGATTCCTTACCTTTGGCAGCAGGAAAATGTTCTCACCCTACAAGGAAAAACATGTTTACCACATGAACAGATATAGAAGACATACACTGTATGATACTGTGACAATTAACACATTGATATCATGATAACACTTCAATAGCCTGATTTGATCTTAGATCATTCAGGTAAATTCATTATTTACCTCTTTCAGGGGCAGACCACTAGCATTCTGGGAAAGAAAAAAAGCATTTTGTTTCAATATGAGTTTCAGCAATGTAGGTCTTAATGTAAATCCATTTTGTTTTTGATAGTAAAAACAGAATCTTACCTGTAATGTCACATTGTCAGCCTGTAAAATAATCATAACATGAAAACACATTTTCTTTCTCATTTCTCAAGAAATGACATTATATTTAATAATAAATTATACATATCTCATTATCCATGTCTGTATTCACAAAGCGATGTTCTTCATGACATACATTAATGATCAAAGTACTGTACCTGAAAGATGGGGATGAATTCTCTGTTGCCCTAAAACATTGAAAAAATAGACATCAGACATGTTAATTTTGTCTACGTTAAACTTTATGCCGGGTTATGAAACAACCAGGATCTTTTAACAACCTACCACCATCTCAGGTTGCAATGGTCTTCCTCCAAAGAAGGTGTCATCAAATGGGGGCCATCCACCTGCTCCAGATGGAACAGCTGAGGGTCGAAGGGGGTTCCTGTCAGGCTGGAGAGATAAAGAGACACAACACCCTTCATTATCAAAGCTAATTAGTTCTGTAGTCTCCTAGCCCATGTCCCATAATGTATGCGCTGTAGCCAACTCTTAACGAAGAAAGACAGAGAGGGATAAGTTGGCTAAAACACTAACAAACTGGACTGCCAGGCTAGTACTTTCCAATATAGTCTGAAATAAATATAATTTTTTCTTACCTTAGCATCAAGGTTTCTCATGTTGGGTCTCCCTCCTCTTGGGGGCCCTGCAGGTCTACCCCATCGGCCCCCTTGCCCGCGAGGGGGGCCCTGGCCAGGGTACGGTCCAGGTCCATTGGGAGCATACCCAAAGTCAGATCCCTGTGGAGAGAGAGAGAAACAACACCTAAGTCTACAATCAGACAAGCATCTTAAGTGGGATCGGTGATTGTATTCAAAGCAGGTTGCATGGAGGTTGGCATTACAACACCGGTCACTCACTGTCACAGGTGGAAGATCGGCAGGGGATGATGATCCTCTGTGTCCTCTCATGGTTCCCTGGTTCCACCATGGACCTTCATCCTCTCCCTTGACCAGGAGCGAGCATCATATTATACATGTTGTCAATAGATTTTCAATTGACGGAGGATCCCTGACAGCTTTTATATTTGTATCCTTTATTTATTCAGGAGATCATATTGAGATTACAAATCACTTTTCCAAAATGAGACCTGAGTATATCATGGCAATAAAAATATTACAAAAACAACATATGAGAAGTAAAAACATCCTAAAAAGCAATACATTACAATAAAACATTCTATTCGAATATAGACTAGAAAATAACCAGACACTACATACCCTTTTATAACCCCGATCAGGGTAGTCGGGGGGTCCTCCAGACTCGGGTGTCTCCCCGTTCAATCCGCCAGATAGGGGGGTCTCCCCGTTAGGCCCTCCCATTAGTCGCTGAGTGTTCCCACTTCCTGGGCCTCCAGACGGTCTGTTTGGGTACCAAGGGGACATTTGATCCTGGTCGGGCTACACAAAATACATTCCGTCAAGTAAAAAGTACTATATCATGACTATTAGTAGATACAATGAATTAGTAGTTTGGGAATATCACATTTTTAATCAAATTAGAAGGCCATCATACCCATCTTGGGCTGCCAGTTTCACCCATATTCCATCCTGGCCACATAGGTCCTCCACCGATTGGTCTAGAGTTCTCTCCTCCTCCACCTATTGGCTTGACAAAGTAAAGGAAAATAATATGAGCTTCAGATATTACCATTAAGTAAGAAAACAAAGACATAAAATCTAGAATGGTCTGTTTTTCTCTATATCTTGATTGACTTTGATTAGGTCTCTTGGATCTTTTAGACGTCTCTTTGATCTTTTTCTCTTACTCTCATAGGGTGTCTGTCTGGACTTTGTTGGGGTCCGCCAAATGGGGGGAATCGAGTGTCTCCCTGTTGCCATTGTCTCCATGGGTCAGCCTGGGGAAGGTAAATCACAATTTAATAATGTCCATGATCTGCTGTGCTGAATATTAATAAACTGAATGCATTGCACCCATATTTGTACGGATCATTCTCTGTTCTCTCTTGACTATTTACTCACACGTGCAGCCACAGCGGAGAAAAGTAAAGCGACAACACAGAGGTACTCCATTGCTTCCTATGAGCCTGTAAAAAAAAGATTCATATTTAAACACTGAAAACACAAAGTTGTTTAACACTGATATTGTTAACACTGAAAACAAAGTTGTGTAACAGTGATGTTATTTAACAATGAAAACACAAAGTTGTTTAACACTGAAAACACATTACTGAAAACTGTTGTTTTACCACTGAAAACCCCAAGTCGTTTTTGCCACCAGATTGCTTGAAAACAACCTGTCTATTCTAAACCCAATGTTTTCCCCTAGCACTTACCTTCACCTCGCCAGTCTCTTTGTGCTCTAAGCTTCTACCTATGGACACTTATATTAGACATGAAGTGTTGAGCAATCTCTATACAGTTTGAGAAAACACAGCCTCTGACTCATGCTTTGATGTGTGCAACATGGCAATTATCACTCAGGCTTTGCTAATGGGTATTTAATTGACATTGAGTCCAGCAATGCCAGTTTGCCAACAGAAAGAGCCCTGTGATTGCAATGGCAGTAGTTCATATAAGTGTACTTAAATTGTATAATGTACACTGAACAAAAAATATAAACCCAATATGCAACAATTTCAAAGATTTTATTGAGTTACGGTTCATATAAGGAAATCAGTCAATTGAAATAAATTCATTAGGCCCTAATCTATGGATTTCACATGGGAATACAGAATCTGTTGGTCACAGATACAGGGCGTTCGGAAAGTATTCAGACACCTTGACTTTTTCCACATTTTGTTATGTTACAGCCTTATTCTAAAATTGATTAAATTGTATTTTTTCTTCATCAATCTACACACAATACCCCATAATGACAAAGCAAAAACAGGTTTTTAGAAATTTTAGCTAATTTATTTTAAAAAACTACAACAGAAAAATAACATTTACATAAGTATTCAGACCCTTTACTCAGTACATTATTGAAGCACCTTTGGCAGCGATTATAGCCTCGAGCCTTCTTGGGTATGGGGAGTTTCTCCCATTCTTCTCTGCAGATCCTCTCAAGCTCTGTCAGGTTGGATGGGGAGCGTCGCTGCACAGCTATTTTCAGGTCTCTCCAGAGATGTCTTGATTCACCAAATTATATTTTGAAGGAGGAAACAAAGGACTTTAAGCATATGTTTTCGTTTCAGTCGCCTCCATCTCCTCTAACTGAAGCTAATTGTAGAGCTTTTTTTTCTATTGATAATGTAAAATTAACAGCCATACAGAAAGACTCATGTGAAGGTAAAATTACAGAGGAGGAACTTCTGGATGCAATTAAATACTTTTAGTCCGGGAAAACTCCAGGGTTGGATGGCATACCAGTCGAGGTATACCAAACCTTTTTTGATATACTCAGAGGACCAGGAATAATGTTTTAACCACTCCTATTTAAATGGTAGATTATCAGACACTCATGAAGAAGGTCTGATTTCATTATTACTGAAACAGGATACAAGTGGAAAATATAAAGGTCAATTTTAGAAATGTGGAGGCCCCTTATAATTCAGTGTTGTGATGCAAAAATTCTAGCAAAATGTATAGCACATAGAATTAAAAAGGTATTGTCGGACATTATTCATTCTAATCAGACAGGTTTTTTACATGGACAATACATTGGAGATAATATAAGGCAAGTACTGGAAACAATTGAACACTATGAAAAATCTGGGAAACCAGGCCTGCTATTCATAGCAGACTTTGAAAAGGCATTATATTACTATATTACGTATTAGACCACTAAAAAATACAATTTTTACATTACCATGTAGTTTACCAATAAAATGGTCTGATGGTGATGTGGATATACTCGGAATACATATCACAGAATAAATTAATGATCTCACTCCAATACATTTTAATAGAAAGTTAGCAAAAATAGATAAGATCTTGCTACCAGGGAAAGGTAAATACCTGTCAATTTGTGGAATAATCACCCTGATTAACTCTTTAGTACTATTCCAGTTTACCTATTTGCTTATGGTCTAGCCTACGCCTAGCGAACAGTTTTTTTTAATTATATGAGAAAAAAAACATTCCATTTGATTTGGAACAGCAAGCCAGACAAAATTAAACGGGCCTATTTATATAATTAATATGAATTCGGGGGACAGAAATTATTAAATATTAAAGCATTAGACCTATCACTAAAAGCTTCAGTCATACAAAAGTTATACTTAAATCCGAACTGGTTCTCTAGCAAATTCGTAAGATTGTCTCACTCAATGTTCAAGAATGGCCTTTTTCTCTTTATTCAGATTACAACCTCTCACTGTTATTTATATGGGGGATACAATCTTCCCAGCTCTGCAGATTTTGCTGTGAAGAGACAGAATCATTAGATCATTTGTTTTGGTACTGTCCATTTGTAGCTTGTTTTTGGACACAGGTCCAGGAATGGCTAAAGGATTGCAATATTTACCTGGAGCTAACCCTGCAGACAGCACTACTGGGTGATCTGAAAAGTCATAGTCAATCGATCAATAATATAATAATACTTTTAGCAAAAAAAATTATTTTCAATTTACAATCTGTAGAAACAATGAGAATAGAAAGGTTCAGAACTTTTGTAAAACATCATAGTACAGTTGAAAAATATATGGCAAATAGAAATCCAATATGGATGGTGTTAAGAGATAGATGGGTGGTGTTGAATGGAGTTGAAGGATGGGACTAATAACAACTAACAACAACTAATAACAACAAGATAACTCATGTAAAGCACACTGTGTCCATAATAAGTATATAGGTTATAGGTTGAGAGCTTTTGTGAAAGAGCAGTTAGAAAGATATGGCATATAGAAGCAAACCGGATGGACATCATGAAAATGATCTGAGAGGTTGAGGGTAGAGGAAGTTCAGGAGTAAAAACAAACAACATAGAATTATTGTAAAATTGACTGTGTCCATAAAATGTATATATTATGTATAAGCTGGAAGTAGAGGCCTAAGCATTGTTGTTCACTAGTTTACTCCAATTAGGGAAGGGGTGGTGGGGTTGGAAAGTAATAAAGGGAAATATGTATTTCTTCAAGGATATGTATATGTATGTATATGTATTTATACAGTATGTATGTATGTGTATATGTATGTGTATATGTATGTGTATGTATGTATATGTATATACATATATAAAAAAACATATGGGGGATTGGAAGTGAAACAGAGAATTACATTGATGGAAGTTACAATCTATCTGCAATATTTCAAAAAAATAATAATAATAGAAATAGGTGAGGATTGTGTTGCTTATTATACTTTTTAAGCTGGTGACTCAGTTTAACTTGTAATCATAAGCCTACGTAATTATATAAGTACTTCCCATGATGATTTGGCAACATTGAAAGGTGGGGAGCGAATTGGGTGTTAGTTTGCAAAACACTGTATGTGTTTTCAAAATAATTAATATCCATTTATATCACTTTTTCCCCCAAAAATTCTGTAATTAGCTGGATGCAGACTAAGTTTTTACAAATTCTTATAAATGTTCAGAAATGTTTAAAATGCTTTAATATATTATTATACATTTTATAAATGCTTATGCATTGTATACTTATAATACTTATACATGTTTTTTAAATAATGATATACTATATACTAATAATGTATACTCTTTATAAAAGGTTTATTCATGAAAATTATTGTGAAGTGTTACCACACTGTTGTGTTTTATATCATACATTTTATATATGACTCATCTGTGAAGTTAAAACGTTAATCCCTTACCCACACCTATACTTCAACAGAGAGATGAAAGATTTCAGAATATTAAACATCATAATTATTTTCACAATAATACCACTTAGTATTAGGGGTTGTGACATCAGTGCTCTTAACTCTATTTAAAAAGAACCCACCAACTGGGTATAGCTCATTGTCTTTGCATCATTACACCAGATCAGCTGCTGAAATTGACTGTGACTCAAAGGTAAGGAAATTGGTCTTAAAGCATGGCTTTTGAACATTGGTAAATATACTTATGGTGTGGTGTTCACATGCTATATCAGCAACCCCCCCCCCCCCCCCCCCCCCCCCCCCCAAAAAAAAAAAGGCTTTTATTTATTTTTAGGTTTTTAGAACTGACCATCAAGATGATGATCAAGACTGCAATCTTTCTGGGTTGCCTCCTGGGCCTGTCTTTGGCTCTTCCTGTGAGTTCAACAAAAATAAACATACAATAGATATGCCCCAAATTACATAATATTCTACTTTATATCATATTTTATTGATATTTTTTTAATGTTTTAAATATATTAATATATATGCATGTACAAAATTATTATTTTTCAGGCTGATGTGGATCACTTGAGAGTTGCACGTTCTATCTCTGACTCAAACTCTAACTCAAACTCTAAAGAGGTACGTCCCACAGATTATGAGGAGAATTTATTCAACATATTGTAGAGCTTACTAGGTGAAAAAACTGTCGATGTGTCCTAGAGCAAGGCACTTAACCCTAATTGCTCCTGTAAGTCGCTCTGGATAAGAGCGTCTGCTAAATGACTAAAATGTAAAATGTAAACACATATAAATGTGTATGAAACATATGTGGATATTCTGATATATGATTCCATGTGTGGTGTGTATATCAAAATGAAATTGAATGAGAAAAAACTGCTGTTTTCTTTTCCTATTTAGGCTGGTTCCATTCTGACCTCCCTGCCACAGTTGAATTCAGATCAGCTCCTTCAACTGCTACTTGCCCTGTTTGCTGCCTCTGCCGCAGCCCCTGCTCCTGCCCTAGCCCCTGCACCAGCCCCAACCACTGCAACAGCCCCTGCACCAGCTCCAGCCCCTGCACCAGCTCCAACCCCTGCACCAGCCCCTGCACCAGCCCTAACTCCTGCACCAGCCCCAGCCCCTGCACCAGCCCCAGCACCTGCACCTGCACCAGCCCCAACCCCTCCCCCTGCTGGACGTTAACCAGGTGAGGTGATGTTACAGTAAGCCAGCCATTATTCATTTCATATCTCAACATATTACAGTCCCTCAACATGATGAATAAAATGTTATATCCTATATATTAGTTAATTCACTTTTCTGTCTATCAGGTATTTCATGGAACTCCCAGACAGTAACTGCTGTCCGTTGATATCCTGCATCACGCAAAATCTTCATCACAACATTCAGCACTCTGTGGAACCCCACACTTTACACTACGAAGTGTGATTCCTTTATGCAATTCTGTTCAATAAACAAATTAATATTTAAAGCTACATTGTATGTCTCTCCAGTCCTCTGATGAACGCTCATAAAGTTTGTGGAAATTGTGAGAAAAAAAAAGGTCTGGTACATTACATTGTATGATAAGAGAAATCTAAATAAATTGTAGTACTTGAGCTACATTGCATTATTTGAGAAATTAAAGTCGTACAATACAATTTGAAACAATATTTGATCAATATACATTATTTAACATTAGATAAATGTGTTCATTTAGCATCCACAATCCCCAACAACCATGTGAATGAATCATCCACAGTTTCAAAACTTCTCATCTTAGCTAAAGTTTCCTAATACTGATGAGACATTGTTCTTTGTGGGAACTGTGGATATACAGATTTTTAGGATTACCCACCAAATACCGAATTTCATCACATTATACATTTGATCATGGCACTGAAAGCTCATTGGTGCACTGAGCGCTCATTGGTTGACTGCACTGAAACAGTCTATAAAAAGCCCATACTAGCTGTTAAGTTACAATACAGCATTAGTGTCAAATCTTTAGTTCCAACTTTTTAACTATTTTACTTGAACAGGTAAGAGTTTCAAAGAATACTGTAGTGGAATTTAGGCATGCTTGTCTAGCTTTGAATTAACTATACATCTTTTTCATTTCAAGGATTCCATGGCGACCATGAAACTACTAGTGCTAGTGATGTGCCTGATTGGAATTTGTTCTTCCATTCCTGTAAGAATTCTTGAAATACAACATCAATCCTGCAATTTACACATCAATACATCAAGAGATTGCTGGTTCCACAGATTGCATTGCATTGGAATACAAAAATATCTGAATTCTTTCAATATGATGGACTTGAGTCCACACTTTGAGTGTTGATTACTTTATACTGTAATATCCTTCATCCTGGGATTTTGTTTCTGTGTGCAGGTGTCGGAGGAACATGATCGAGAGGAGCGCTCAGCTAGCGATGAGGTGAAGTTATATATAGTACTATCTATTGGTATCTATTAGGTATTCTATTAGAGTATGGGAGTACTATAGTATGATCTACTATTTGAATGTGATTACCAATATGTTTGAGTTCAGAACAATTTATCCATCTCTCTCTCTCTCTCTCTCTCTCTCTCTCTCTCTCTCTCTCTCTCTCTCTCTCTCTCTCTCTCTCTCTCTCTCTCGCTCTCTCTCTCTCTCCACAGATGTTCAGGGGTTATGGGGGTGGTGTTGGGGGGTTCTACCCCTATCAGCAGCCTCAGCAGCCTCAGTACCCGTCATACTTCCCTTACGCCCAGCCTCCCCAAAGTAACTCCGCCCTGATGGCCCTCCTGCCCTTCCTATTGGCCAGACTCGCTGCCACTCCTGCCGCAATTCCTGCTGCAGCTCCCGCCCCAGCCCCAGCCCCAGCCCCAGCAGCCGGTGGAAAATGAGATGGGCGTCAACAGAGGAGCCAGAGAAAAAAATCAGACTCCCATTTCTCCACCTTGTTTACATCAAATATGTTGAGATTAGCTGCTGTTCAGAGCTGATTATTCCATTATCAATAAATGAAATAAGTTAAGATCTGTCATTGTTTATGTCTTTGTCTGTTGTGTTCTGTTTGTTTAACAAACTATTTGAGATGCTTTCAAAACAAGAGCGAAACCTCTCTGACATAAGGTGGAAGGCTCTACAAGTCCTAACACAATTGGTGTTTCCAAAAAAGGGTCAAGACCCACTACTAGTACCTCTTGGGTAGCACATAATGAAATATGTTGTTTGGTGGCTAATAACAAGACCATTTTGAAAGACACTTTGCAAATGGCTTACAACATAATCTATAACATCAGAATGAAGTCAGGTGCTCTAGATATCTAGTAAGCTTTATGCAACGTCTTTTTGAGTGCGGACCCATTACACCTTTTGTTTGTCTGGATTTGCGGGTTTTACGCACCGGCCAAGCTTCTGGGAGAGCGTGATGGTCCCCTTTTGATTACTCTAGTTATCTTTCCCTTGATCTGAGTCAGTATCAACACTTAATAGTAGCCTAGTATACAACTGCCCTGCTTAATTGTTTTAATAATTTTCATTTTTCTATCGTCCCTGATGCAAATTCAATCAATACCCGACGTTCTACAGTAAATTCCTCAAATATTGTGATTTGAAATAAAATCTCACTCGACTGAGAAAAAAAGAGAGGGGTAGTGTGTATGAGAGAGAAAGGGGTGGGGCTTGAGAGAAAATGAGTAACAAATTACTTAAATCTGAGGATTAGCATCTTGTTTTGTCCGTTGATGTTTCTTAATATATTTAGTGAGACTATATTGGTTGTGAACAATATTTGAGTTATGTTTTAAACATTTAAACATGTCTTAAATAGGATTCAAATTATGATGAGTAAAGTAGGTTAAAGGAAGTCAAGAAGCCAAATTTAATGGTCAAACATTTCAATCATTCGATGGATGAAATCAATGAAAGCCATTACATAATATAGTATAATGTTACATACATTTAATCATTCAACCTGTTCTCACTCCACTGCTTATTTCACCGGGCTGCTTATGATGAGTAAGTAAATAAGTCACTGGGTTACAGTTACTGTACCTAGACACAGTACAGTACATACAGTGCCTTCGGAAAGTATTCAGACCCCTTGACTTTTAAAAGTTTTTGTTACATTACAGCCTTATTCTAAAATGGATTTTAAAAAAATTATCCTCAGCAATCTACACACAATACCCCATAATAAGAAAGCGAAACAGGTTTTTAGAAATTTTAGCAAACGTATTAAAAATGAAAAACAGAAATACATAATTTACATAAGTATTCAGACCCTTTGCTATGAGACTCAACAATTGAGCTCAGGTGCATCCATTTTCCATTGATCATCCTTGAGATGTTTCTACAACTTGATTGGAGTCCACCTGTTACAAATTCAATTGATTGGACATGAATTGGAAAGGCACACACCTGTCTATAAAAGGTCCCACAGTTGACAGTTCATGTCAGAGCAAAAACCAAGCCATGAGGTCGAAGGAATTGTCCTTAGAGCTCCAAGACAGAATTTTGTCAAGGCACAGATCTGGGGAAGGGTACCAAAACATTTATTCAGCATTGAAGGTCTCAAAGAACACAGTGCCCTCTGTCATCCTTAAATGGAAGAAGTTTGGAACCACCAAAACTCTTCCTAGAGCTGGCAGCCCGGCCAAAGTGAGCAATTGGGGGAGAAGGGCCTTGGTCAGGGAGGTGACCAACAACCCGATGGTCACTCTGACCGAGCTCTAGAGTTCCTCTGTGGAGATAGGAGAACCTTCCAGAAGAACAACCATCTTTGCAGCACTCCAGAAATCAGGCCTTTATGGTAGAGTGGCCAGACGGAAGCCACTCCTCAGTAAAAGGCACATGACAGCCCGCTTGGAGTTTGCCAAAAGGCAGCTAAAGACTCTCAGACCATGAGAAACAAGATTCTCTGGTCTGATGAAACCAAGATTGAATTATTTGGCCTGAATGCCAAGCGTCACGACTGGAGGAAACCTGGTACCATCCCTACGGTGAAGCATGGTGGTGGCAGCATCATGCTGTGGGGATGTTTTTCAGCGGCAGGGACTGGGAGACTAGTCAGGATCGAGGCAAAGATGAACAGAGGAAAGTACAGAGAGATCCTTGATGAGAACCTATTCCAGAGCGCTTAGGACCTTAGACTGGGGTGAAGGTTCACCTTCCAACAGGACAACGACTCTAAGCACACAGCTAAGACAACGCAGGAGTGGCTTGGGGACAAGTCTCTGAATGTCCTTGAGTGGCCCAGCCAGAGCCCAGACTTGAACCCAATCGAACATCTCTGGAGAGACCTGAAAATAGCTGTGCAGCAACACTCCCCATCCAACCTGACAGAGTTGGTTGATTCGGAAATCTAATTAGTATAATGCAAAATTCCCCATAAAAATCTGTATGTTTAAGCTAGAGATATCTGTTTTTATTGCATTGGAAGCATCTCAATCCACCACATCCTCTGATGTTGCACTTACGCATCTGCGGTTAAAGGTGACAGAGCTAGAGCTGTGTTTGTTAGACCAAGAGACATCCCGAAAAACAGTCTTCTCACAAAATCGTCTGTAGCATCCAAATGGATTAGGCTACATGACCCCGCTATGGAAAGACGAGACTCTAACGAACATGATGGTGTTTTCCGTTTTGCTCTATGACCCCCACAAGCCTCTTGGGACTCGTCTGAAGTCGGTACAGCTGATCTGCCAACGTCTGACGGGAGCATCCGAACAGTTTGGGCTTACACACTAATATGACCCCTCTGTGGAAAGGTGAGACACTCATGAACACGTCCATGTTGGTTGATTCGCTCTAGGATGCCCACAGGCCTCACAAGACTTGTCTGAAGGTCACACGGTACCAGTTGAAAAAATGAGTGGATGTACTGTATATATGGAGTCTGTTTATTGCCAAGAATAATGGTTTAAATACATAAAACAAAAAAAAACAAAAAAAAAGGTTTCCTGATCTTTATTATTTCTCAGATATAGGACTTCAGAACAAACTTACTTCATATTTTTTGAGGGGACTTTCTGTTGTTCCATGTTGTGAATATGTTATTCAATGCGTTTGTATGGGCTAAAAGCAGTAAGAACAATTACATATATTGTTTTTGGGATACTTCAAGGGGTCATACAATTCAATATCAAATAGCAAAATGATCCTTGGTATGACCTTTAAAATAAAAATCAATATTCATAGGTTGCACCACCTTCACTGGTCACTTCATGCCATTCTTATGAACGAACTCAAGCTGCCCTCTATCGGCGGCACCATAAAGTGTTGATAAACCCAGTCATTCTGGATGGAGGCTAACTACTGTTTAGTCTAAATTACACTATAGTGCCTTGAAATATGTTGACATTGCTAAAGTAGTCAAATACTTAGTAGAAAACAACTTTGCCAGCGTTATCATGTTGTCAAATTTACTTTAGACAGATGGCAATGTTGTCATTAGTTAGCAAAGTCCAACAAAAATAGCTTGCAATGCTAACGTTAGCTAGCTAAAATGAATTGCCTCCCCTCAATCTTAGCTAGCTCGCTCTCATTATACTGCATCTAAAGTCAAACTGGTGACATAAAGATGATGAGAATAGGTTTTCCTACTAATTATTTGCCTCTTTTCGAATGTTATTGTATTGATGAAATCTTCATCAGCACTCATTGACGATGCATTGAATAGAATGCTCAGTCTGGCATCAGTCCAAAACAAACGTTCACAACCATATTGTGACGAAACATGCAAACATGCAACCCATGAATAGCTTAGAAGATCCCCACCCCTCCCCTCCCACTGGCTTAGACAGGGTTTAGACTGTAATGGGTTAATTGACCTTCAGTTCCGCAATGCCAGTTTACCAACAGAAAGAGCCCAGTGATTGCAATGGCATTCTGTGGTAGCTTGACAGTAGCTCATATGAGTGTACTTCAAGATTAGGAATTTTATATTTTATGTTGCATATTAGTTTACTTCTCTACAAAACAGATGCCTTTAAAACGTGTGAACTTATAAAAATTATCTGAAATGAAACTTTTTGCTTGAGTCAACATATACATTCAAGAAAGAAAAGAAGTTGGACATAAGTTTCATGGCAAGGTGGGGATTGTGTTGCATATTATACTTTTTAAGCTGGTGACTCAGTTTAACTTGTAATCAAAAGCCTACTTAATTCTATAATCAAGTAGTTCCCATGACGATTTGGCAACATTCAAAGGTGGGGAGCGAAGTGGGTGTTTGTTTGCAAAACACTGGTACTGCATGTGTTTTCAAAAGAATGAAAATCCATTTATATAACACATTCAAAAATTATTTCAGCGATTAGCTGGATGTAGTTGATATTTTGTCTTTATAGTAACATTAATGACTAAGCTGTTACAAATTCTAATAAATGTTCAGAAATGCCTAAAAAGCTTTTATATACACTTCCGGTCAAATCTTTAGAACACCTACTCATTCAAGGGTTTTTATTTATTGTTACTAATTTTTACATTGTAGAATAATAGTGAAGACATCAAAACTATGAAATAAGATAAAATAAACAAGACAATTATGCCGTCTGGTTTTCTTAAAATAAGGAATTTGAAATTATTTATACTTTTACTTTTACTTTTGATACTTAAGTATATTCGAGCAATTACATTTACTCTTGATATTTAAGTAGTAGCATTTTAATGGGTGACTTTCACTATTACTTGAGTAATTCTCTATTAAAGTATATTTACTTTAACTCAAGTATGACAATTGGGTACTTTTTCCAACAATGGATTCCCCCAACATCATGAGTAAAATGTATATCCTATAAATTAATTAATTGACTTTTCTGTCTATCAGGTATTTCATGGAACTCCCAGACAGCGACTGCTGTCCATTGATTTCCTGCATCACGCAGAATGTTCATCACAACATTCAGCACCCTTTGGAACCTCACACTTTACACTATGAAGTGGGATTCCTTTATGCATTTCTGTTCAATAAACACATTTATATGTCAAGCTCAATTGTATGTCTCTCCAGTCCTCTGATGAATGCTCATAAAGTTTATGGAAATTGTGAGAAATCGGTTAGTTGAGAAATTAAAGTTGTACATTACAATTTTGAATAATTACTTCAATGTGTTCATTTAGCCTCCGCAATCCCCCAAAAACAGGTGGATGAATCATCGACAGTTTCAAAACTCTCAACTTAGCTAAAGTTTCCTAATACTGATGATACATTGTTCTTTGTGGGCACTGTTGATGTATAGATGTTTAGGATGCCTAATTTCATCACATTTTACATCTCCAGGACACACATTTGATCATGGGACTGAAAGCTCATTGGTGCACTGAAAGCTATTTGGTGCACTGCAAGCTCATTGGTTGACTATGGAATGAAATTGTCCATAAGAAGCATTTTTTTGCTGTTAAGTTACAATACAGCATTAGTGTCTCAAGTGTAGAAACAACATTTTAAGCATTTTACATCTTCACTTGAACAGGTAAGTGTTTCAAAGAATACTGTCATGGAATTTAGGCATGCGTGTCTAGCTTTGAATTCACTATACGTCTTTTTCATTTCAAGGATTCCATGGCGACCATGAAACTACTAGTCCTAGTGATGTGCCTGATTGGACTTTGTTCTTCCATTCCTGTAAGAATTCTTGAAATACAACACCAACCCTGCAATTTACACATCAATACATCAAGAGATTGCTGGTTCCACAGATTGCATTCCATTGGAATGTGACAATATCTGAATTCTTTCAATATGATGGACTTAAGTTCACACTTCGAGTGTTGATTACTTTATACTGTAATATCATTAATCCGTGGATTTTTTGTGTGTGCAGGTGTCTGAGGAACATGATCGAGAGGAGCGCTCAGCTAGTGATGAGGTGCAATAATATTTAGTACTATCTATTGGTATCTATCAGGTATTCTATCTATTAGAGTACCATAGTATGGGCTACTATTTGAATATGATTAGTAGTTTGTTTGAGTTCAGAACAATTTATCCATCTCTGTCTCTTTCTCTCTCTCAGCAGATGTTCAGGGGTTATGGGCGTGGTTTGGGAGGGTTTTACCCCTATCAGCAGCCTCAGTACCCGTCATACTTTCCTTATGCACAGCCTTCTCAAGGTAACTCTGCCCTGATGGCCCTCCTGCCCTTCCTATTGGCCAGCTTCACTGCCACTCCTGCCGCAACTCCTGCTGCAGCTCCAGCTCCAGCCCCAGCCCCAGCCCCAGCAGCCGGTGGAAAATGAGATGGAAGTTGACAGAGGAAGGAAAGAAAACGCTGACTGCCATGTCTCCACCTTGTTTTCATCAAATATGTTGACATTAGCTGCTGTTTAGAGCTGATTATTCCATTATTAATAAATGAAATAAGTTAAGATCTGTCATTGTTTATGTCTTTGTCTGTTGTGTTCTGTTCGTTTGACAAAATATTTGAGATGGCCCCATGTAGCTCAGTTGGTAGAGCATGGCGCTTGCAACGCCAGGGTTGTGGGTTCGATTCCCACGGGGGGCCAGTGTGAAGAGAAAAAAATATGTATGCACTCACTAACTGTAGAACCCTCTGGATACGAGCGTCTGCTAAATGACTGTAAATGTAAAATGCTTTCAAAACAAGAGTGAAACCTCTCTGACATAAGGTGGAAGGCTCTACGAGTCCTAACACAATTGTGAACAAATATGAAATCAACAAACCTGAAATTATAATCAATTCCAGAGTATTTGGTGTTTCAAAAAGGGGTCAAGACCCACTACCAGTTCTTCTTGGGTTGCAGATAACAAAATACACTGGCCAAAAGTATGTGGACACCTGCTCGTCGAACATCTCATTCGAAAATCATGAGCAATAATATGGAGTTGGTCCCCCCACTCTTCTGGGAAGGCCTTAACTGCTAGACCACCCCAGGACACATGATTTAGAAACCAATTACATAGTATCAGTATCTGCAAGGCCCTTGCTATATACAGTTATACAAAAATAATGATTAACAGCTAAAATAAACTATGTATATTTATTGTGTACAGTGTTCACAACTGGGACCCCAGTGACTACTTTAGTTTTGATCATCCTTCTTTTTGCCTCCTTCTTCTAGCGTGGCGGTGGGCGTGGCTTTCCGAACTTTTTCCAGCAGTACAACTACCTTCTGCTTCTGCAAAGACTTGGTCTCGTCCCAGCCCCTGCAGCCCCAGCCCCTGCAGCACCGGCCCCTGCAGCCCCAGCCCCAGCATCTTGTTTTGTCAGTTGATATTTCTTAATATACACTACCGTTCAAAAGTTTGGGGTCTCTTAGAAATGTCCTTGTTTTCGAAAGAATAGCAATTATCGTATCTGAAGATTATGTCTTTGTTAAATGTTTTTCATGACGGAATGGAATGTTGGTTGTTCAGGCCAGAGGGGGGAGGTTTTATGATGTTATTTGAAATGTGCCGCTTGGAGGGTGACGGCCGAGGGGAGACTGGTGATTGGCCAGAAGAAGGGAGTAGCCCCTCCCTTTGCATTGTTTATAAATAGGGGGTAAACGATTAGACGGCAGAACGACCATAGCAATCTGGGGAGTCGTTCTCCAGGCAACGCGTGTCTGTAATTTATGCTGTAACCTCGTGGTATGAATAAAAACTTCTGACACGATGCAGCATAACGGACTTTTTGTTGACAGCGATAATGGCCACCATTCATCATATACGACATAATGGCGCCCAACGTGGGGCCTGGGTTTGCGTCTCCTCCTTGTTTCAGTCAACCGCCGGCCTAACTCTCTCTGAAGCATGGCCGAAAAAGGGTGAGTGTCCTTATCGCTTCGGAGTTTGTTAGATTGGATATGACTTGTGTACATTGAGGAGATGTTCCATTATGACCCGGCCTCGGTGGCGTTTTTGCTGGTCGACTGGAGTCTGCTAAAATGTTATGTCATTGGTAACTATAGACAATGATAATTTAGAGTGATAAGTTTATATTTCATTGGTAACGGATGGCAATGAGGATTTAGAGCATAAATTTATATTTCATTGGTAACTATGGGCAATGACAAATTTAGAGCAAAAGGAACGGTATAATTGAGATTATTTCATTGGTAACGGGTGACAATGATTGGTAAATTATTTCATTGGTAACTATGGTCAATGGTTGGTAAATTCAGATATGCGCATTCTTTAGAGCATTGCAGGTTTAGATAAGCCCTCGTGACGAACGGGGCGACCGCAGGGTGGGCCAAAATCCTGGACATGCGTTAGGAGTGTTCAGGTTCAGTCTGGGACTGGGGGTTGGTGGGACATTTCTTGGGGATGGCTTACTCAACTTCTGTTCGACGGGATAGTTGCATTGGGGGGGGATCGCTCACTGAAATAGCCATATCCACGGCAGAATAAATTTAGGGCAAACGAAACAGTACTCAATTAAAGGAACGCAATGCTGGGTTTTGTTACATGTTGTAGGCAGCAGTTAGCAATGGCTGACTGCTAAATGCTAAGTGTGTTGTGTGCTACATGATAACTGTAACCTTAGAGGTCCACTGCGATGGATTAAAGCCTCTTAAACTTGTTTGTATGTGATGGAACTGAAAGTTCTACGCAAATGTGAGCTCTGTTATGTGTAATTGTGTGAGTATAACGTATAAAATAGTGACGCTGTAGCGTAATGCTATCGGTCTATTGTGTGGTCAGCATGGGCTTAAGGGGTTGTGCGCATGTGCGTGTGATTTTACGGGGCTAAAAACTACGACATGAGGTGGCGCTGAGCCTCCAAAACAAAATGGTGGCTTAAGGTCAGAGGTCTTTGGGGTTTCTTTGCAGGGGTGTAATAGCTATCGAGGAGGAAAGTTGGACATGAATCTTTTAAAATCGTTAAAGTAACTGTTATTTGAACGGGAAACTGTTTGGCGAGATGTAGTACATTTATAGATCAAATATATGTTGACGGAGTATAATTAATTAAAATAAGACGATTAAAATTAAATGAAATGGTATGGGGATGCGTTTAATTTTAAAATGATATTTGCGCATGCGTGGGATTCTGCAAAACAACACATTGGTTAAACGGCAGGGGGAGACAGAGGAACACAGACGACGGAACAAATAGGCACAAGGAGATTTTCACACGATGATTCTAGTTTAAACGGTGGTGGGTTAAGATGAAACTTGTTTGGGTACCTATTGAATTTATACATTAAATATAGGATAACGGATTATAATAGATTGAATTAAATAATTAAATAACGGATTAAAAAAAAAGGTTTTTGAGCGATTTATTTAATTCTGAGTTTAGTCTTAGAGTGAATAAGGTAGAACGAATGAATATTGAATGGTTGGAAATACTCAGTGATGGCATGAACTACTAAAAGCTGTTCTTGTGTCTTTATCCCTTGTCATGAGAGACAGGAGAGAGAGGGGGAGCGAGGAGATACAGGAAGTGATCACGTCACGTGGCAGAGGATCAAGTCAAAAAAGGTTTTGGTACTGATTATGGTTACAAAATCTTTCCCTAACAGGATATGTGATGTTATGACGATTTTACAAGGGGCTTGGCAAATTCTATTTCAATAAAAGTTACATTTTGGAGGCTATGTGCATCACTGGGCTGGATTGCAGTTCGATTGGAAATCAGGTACTGACATTATTCTTTAAATTTATGATAATTAGGGGTTATAGAGCAAGGGGTTAAAGGCTTTGTTTAGGGGTATTTTAGTCTGAAGATGACTAACTTGCATTTATTTGCATTTGATGGGTTGTGGTAAGATAGCCAACACTAATTGATATTGGTGACATAGGAATAGGAATTGGGGTTAATTATTCAGGATGGTTAATGGATTTGTTTAGGTTATATTAAGAATTTTAGGGGGGAAGTCTATATAACTTAAATAGTCTAAAATAGGATAGTTCACAATAAAGGAATATAAAGGGCTTGATATAGGGGAAAATTGATTATAATAGTCATTTTTTAATCAAAGTAGGGTTAGAGTAGTGTTAGGAGAGACTAATGGCAGAAGTTAGTACACCTTTCTCACATATGGATTCAGCAGAAAGACATCATCCAGCAGGGTGATTATGGCATCAGAGATGAAGACGAATACGAGCAGAAACAATGATGAAGATGAATCCAGAAGACGGAAGAAAACCGAGATGTCTGGGAACTTAAGGAGAAGAGGATGATGATGATGAGAGGTCATGGGTGGAGGTGACTCTGTGATCAGAAGGAAGTGACTCTGTGATCAGAAGGAAGTGGCAAGAGAGGAAAGAAGACATGGATACTAGAGATTTGATCTCTGATGAAAGTTGAAGGTACAAGAGAGGAAAGAAGAAATGGAGAAATGGAAGAAGTAACACGACTGGATGAAGACCTCAAGAATTGAAGGAAAAGAATAATACAGTGAGGCTAAAGGAAAGGCCACTGGTAAGAAGATGATATTTCAAGAACAGAACTTAGAAGATAACCTTTTGAAGAATACTGATAGGTCCACAACGAGAAGAAACGGACGAAGAAAACTCTATCAAATACAACTTATAACTGGTGGTGGAGAAGAAGAAAATAAGTGTGGGTTATGAAGAATCAGAGTGAATCAAATCAACAATCACTGTTACAGCTTTAACTGAACAATATCAAAGGCAATTGTACCAACCAAGGGGGGACCAGATGTTCCATATCGACTGTCAGTTTCTGGACAGACACAGAATTGGAGAAGAAGAAACAGAGGAAGATCAACGAGCAAGTGAAGATCATCGGTGCTTCAGGTGAACACTAAATATTCTAGAGTGCCGAGAATATCCGGAAGGGGTGCATTGCTGAGAGCATCGATTAGAGAAGAAGAGAAAATAGCTAACAGTTGAAACAACTGACAATTAGAAGTGATAGTGAATAGGGGTAAACTTATCTGTGTTCAGCCTAAAGAGGTTAAACATCTCATTAATTGATAACTAATTAGGATAGGGATTTGAGGTAGTACTTACTCTTAAAGTACTAATATTAGAAGATACTGTTATTGTAGTGTTGGGAAGAGAATTGAATTGTACAATAAGATGTCCACTAGACGACTGTCAGACAGTCTGTCTGAAAAGTTAATAGGGGTGACTGTTTATTCTGGGTTACATTCTTACACTAAGAGATTTGAGGTTAGGCTAAAAGGTGTTTAGTCGGTTTTGCCAAGTCTGTGTGTAATGAGTCAGAAGCAGGTGGGGAACTTTCCCAATCACATATTCTAAAAATTTGGTGGTAAGAGATTTTGTCCATAAGTCAGGGGGAAAGGTTTTAAATGTTATGAGAGAAAAGATTAGATTAAAATAAGTTAGGGGTAGGATAGGTTGAAAGAACTCTGAGACAGTAAGCTAAGTTTCAAAGTTAGTAGTAAGACAGAGAGAGAACAGTAATGAATGACACTGTCCAGTAGGGAGATCAAGGTCATTATAGGTGTATTTTGTTATAATCAGGAGGTTTAAAGTTTAGAGGTAGAACTGAAAGGGGGAAAAAGTGACACTAGGGGTGATGGATGGAAGTACAAGGAAAGAGTTCAGAGCTTAGGGGAAAACTAGGGATGAGGTAGTAACAATAATGACATCAACACGTGAGTCTATTAAAATAACAGGTAGAAGTAATTTAACTCTTTCAACATTGATAGTTATTAAAGCCATAAATATAGCGCATTTGATTAAGGGTCCAGCATCAATTATAGGGGGAAAATACTGTTATGAGGGGTAGGAGAATAATAATTATAATATGCCATTTAGGATGATGACGTTTCTTTCACAGAGAGAGAGAGAGAGAGATAATTAGGGAGGATAAGTATTGGTAGCAGGATCAGAAGTAGGAGCTGTTGCACCTACTCAAATAAGGGATTATTTTGCGTAAGGTTACAGATAAAGATCAGGGAGAATATGTGTATTTATCTAGTGAAAGCATAGAAATTTGTTCCGGTTAAGAATTATTGGTTAAAGGGCTATGTAATTTGTAAGGTGATGCTTATAATGGAAGATTTGAAGTCTGTAAAACTTTCCACAGTCACAGAGGGAGTTAAGGATAAGTTTATTACAGTAGTCACTCCAACAGGGAATAATCGAATAGGATGTTGGTAGTTTCCCACTAGAGGGAATTAAGGGTTTTAATTAATCAACTAAATCCACAACGTTAATGGTAACTTTGGGAAGGGATTAATGATATGATGGTAATAGCAAATGTAGGAAGGATGACAACAACTTTTCTGAAATTAAAGGAGGCAGCAAGAGAGACTCAGGGGTTCAGGTTACTACGAATAGGGTTAAAATAGAGCAGATAGTAGTAGAGAGCAATATAGATTAATCTGAAATGGAGAAGAGAGATTCGTCATGGAAGCTGCAGGATGAGGTCTTTTGATTTTGATGACAGAGGGGGGGGGGGCATCTGATCAGTGCTGCTCGTTCCTCTGTTGTGGAAATTAGAGATAGATTAACTCATTCTGTAGGGTCAGTGGGGAATCTTGAGGGTCCATGTCTGTTGAGAATTCCATCCCGGACCTGTTAGACGGTTGCGCAGCCTCTGTCAGGTGTGGGTCAGTTTTGAGCTTTGTCATGACTGTGGAATTGGCAACAGTCATTGACAGATAAAATAATGTTGTTGTCAAAACAGTAGGGTTTAAGTGTTCTTGGGTGAAGGGATTACCCTATGAGCATTGGTTAGAGGGAGAGTAAAATCAGGTAATTGCAAACTCTGAAGTATTCAGGTGAAATATTGAGGGATAAAAGTTGTTTTTGCTCTAATAAAACATATGAGGTAAGGGGTATGTTTATGGGAAGATCAGGGTGATGTTGTATGATAACTTTGGATAAGTATGACCTTAAGGGTAGTAATGACAAATAATAGGTTACTTTTTATATATCAGGTAGTAAGAAGAGCAGGACTTTGATGGTTAAAAGATTAGCTTTTGACTGACAATGTGACTATGGGAATTTTAGAGGATAAGGGGAAATTATGATAGAGTATATTCTTACCCTATGGGGATAGGATGTTGTTACAGGTCAACGTTGAAGCTTCCATATGGGGTTTTACCATTATAAGAGGGATAGCATTGGACACAGCTAAATCTAGGGTTAAAAGGGTGACATTACATTTACATTTTAGTCATTTAGCAGACACATGGCGACATGTCATAGACTTCAAGTCTATCATTGAAGAATAAGTTTAAGGGAGAAGGGGGGACTTCATTCATGGTATGGTGTAACATTTGGGAAGATAATATTGATAAATATTAGTGTATTACTGTGAGTCCAGATAGTTCAGATAATATCACTGGGGTTATAGATGCATTATAAGGGAAGCATTTGAAAGGATTTGGTTGCAAGATCAATTAGGCCAGTAGGGGCAGTGATGGGTCAGATTCTAGTTTAAGCTTTGATAACACTGTGTGATGTTTGTACTGACTTTTGAGAAAGTTATGAGATTGAGATAGGTTGGAGAAGTGGTGCCTGGAGACAACACTCAGATGCCGGTGTGGACTGTTCCTGATCTGGATAAAGATGGACAAGTGGAACTGAGGGATAAATATCATTTTGGATTATTTGATGATTTTTCAAATTGTTTTTTCAATATTAGTATAATTTTTAGTATGATTTATGAATCAAAGGGGGGAATGGATAATGTGATTCATGCATCATTTATGTATCATTTTTTAAATTCTTAGGTGAAATGGAGGTTTAATTTGAAAGGGGTTGTTTTGCAAAGGATACTGTTTGGTCGTTTATTTTCTTGTCATTCCAGAAGCATGTGGGAGAACATGTGGAGATTGGAATACTCAAACAAAGACAATATGACTGGAGGAGATGAAACAAGGAGGGTGTGGCTGATTCCATCATCAACAAGTCCATTGGAAGAGGACATTACAGGGAGATGAAGTGTAGTGGACTACATTCCAGTGTCTGCAATGAAATATAGACATGTGTAATACATAATTGTGTCATATTCTTAGGTATTGATTTTAGTAGAATTATGTTTGATGTTATTGAATGCAGATGAGGATCGTAGATGCTTTTGTTTATTTCGATGGGGTTAGGGACAGAAGGTTTAAGCAGGGAGAGATTCCCTTTCAGGTCCTATGGGTTGACCAGCCTGAGAGTGGATATTTATGGATAGGATTTTGTTTACATGTGTATTTAATGGCATCATAGTTTCAAATGCATTTACATGAGTTATGAGGTTATCTGGAGTACCGACGGTGGTTGCCTGGGGCAGAGGGACGGTGAGAGAATTTTACTGTCTTGATTGATATGGATGGATGGCTGCTGGACAGTTTTTTCGCTCTCACACTCCATAGAGATTTATTCATAATTCATAGTAATGTGTTCATACTTCATAAACAGTTGTTCATATGTCATAGTAATGTATTTACACTCCATAGAGATTTCTTCATAGGTCATAGTAATGTATTCACACTTCATAAACAGGTAATTCATAGAAAGGTATTTACACTCTAGAGGAGAATGTTTTTGGGTTTAAGGTTAAGAATATTCAATGAGATAAATGGTTAATAGTCATAATCTTATTCTGTTTGTTTTCGAGACGTTTATTTCGTCTCGAAAGGGGGGAATATCGTATCTGAAGATTATGTCTTTGTTAAATGTTTTTCATGACGGAATGGAATGTTGGTTGTTCAGGCCAGAGGGGGGAGGTTTTATGATGTTATTTGAAATGTGCCGCTTGGAGGGTGACGGCCGAGGGGAGACTGGTGATTGGCCAGAAGAAGGGAGTAGCCCCTCCCTTTGCATTGTTTATAAATAGGGGGTAAACGATTAGACGGCAGAACGACCATAGCAATCTGGGGAGTCGTTCTCCAGGCAACGCGTGTCTGTAATTTATGCTGTAACCTCGTGGTATGAATAAAAACTTCTGACACGATGCAGCATAACGGACTTTTTGTTGACAGCGATAATGGCCACCATTCATCATATACGACACAATTTTTTTGTCCATTAAAATAACATTAACATTAAAATAACATTGTGGTCCTCTGTAGCTCAGCTGGTAGAGCACGGCGCTTGTAACGCCAAGGTAGTGGGTTCGATCCCCGGGACCATCCATACACAAAAATGTATGCACGCATGACTGTAAGTCGCTTTGGATAAAAGCGTCTGCTAAATGGCATATTATTATTATTATTAAGTCACTGGGTTACAGTTACTGTACCTAGACACAATACAGTACATATTCATAACAGGACAAGGCAAGTGCAGAACAAGTGGCAATACTAGTTCTGGACTTATTCTCACAGGAGGTGCTTGGCTATACTGAGAATAAGATTGATGTACTTTCGGGAGACTTACTCTCAAAGTTACCATCACATCGTCAAAGAAAACATAGAGATAAATAAAAAACATTTAAATAAAAATAAAATAATCAAGACACTACTGTAGTGATGAATCTTTATGGAAGCAATTTCAATTTCATGCCATGAGGGACACTATGTGGTTAAAGGTAATACCTCACCTAATGTGTGTGTGTGTGTGTGTGTGTGTGTGTGTGTGTGTGTGTGTGTGTGTGTGTGTGTGTGTGTGTGTGTGTGTGTGTGTGTGTGTGCGTGCGTGCGTGTGAGTGTGAAGACTTTTTGACAGAGAATGACCCTGTCTCATCAATTCATTATTTATTAATTCAGAGCCCATTATAATGGATTTAGCATTTTATGTCAGAGTAATAATATTCAGACAGTGATATTGGGGAACAATTTGCATGACAATCCAGACACAGTATTAAGAGGTTAACCCTCTCAGTCTCTGCAAGATTAACAAAAAGCTAATGCTGATAAATGACTCTGATAAGTAGATAATAATTGTTTTCATTGCTAATCAACATATTTATTTAGAGGTTGCTATGAGACAAACCACATCCGAATTTAGGCTCGCCGGTCTCGTCACCTAGCCAGAATCTTTGTGCTCTAAGCTTCTACCTCTGAACACTTATATTAGACATTAAGAGTTGTGCAATCTCTATACAGTTTGAGAAACTCTGTGCCTCTGTGTGATGTGTGCAAGAGGGCAAATCACCCTGTATCAGTTGAGAAAATGAATGGACTGTATAGGGATATACAACTGTTTATTGCCAAAAATAATGGTTTAAATACAAGTTTAAAAAAAAAACATAAATGTTTCCGGATCAATCAATCAATCAATCAAATGTATTTATAAAGCCCTTTTTACATCAGCAGATGTCACAACGTGCTATACAGAAACTAGGAAAAACTCTCTAGAAAGGCAGAAACCTAGGAAGAAACCTAGAGAGGAAAGGGCTCTGAGGGGTGACCAGTCCCCTTCTGGCTGTGCTGGGTGGAGATTATAACAGTACATGGCCATTAAGGCCAGATTTTTCTCCAAGATGTTCAAAAGTTCAAAGATGACCAGCAGGGTTAAATAATAATCAACGTGGTTGTAGAGATTGCAACAGGTCAGTACATCAGGAGTAAATGTCACTTGGCCAGATCTTTCTTATATCTCTCAGATATAGGACAGACAATTTAGAACAAACTTCCTTTAGATTTATTGGGGGGACTATCTGTTGTTCCATGTAGTAAATCTGTTATTCAACGCGTTTGTATGGGCTAATAGCATTAAGGCAAATTACATTTTTTCATCAAATAATTTTTTCTTATTGTTTTTTTATACTTCAAGGGATCTTAAAAATCAATATCAAATAGCAAAATAATTCTTGGTATGACTTTTTTAAAAATTCCATATTCATAGGTTGCACCTCCGTCACTCGGTCACGTCATGTCATTGCAGGCTGCCCTCTATCGGCGGCACCATAGTGGTGCCCTAAAGTGGTGTTAAACCCAGTCATTCTGGATGGAGGCTAACTACGGTTTAGTCTAAATTACACTATAGTGCCTTGAAATATGATAACATTGCTTCTGTAGTCAAAAATTTAGTAGGAAACAACTTTGCCAGCATTATCATGTCGTCAAATGTACTTTAGACAGATGGCAATGTTGTCATTAGCTAGCAAAGTTAAACAATAATAGCTAGCAATGCTAACGTTAGCTAGCTAAAATAGATGGCCTACCCTAAATCTTAGCTAGCTCGCTAACGTTATACTACATCTAAAGTCAAACTGGTGACATAAAAATTAGAAGAAAATATATTGTATTTCCGAGCCACTGTAATGTACTTTTGATGAAATCTTCATCAGCTCTCATTGACGATGCATTGAGTAGAATGCTCAGTCTGGCATCAGTCCAAAACGAACGCTCAAAACCATATTGTGACGAAACATGCTCCATGAATAGCTTAGAAGAGCCCTCCCCCCGACTTAGACAGGGTTTAGACTGTAATGGGTTAATTGACCTTGAGTTCCGCAATGCCAGTTTACCAACAGAAAGAGCCCTGTGATTGCAATGGCATTCTGTGGCAGTTTGACAGTAGCTTGTATGAGGGTACTTGAAGATTAGGAATTTTATTATAGTTTACTTCTCTACAAAAACGGATGCCTTTAAAACGTGTGAACTTATAAAAACGTTTTGATTGGGGCAACATATACATACAAGAAAGAAAATAAGTTGGACATAAGTTTCATGGTAAGGTGGGGATTGTGTTGCATATTATACTTTTTAAGCTGGTGACTCAGTTTAACTTGTAATCAAAAGCCTACTTAATTCTATAATCAAGTACTTCCCTTGACAATTTGGCAACATTCAAAGGTGGGGAGCGAAGTGGGTATTTGTTTGCAAAACACTGGTACTGCATGTGTTTTCAAAAAAATGAAAATCCATTTATATCACACATTCAAAAATTATTTCAGCGATTAGCTGGATGTAGTTGATATTTTGTCTTTATAGTAACATTAATGACTAAGCTGTTACAAATTCTAATAAATGTTCAGAAATGCCTAAAAAGCTTTTATATACACTTCCGGTCAAATCTTTAGAACACCTACTCATTCAAGGGCTTTTCTTTATTGTTACTAATTTTTACATTGTAGAATAATAGTGAAGAAATCAAAACTATGAAATAACACATATAGAATCATAAAATAAACAAGACAATTATGCCGTCTGGTTTGCTTAATATAAGGAATTTGAAATGATTTATACTTTTACATTTACTCTTGATATTTAAGTATAATTTACTCAAGTAGAATTTTAATGGGTGACTTTCACTATTACTTGAGTAATTCTCTATTAAAGTATCTTCACTTTTACTCAAGTATGACTATTGGGTACTTTTTCCAACAATGGATTCCCCCAACATCATGAGTAAAATGTATATCCTATAAATTAATTAATTGACTTTTCTGTCTATCAGGTATTTCATGGAACTCCCAGACAGCGACTGCTGTCCATTGATTTCCTGCATCACGCAGAATGTTCATCACAACATTCAGCACCCTTTGGAAGCTCACAATTTACACTATGAAGTGTGATTCCTTTATGCATTTCTGTTCAATAAACACATTTCTAAATTGTGAGAAATCTATACAAAGTGTGGTACATTACATTGCGTGATTTGAGAAATTAAAATAAAGTGTTGTACATTATATTGCAAAATAGGAGAAAAAAAAAAGTCTGGTACTTATATATATTGTATTAGTTGAGAAATTACCATTTCAAACAATTAGCGTCCGCAATCCCCAAAAACCAGGTCAACTTAGCTAAAGTTTCCTAATACTGAGGAGATATTGTTCTTTGTGGGCACTGTTGATGTATAGATGTTTAGGATGCCTAATTTCATCACAATTTACATCTCCAGGACACACATTTGATCATGGGACAGAAAACTCATTGGTGCACTGAAAGCTCATTGGTGCACTGAAAGCTCATCGGTTGACTGTGGAATGAAATGGTCCATAAAAAGCTTTTTGTTTTTGTGTTAAATTACAATACAGCATTAGTGTCTCAAGTGTAGAACCAACATTTTAAGCATTTTACATCTTCACTTGAACAGGTAAGAGTTTCAAAGAATACTGTAATGGATTTAGGCATGCGTGTCTTGCTTTTAATTCACTATACATCTTTTTCATTTCAAGAATTCCATGGCGACCATGAAACTACTAGTCCTAGTGATGTGCCTGATTGGACTTTGTTCTTCCATTCCTGTAAGTAGTCTTGAAATACAACATCAATCCTGCAATTTACATATCAATATATCAAGAGATTGCTGGTTCCACAGATCGCACTGCATTGGAACATGACAATATTTGAATTCTTTCAATATGATGGATTTAAGTAAACACTTTGGGTGTTGATTACTTTATACTGTAATATCATTCATCCTGGGATTTTTTTGTCTGTGCAGGTGTCTGAGGAACATGATTGAGAGGAGCGCACAGCTAGTGATGAGGTGCAGTAATATTTAGTTGTTACGACTTCCTCCGAAGCTGCCTCTTCTCCTGGTTCGGGCAGGCTTTGGCGTTCGTCGTCACCGGCCTTTTAGCCACTGCTGCTCCTCATCTCATCCTTCCAGTCCATTTGTTTTGAGTTCTTTATTACACACACCTGGTTCATATCCCCTCATCAGAACCTGTATAAGTGTTCCCTCTGCCCCCTTGTCTTTGTGTGTGATTGTTTATTGTGAGGAGAGTGAAGCTCGGTTGAGCTCCTTGTAATTTGGATTGCCAGGTTATTTTCCCTGTGTGCCTTGTTGGTTCCAGTGCGCCTGTTTTGCGCACTGGACTGTTTTGACGCATTACTGCGTAACTCTATATTCCGGAATAAATTGTGTTATTCTGTGATTTACCCTCCTGTGCCTGACTCCTTCAAATCATCATCACAGAATCACACACCGCCATGGAGGCAGCAGGAGAGGAGCACATGCCTGGAGTCGTGGCATGGTTCCGGGAGCATTCGACGATACTAGCCAGCTTTGGAGAAGCGATGGATCGGGTTCTCCAGGTCGTCCAACGTCTGGAGAGGAGAGGACCCGATCTGTCGGGACTAGCTGGGCGACCGGATCCAGCCAACCACACCCCAGCACCCAGAGGGATCCATGTATCCTGACCACGGGGATTTCGACGGGACAGCTACTCTCTGCCAGGGATTCCTCCTCCAACTGGAGCTATACTATTCAAGCATCAGCCCGGCCCCATCAGAGCGGGAGTCGGTGTCCGCCCTCGTCTCCTGCCTCTCGGGGAAAGCCCTGGAGTGGGCCAACGTGGTCTGGAATGAAGGAGGAGCCGCGTTGGACATCTACGGGGAGTTGGCTCGCCTCTTTCGGGCTGTGTTCGATTACCCACCCGAGGGTAGAGAGGCTGGTGGCCGGCTGGTCCACCTGAGGCAGGGGAGGAGGACCGCGCAGGCCCTGGAGTTCTGGACTCTAGCAGCTGGGTCCGGGTGGAATGAGCGGGCCCTCATCGACCACTTCCGGTGATATCTAAGGGAGAACGTCCGAAGAGAGCTAGCCTGCCAGGACACCATGTTGTCCTTCACTCAACTGGTGGACATGGCCATCCGGTTGGACAACCTGCTGGCGGCCAGAGGACGTCCTGTAGGGGGCCTGCCCGTTCCAACCCCCCCAACCCGGATCACGAGTTGATGGAGATAGGTGGAGCAGCGATCCTGGAGAGCAGAGGACGACAGCGCCAGTGTCACTCTGGTGGCACGAGAGGACATTTCACTGCACGATGTCGTCAGCGTTCTTTTGGGTCTGGAGGTGGCAGGCAGGGCACTCTCACAAGCCCCAGGTATCGAACACCCACACTCGTTCAGAGCCCTCTGCTGCGCCATGTACCCTACCCATCCACTTTCCTGATTACATTGTAGTTCCCCAGTGTAAGGCGCTGGTCGATTCAGTCGCAGCTGGGAACTTTATGGACAGGTCGTTTTCACATAGTCTAGCATAGTCTTACATTGGTTCCCCTATCCATTCCACTTCCCATCAGAGCACTTGACAGTCGACCATTAGGGTCCGGGTTTGTTAGGGAGGTTACAGCACCAGTCACTATGGTTACACATGAGACTCATCGCGAGCAAGTCACTTTTTTATTATTATTGAGTCTCCTGATTTCCCTGTTGTGTTAGGTCTTCCTTGGTTAGCATTCCACAACCCCACCTTTTCTTGGCCGCAGAGGGTTCTCACGGGGTGGTCGCGAGAGTGTCAGGGTAGGTGTCTAGGTGTTTCCGTTGGTGCAACCACGGTGGAAATTCCAGACAGTACCTCCACCATGCGCATTCCCCCGAATACCTCGATTTGGCGCGCATTTTTTCCAAAACGCAGGCGACCAAATTACCACCTCATCGGGCGGGGGATTGCGTGATAAACCTCCGGGTAGACGCTGTGCCTCCCAGGAGTCATGTGTATCCCCTGTCACAGGCTGAAACGGAGGCTATGGAGACATACGTCTCCGAGTCCCTGCGCCAGGGGTTTATACGTCCCTCCACTTCGCCTGCCTCCTCAAGTTTATTTTTTGTGAAGAAGAAAGACGGATGTCTGCGCCCTTGCATTGATTACCGATCACTGAACAAGGGGACGATATGATTTAGTTATCCTCTACCCCTCATTCCATCTGTGATCGAGTCAATGCATGGGGCGCGCTTCTTCACAAAATTAGATCTCCGGAGTGCGTACATCCTGGTGCATGTCTGAGAGGGGGACGACACCTGGTTCATATCCTCTCATCAGTAACTGTATACGTGTTCCCTCTGCCCCCTTGTCTTTGTGTGTGATTGTTTATTGTGAAGAGAGTGAAGCTCGGTTGAGCTCCTTGTAATTTGTATTGCCGGGTTATTTTCCCTGTGTGACTTGTTGGTTCCAGTGCGCCTGTTTTGCGCACTAGACTGTTTTGATGCATTACTGCATTACTCTGTATTCTGGAATAAATTGTGTTATTCTGTGATTTACCCTCCTGCGCCTGACTCCTTCAAATCACTCATCACATTAGTACTATCTATTGGTATCTATTAGGTATTCTATTAGAGTACCATAGTATTGGCTACTATTTGAATATGATTACTATTTTGTTTGAGTTCAGAACAATTCATCCATCTCTGTCTCTCTCTCTCTCTCTCTCTCTCTCTCTCTCTCTCTCTCTCTCTCTCTCTCTACACAGATGTTCAGGGGTTATGGCCGTGGTTTGGGAGGGTTTTACCCCTATCAGCAGCCTCAGTACCCATCATACTTCCCTTATGCGCAGCCTTCTCAAGGTTACTCTGCCCTGATGGCCCTCCTGCCCTTCCTATTGGCCAGCCTCGCTGCCACTCCAGTCGCATCTCCTGCTGCTGCTCCAGCCCCAGCAGCGGGTGGAAAATGAGATGGGTGATGACAGAGGTGGAGACTTCCATGTCTCCACCTTGTTTCCCTCAAATATGTTGACATTAGCTGCTGTTCAGAGCGGATTATTCCATTATTAATAAATGAAATAAGTTAAGATCCGTCATTGTTTATGTCTTTGTCTGTTGTGTTCTGTTCATTTGACAAACTATTTGAGATGCTTTCAAAACAAGAGTGAAACCTCTCTCACATATTGTGGAAGGCTCTACAAGTCCTAACACAATTGTGAACATGTATGAAATCAATAAAACTTCTGAAATCAATTCCAGAGAATTTGGTGTTTCCAAAAAGCAGTCAAGACCCACTACCAGTTATTCTTGGATTGCAGATAGCGAAATACACTATATGGCCAACAATATGTGGACACATGCTCGTCGAACATCTCATTCCATAATCATGGGCATTAATATGGAGTTGGTCCCCCCTTTGCTGCTATTACAGTCTCCACTTTTCTGAGAAGGCCTTCTACTAGATGTTAGAACATTGCTGCGGGAACTGGCTTCCATTCAGCCACAAGATCATTATTGAGGTCGGCCATTGATGTTGGGCGATTAGGCCTGGCTCGCAGTCGGCATTCCAATTAATCTCAAAGGTGTTCGCTGGGGTTGAGTTCAGGGCTCTGTGAAGGCCAGTCAGCTTCTTCCACACCGATCTCGACAAACCATGTCTGTATGCATCTCGCTTTGTGCACTGGGGCATTGTCATGCTGGAACAGGAAAGGGCCTTTCTCAAACTGTTGCAGTTTGAGAAAGTTGGAAGAACAGAATTGTCTTGAATGCCATTGTATGGTGTAGAGTTAAGATTTCTCTTCAGTGGAAGCGCCACGCGCTTCAGCACTCAAAGTGTACAGTATGTTGTCTATTGGTGGCTAATAACTTGACCATTTTGAAAGACACTTTGAAAATGGGTCGCAACATGAAACGTTTGTGAACCTCCACTCTTTAACAACAGTATGAAATCAGCCACTCTAGATATAATTCCATAGCTCTGAGTCAGTATACAATACTTAATAGTAGCCAAGTATACAGTTGTCCTGCTTAATTGTTCGAACAATTTCTCAAACTTGTTTGCATACTTTCTGACAGTTGCATTAAACATTTAGACATCTTTGTGAGGTAGAACCTATTTGCTGGTTGTGACTGACTGACACTACCCAGTCAGAGGTAAAATGGCAAACTCACAGTGTTACACACAGAGAATGTTATTGCCATAAATGTAGATGTGGAATAGATATTGTTCTGGAATTAACAGCAAATGGGAAACAATGACATTTTCAGTTTGCACATTTGATTAATAGCAGTGGCAAGAGGATAATCTGTTTGCCTGTTTTGCAATGCCTGACATTACATGGAACACCCAGACAACATGTAACATCCTTCATTGCAACACATGTAGGCTTCATTAGGGCTTTGTGATTGTCTGAGAAACACTATATATTGTCTGTGTATTGATGAGTGTACCAGCGCATACAGAGGCACTGAGAAGGCTTTTAACCCTGAGATACGTTAAGGTATGGACATACTAATAATTCCTACACTTTGTTCAGATTGAAGTCATTCTTATACGCTCGTTAACTGTGTAGTAGATTATACATATAATATCATCTGTAACTTGTTGGGAATAGTTGGATTGGTAAAGTGATCAAGTTGATGATTATACTGTACTCTATTTAGATGAAGACTTTCAGCATGAAGATTGTTGTTCTACTTGGATTTGTGATGCTTCTCTCTATTGCTTTGGTAAGCCATGCATATAGTATGTACATGAAATGCTGGTGCAAATGTTATGTTAGACTTAAAAAATACTTAAAATTATTATATTGCATCCATGTCTTATTGTCTTATTGTTTACTTTTGAAGGCTGAGCATGAGCATGGCCATCAGCATATCATTGAGAAGCGCTCTTCAAGTGAGGAGGTGAGTAGTATAAATGATACATATTTTTTAAAGGAGCATTTGTTCTTTATTGGCAGACAGAGACATTGAGAGAAATACAGGAAAGGAAAAGTTTGTGCCAGAAGAGTGTGGGCTGCATTCAACCACACACCGACATGATATACAGTGCCTTCAAAAACTGTTCCCTCCCCTTGACTTTTCCCACATTTTGTTGAGGTGGGATAATTGTAAATTGTAAAATACTCTGCAATGTCAAAGTGGAAGAAAATCTAGACAGCCATTTTCAAGTCTTGCCATAGAGTTTCAAGTTGAGTTATGTCAAAACTGTAACTAGGCAACTCTGGAACATTCAATGTAGTCTTGGCAACTCCAGTGTATATTTGGCTTTGTGTTTTAGATTATTGTCCTGCTGAAAGCTGAATTTGTCTCCCAGTGTCTGTTGGAAAGCAGACTGAACCAGGTTTTGCGCTAGGATTTTGCCTGTGCTTAGCTCTATTCCATTTATTTTTATCCTAAAAAACTCCCTTGTCCTTGTAGATGAAAAGTATACCCATAACATGATGTAGCCACCACCATGCTTGAAAATATGAAGAGTGGTAGTCAGTGATGTGTTGTGTTGAATTTGCCCCGAACATAACACATTTTCTTCAGGGAATAAAAGTAATTTATTTGCCAATTTTTTGCAGTTTTACTTTAATGCTTTTTTGCAAACAGGATGCATGTTTTCGATTTTTTTTATTCTGTACAGGCTTCCTTGATTTCACTCTGTCATTTAGGTTAGTATTGTGGAGTAACTATAATGTTACTGATCCGTCCTCAGTTTTCTCCTATCACAGCCATTAAAATCTGTAACTGTTTTAAAGTCACCATTTGGCCACACTGTGAAATCCCTGAGCAGTTTCCTTCCTCTCCATTTTGAAATTCACTGCTGGACTGAGGGACCTTACAGATAATTGTATGTGTGGGGCACAGAGTTGAGGTAGTTATTAAAAAATCATGTTAAACACTATTATTGCAAACAGAGTGAGTCAATGCAACTCATGATGTGACTTGTTAAGCACATCTTTATGGTTTATAGTTATTGTGTACAGTGTACACAACTGAGACTCCAGTGACTACATTAGTTTTGATCATCCTTCTTTTTGCCTCCTTCTTCTAGCGTGGCCGTGGCCGTGGCTTTCCAAACATTCTCCAGCAGTACAACTACCTTCTGCTTCTGCAAAGACTTGGTCTTGTCCCAGCCCCTGCAGCCCCAGCCCCTGCAGCACCGGCCCCTGCAGTACCGGCCCCAGCCCCAGCCCCAGCCCCAGCCCCAGCTCCAGCTGGTCGCTGAGAAAGGACATGAATCAGAACCTTCAACTCAACAAGAGCAAGCTATGGTTGCTGAAATGATCAGAACATTAACTGACACTATGTACTGTAATAGCTGTTTTCCATATTTTGCTGGAGTTTCCCTTTAATGCACCTGCTGTAATATGTCTATCTGAAATGCAATAAAGAGGATTTGAAATGGCATATGTCCCCTCCTGCACATTTTCTTTTGCCTGAGTAACATGATTTTGAATGCAAACATATGTACACAGTTTGTGTATTTGTTTAGTCAGAGTTCGATGTGTGAAAATATGTTGCAACCTTTTGCAAATAAGAATGTTCCTAATTGACTTACCTTCATAAATAAAGCTTACATTAATAAAATGAACTATTCATACAAATATATGCATCACTGGACATCTAGCTAAAGAGTGGAGAAAAAGAGAGAGAGGTGTAGTGTGTGTGAGAGAGAAAGGGGTGGGGCTTGAGAGAAAATGAGTAACAAATTACTTAAATCTGAGGATTAGCATCTTGTTTTGTCCACTGATGGTTCTTAATATATTTAGTGAGGCTATATTGGTTATGAACAATATTATGTTTTAAACATTTAAAGTATTCAAATTATGATGAGTAAGGTAGGTTAAAGGAAGACAAGAAGCCAAATGCAATGGTAAAAATGTTTTATCATTCGATTGTTGAAATGAATGAAAGCCTTGACATAATATAGTATAATGTTACATACATTTAATCATTCAACCAATTCTCACTCCACTGCTTATTTCACCAGGCTGCTTATGATGAGCAAGTACAGTGGGGAAAAAAGGTATTTAGTCAGCCATCAATTGTGCAAGTTCTCCCACTTAAAAAGATGAGAGAGGCCTGTAATTTTTATCATAGGTACACGTCAACTATGACAGACAAAATGAGAAAAAGAAATCCAGAAAATCACATTGTAGGATTTTTAATGAATTTATTTGCAAATTATGGTGGAAAATAAGTATTTGGTCAATAACAAAAGTTTCTCAATACTTTGTTATATACCCTTTGTTGGCAATGACACAGGTCAAACATTTTCTGTAAGTCTTCACAAGGTTTTCACACACTGTTGCTGGTATTTTGGCCCATTCCTCCATGCAGATCTCCTCTAGAGCAGTGATGTTTTGGGGCTGTCGCTGGGCAACACAGACTTTCAACTCCCTCCAAAGATTTTCTATGGGGTTGAGATCTGGAGACTGCCTAGGCCACTCCAGGACCTTGAAATGCGTCTTACGAAGCCACTCCTTCGTTGTCCGGGCAGTGTGTTTGGGATCATTGTCATGCTGAAAGACCCAGCCACGTTTCATCTTCAATGCCCTTGCTGATGGAAGGAGGTTTTCACTCAAAATCTCACGATACATGATTCTTTCCTTTACACGGATCAGTCGTCCTGGTCGCTTTGCAGAAAAACAGTCCCAAAGCATGATGTTTCCACCCCCATGCTTCACAGTAGGTATGGTGTTCTTTGGATGCAACTCAGCATTCTTTGTCCTCCAAACACGACGAGTTGAGTTTTTACCAAAAAGTTCTATTTTGGTTTCATCTGACCATATGCCATTCTCCCAATCCTCTTCTGGATCATCCAAATGCACTCTAGCAAACTTCAGACGGGCCTGGACATGTACTGGCTTAAGCAGGGGGACACGTCTGGCACTGCAGGATTTGAGTCCCTGGCGGCGTAGTGTGTTACTGATGGTAGGCTTTGTTACTTTGGTCCCAGCTCTCTGCAGGTCATTCACTAGGTCCCCCCGTGTGGTTCTGGGATTTTTGCTCACCGTTCTTGTGATCATTTTGACCCCACGGGGTGAGATCTTGCGTGGAGCCCAAGATCGAGGGAGATTATCAGTGGTCTTGTATGTCTTCCATTTCCTAATAATTGCTCCCACAGTTGATTTCTTCAAACCAAGCTGCTTACCTATTGCAGATTCAGTCTTCCCAGCCTGGTGCAGGTCTACAATTTTGTTTCTGGTGTCCTTTGACAGCTCTTTGGTCTTGGCCATAGTGGAGTTTGGAGTGTGACTGTTTGAGGTTGTGGACAGGTGTCTTTTATACTGATAACAAGTTCAAACAGGTGCCATTAATACAGGTAACGAGTGGAGGACAGAGGAGCCTCTTAACGAAGAAGTTACAGGTCTTGAGAGCCAGAAATCTTGCTTGTTTGTAGGTGACCAAATACTTATTTTCCACCATAATTTGCAAATAAATTCATAAAAAATCCTACAATGTGATTTTCTGGATTTTTTTTCCTCAATTTGTCTGTCATAGTTGACGTGTACCTATGATGAAAATTACAGGCCTCTCTCATCTTTTTAAGTGGGAGAACTTGCACAATTGGTGGCTGACTAAATACTTTTTTCCCCACTGTAAATAAGTCACTGGGTTACAGTTACTGTACCTAGACAGAGTACAGTACATACAGTGCCTTCAGAAGGTATTCAGACCCCTTGACTTTTTCCACATTTTGTTCAATTACAGCCTGATTCTAAAATGGATTACATTTTTAAAAAATCTCAGCAATCTACACACGATAACCCATAATGAGAAAGCGAAAACAGGTTTTTAGAAATTTTAGCAAATGTATTAAAATATTAAAACAGAAATACCTTATTTACATAAGTATTCAGACCCTTTGCTATAAGACAACAATTGAGCTCAGGTGCATCCATTTTCCATTGATCATCCTTGAGATGTTGCTACAACTTGATTGGAGTCCACCTGTTATAAATTCAATTGATTGGACATGATTTGGAAAGGCACACACCTGTCTATAAAAGGTCCCACAGTTGACAGAGTATGTCACAGCAAAAACCAATCCATGAGGTCGAAGGAGTTGTCCGTAGAGCTCCGAGACAGGATTGTGTCGAGGCACAGATCTGGGGAAGGGTACCAAAACATTTCTGCAGCATTGAAGGTCTCAAAGAACACAGTGCCCTCCATCATTCTTAAATGGAAGAAGATTGGAACCACCAATACTCTTCCTAGAGCGGGCTGCCCGGCCAAACTGAGCAATCGGGGGAGAAAGGCCTTGGTCAGGGAGGTGACCAAGAACCCGATGGTCACTCTGACAGAGCTCTAGAGTTCCTCTGTGGAGATGGGAGAACCTTCCAGAAGGACAACCACCTCTGCAGCACTCCACCAATAAGGCCTTTATGTTAGAGTGGCCAGACGGAAGCCACCCCTCTGTAAAAGGCACATGACAGCCCGCTTGGAGTTTGCCAAAAGGCAGCTAAAGGCTCTCAGACCATGAGAAACAAGATTCTCTGGTCTGATGAAAGCAAGATTGAACTATTTGGCCTGAATGCCAAGCGTCACGACTGGAGGAAACCTGGCACCATCCCTACGGTGAAGCATGGTGGTGGCAGCATCATGCTGTGTGGATGTTTTTCAGTGGCATTGACTGAGAGACTAGTCAGGATCGAGGCAAAGAGTTAAGTACAAAGAGATCCTTGATGAAAACCTGCTCCAGAGCGCTCCGGTTCACCTTCCAACAGGACAACAACTCTAAGCATACAACCAAGACAATGCAGGAGTGGCTTCGGGAAATGTCTATGAATGTCCTTGAGTGGCCCAGCCAGAGCCCAGACTTGAACCCAATCGATCATCTGTGGAGAGACCTGAAAATAGCTGTGCAGCAACGCTCCCCATCCAACCTGACAGAGCTTGAGAGGATCTGCAGAGAAGGATGGGAGAAACTCCCGAAATATAGGTGTGCCAAGCTTGTAGCGTCATACCCAAGAAGACTCGGGGCTGTAGTCGCTGCCAAAGGTGCTCCAACAAAGTACTGTGGCCTCTCCTTCTCCGTGGCCGACTTGATTAAGACATTTAAGCATGTTAACCCCCGCAAGGCTGCCGGCCCTACAGCATCCCTAGCTGCATCCTCAGAGCATGCGCAGACCAGCTGGCTGGTGTGTTTACGGACATATTCAATCTCTCCCTTTCCCAGTCTGCTGTTCCCACATGCTTCAAGATGGCCACCATTGTTCTTGTACCCAAGAAAGCAAAGGTAACTGAACTAAATGACTATCGCTCCGTAGCACTCACCTCTGTCATCATGAAGTGCTTTGAGAGACTAGTCAAGGATCATATCACCTCTACCTTACCTGTCACCCTAGACCCACTTCAATTTGCTTACCGCCCCAATAGATCCACAGACGATGCAATCGCCATTACACTGCACACTGCCCTATCCATCTGGACAAGAGGAATACCTATGTAAGAATGCTGTTCATTGACTATAGCTCAGCATTCAACACAATAGTACCCTCCAAGCTCATCATTAAGCTCGAGGCCCTGGGTCTGAACCCCGCCCTGTGCAACTGGGTCCTGGACTTGCTGACGGGCCACCCCCAGGTGGTGAAGGTAGGAAACAACAACTCCACTTTGCTGATCCTCAACAGTGGGGCCCCACAAGGGTGCGTGTTCAGCCCCCTCCTGTACTCCCTGTTCACCCATGACTGCGTGGCCAAGCACGCTTCTAACTCAATCATCAAGTTTGCAGACGACACAACAGTAGTATGCTTGATTACCAACAATGACGAGACCGCCTACAGGGAGGAGGTGAGGGGTCTGTGAGTGTGCCAGGAAATAACCTCTCACTCAATGTCAACAAAACAAAGGAGGTAATCGTGGACTTCAGGAAACAGCAGAGGGTGCACCCTCTTATCCACATCGATGGGACCAAAGTGGAGAAGGTGGAAAGCTTCAAGTTCCTTGGCGTGCACATCACTGACAAACTGAAATGGTCCACCCACGCAGACAGTGTGGTGAAGAAGGCGAAACAGAGCCTCCTCAACCTCAGGAGGCTGATGAAATTTGGCTTGGCACCTAAAACCCTCACAAACTTATATAGATGCACAATTGAGAGCATCCTGTCGGGCTGTATCTCTGCCTGGTACGGCAACTGCACCGCCCGCAACCGAAGGGCTCTCCAGAGGGTGGTGCGGTCTGCCGAACGCATTACCGGGGGCAAACTACCCGCCCTCCAAGACACCTACAGCACCCGATGTCACAGGAAGGCCAAAAAGATCATCAAGGACATCAACCACCCGAGCCACTGCCTGATCACCCCGCTATCATCCTGAAGTACAGGTGCATCAAAGCTGGGACCGAGAGAATGAAAAACAGCTTCTATCTCAAGGCCATCAGACTGTTAAATAACCATCACTAGCATACAGTGGGGAAAAAAAGTATTTAGTCAGCCACCAATTGTGCAAGTTCTCCCACTTAAAAAGATGAGAGAGGCCTGTAATTTTCATCATAGGTACACGTCAACTATGACAGACAAAAATAGAAAAAAAAATCCAGAAAATCACATTGTAGGATTTTTAATGAATTTATTGGCATATGATGGTGGAAAATAAGTATTTGGTCAATAACAAAAGTTTCTCAATACTTTGTTATATACCCTTTGTTGGCAATTTGACACAGGTCAAACGTTTTCTGTAAGTCTTCACAAGGTTTTCACACACTGTTGCTGGTATTTTGGCCCATTCCTCCATGCAGATCTCCTCTAGAGCAGTGATGTTTTGGGGCTGTCGCTGGGCAACACAGACTTTCAACTCCCTCCAAATATTTTCTATGGGGTTGAGATCTGGAGACTGGCTAGGCCACTCCAGGACCTTGAAATGCTTCTTACGAAGCCACTCCTTCGTTGCCCGGGCGGTGTGTTTGGGATCATTGTTATGCTGAAAGACCCAGCCACGTTTCATCTTCAATGCCCTTGCTGATGGAAGGAGGGTTTCACTCAAAATCTCACGATACATGGCCCCATTCATTCTTTCCTTTACACGGATCAGTCGTCCTGGTCCCTTTGCAGAAAAACAGCCCCAAAGCGTGATGTTTCCAACCCCATGCTTCACAGTAGGTATGGTGTTCTTTGGATGCAACTCAGCATTCTTTGTCCTCCAAACATGACGAGTTGAGTTTTTACCAAAAAGTTATATTTTGGTTTCATCTGACCATATGGCATTCTCCCAATCCTCTTCTGGATCATCCAAATGCACTTCAGACGGGCCTGGACATGTACTGGCTTAAGCAGGGGGACACGTCTCGCACTGCAGGATTTGAGTCCCTGGCGGCGTAGTGTGTTACTGATGGTTGGCTTTGTTACTTTGGTCCCAGCTCTCAGCAGGTCATTCACTAGGTCCCCCCGTGTGGTTCTGGGATTTTTGCTCACCGTTCTTGTGATCATTTTGACCCCACGGGGTGAGATCTTGCATGGAGCCCCAGATCGAGGGAGATTATCAGTGGTCTTGTATGTCTTCCATTTCCTAATAATTGCTCCCACAGTTGATTTCTTCAAACCAAGCTGCTTACCTGTTGCAGATTCAGTCTTCCCAGCCTGGTGCAGGTCTACAATTTTGTTTCTGGTGTCCTTTGACAGCTCTTTGGTCTTGGCCATAGTGGAGTTTGGAGTGTGACTGTTTGAGGTTGTGGACAGGTGTCTTTTATACTGATAACAAGTTCAAATAGGTGCCATTAATACAGGTAATGAGTGGAGGACAGAGGAGCCTCTTAAAGAAGAAGTTACAGGTCTGTGAGAGCCAGAAATCTTGCTTGTTTGTAGGTGACCAAATACTTATTTTCCACCATAAATTGCAAATAAATTCATTAAAAATCCTACAATGGGATTTTCTGGATTTTTTTTTCTCAATTTGTCTTTCATAGTTGACGTGTACCTATGATGAAAATTACAGGCCTCTCTCATCTTTTTAAGTGGGAGAACTTGCACAATTGGTGGCTGACTAAATACTTTTTTGCCCCACTGTATTAGAGGATGCTGCTGCCTATTGAAATCACTAGTCACTTTAATAATGTTTACATATCTTGCACTACTCATCTCGTATGGATATACTGTATTCTATTCTATAATTTCTGCTGTATCTTAATCCATGTCGCTCTGTCATTGCTTGTCCATATATGTATATATTCTTAAATTCCATTCCTTACTAGATTTGTGTATATTGGGTATATGTTGTGAAATTGTTAGATATTACTTGTTAGATATTACTGCACTGTCGGAGCTAGAAGCACAAGCATTTCGCTACACCCGCAATAACATCTGCTAAACACGTGTATGTGACAAATAACATTTGATTTGATTTGAGTAAAGGGTCTGAATACTTATTTAAATGTGATATTTCAGGGGGGGGGTTTGCTTTGTCATTATGGGGTATTGTGTGTAGATTCGTGAAGGGAAAAAAACAATTGAATCAATTTTAGAATAAGGCTGTAACGTAACAAAATGTGGAATAAGTCAAGGGGTCTGAATACTTTCCGAAGACACTGTATTCATAAATGAACAAGGCAGGTGCAAAACAAGTGGCAATACTAGTTCTAGACTTATTCTTGCAGGAGGTGCTTGGCTATGCTGAGAGTAAGATTGTTGCACTTTTGGGAGACTTACTCTCACAGTTACCATCACATCGAGAAAGAAAATATAGAGATAAAGAAAAAACTAATATAAAGAAAAAGGAGACACTACTGTAGTGATGAAACGTTATGGAAGCAATTTCAGTTTCATGTCATGAGTAACACCATGTGGTTAAAGATAATACCTTACCTGATGTGTGTGTGTGTGTGTATTTTTCCAGTGTGTGTGTGTGTGTGCGTGTGCATGAGCGTGAATACTTTTTGACAGAGAATGACCCTGTCTCATTGATTCATTATTTACTAATTCAGAGCCCATTATGATGGATTAAGCATATTATGCCAGAGTAATAATATTGAAAACAGTGATATTGGGGAACAATTTGTATGACAATCCAGACACAATATTAACCCTCTCAGTCTCTGCAAGATGAACAAAAAGCTCATATTTATAAATGAGTGATAAGTAGATAATAATTGTTTTCATTGCTAATTGATGTATTTGTTTAGAGGTTGCTATGAGACAAACCACATCCATAATTTGTCTCGTCAGTCTCTTCACCTGGCCAGAGTCTTTGTACTCTAAGCGTCTACCTATGGACACTTATATTAGACATTAAGTGTTGTGCAATCTCTATACAGTTTGAAAAAACACAACCTCTGTGTGATGTGTGCAAGAGGGCAATTATCACTCTAATGGGTGTACCTCCTAGAGTCGATGTCCGCGCCCCCATGGAAATCTAATTAGCATAATGCAAAATTCCCCATAAAAATCTATCAGTTTAAGCTAGAGATATCTGTTTTGCATTGGAAGCATCTCAATCCACCACATCCTCTGATGTTGCACTTCCGCATCTGCGGTTAAAGTTGACAGAGCTAGAGCGATGTTTGTTAGACCAAGAGACATCCCGAAAAACAGTCTTCTCACAAAATCGTCTGTAGCATCCGAATGTATTAGGCTACATGACCCTGCTATGGAAAGACGAGACTCTAACGAACTTGATAGTTTTTTCCGTTTTGCTCTATGACCCCCACAAGCCTCTTGGGACTCGTCTGATGTCGGTACAGCCGATCTGCCAACGTCTGACGGTAGCATCCGAACAGTTTGGGCTTACACACTAATATGACCCCTCTGTGGAAAGGTGAGACACTCATGAACACGTACATGTTGGTTGATTCGCTCTAGGATGCCTACAGGCCTCACAAGACTTGTCTGAAGGTCACACGGTACCAGTTGAAAACATGAGTGGAAGTACTGTATATACGGAGACTGTTTATTGCCAAGAATAATGGTTTAAATACATGTAAAAAAAAAAAAAAAAAAAAAAGGTTTCCTGAACTTTCTTATTTCTCAGATATAGGTCTGACATTTTAGAACAAACTTCCTTTAGATTTTTTGTGGGGACTTTCTGTTGTTCCATGTAGTGAATATGTTATTCAATGTGTTTGTATGGGCTAAAAGCAGTAAGGCCAATTATATTTTTTCATCAAATAATTGTTTATATATATTTTCTTTAAATTTTAAGGGGTCATAAAATTAAATAGCAAATAGCAAAATTATCCTTGGTATGAACTTTAAAAAATAAATCCATATTCATAGGTTGCACCTCTGTTTCTCGGTCACGTCATGCCATTGTTATGAACGTACTCAAGCTGCCCTCTATCGGCGGCACCATAGTGGTGCCCTAAGTGGTGATAAGCCCAATCATTCTGGATGGAGGCTAACTACTGTTTAGTCTAAAAGAGTGTGCAAAGCTGTCATCAAGGCAAAGGGTGGCTATATGAAGAATCTCAAATTTAAAATATATTTGGATTTGTTAAACACTTTTTTTGTTACTACATGATTCCATATGTGTTATTTCATAGTTTTGATGTCTTCATTAGTATTCTGCAATGTAGAAAATAAGAAAAAAAAAGAAAAACCATTGAATGAGTAGGTGTGTCCAAACTGTTGACTGGAACTGTATATATCATACATTTTATATGTTTTTATTTATTTAGAACAAGTTCTCATTTACAACTGCGACCTGGCCAAGATAAAGCAAAGCAGTGCAATAAAAACAACAACAACACAGAGTTACACATGGGATAAAACAAAACATACATGTGACTCATCTGTAAAGTTATATTGTTAATCCCTTACTATTACCCACACCTGTCCTTCAACAGAGAGATTAACGATTAAACCTCATGATTATTTTCACAATAATAAGACTTAGTTTTAGTGGTTGTGACATCAGTGCTCTTAACTCTATTTAAAAAGAACCGAACGACTGGGTATAGCTCATTGTCTTTGTATCACTACACCTGATCAACTGCTGAAATTTTACTGTGGCTCAAAGTTAAGGAAATTGGTCTTAAAGCAGGGCTTTTGAATATTGGTAAATATACTTATGCTGTGGTGTTCACATGCTATTTCAGCATTCAGAACAAAGAAAGGTAATCTAAGCTGCTTTTGTTTCTTTGTATATTTTTAGAACTGACTACCAAGATGATGATGAAGACTATAATCTTTCTGGGTTACCTCCTGGGCCTGTCGTTGGCTCTTCCTGTGAGTAAAAAAATTAAGAATGTAGAATAAATATGCCAAAAATTATATAATATTATTCTTTATATCATATTTGATTTATATTTATTTTAGTATATATTAATATATATGCATATTGACATTTAAATATTTAAATAATACTTTTTCAGGCTGATATGGATCACTTGAGAGTTGCACGTTCTAGCTCTGACTCCAATTCTAACTCCAACTCCAACGAGGTACGTCCCATAACTCTGCAGATTATGAGCAGAACTTATTCAACATATTGCAGTGAACACAGATAAATGTGTATGAAACATATGTGGATATTCTGAGATATGATTCGATGTGTGGTGTGTATATCAAAATGACATTGAATTAGAAAAAAAAACTGCTGTTTTCTTTTCCTATTTAGGCTGGCTCCATTCTGCCCTCTCTGCCACAGTTGAATTCAGATCAGCTCCTTCAACTGCTACTTACCCTGTTTGCTGCCTCTGACCCAGCCCCTGCTCCTACCCTAGAACCTGCACCAGCCCCAACCCCAGCCCCTGCCCCAGCACCTGCCCAAGCCCCTGCACCAGCCCCTGCTCCTGCCCCTGCCCCAGCCCCTGCCCCAGCTGGACGTTAAACAGGTGAAGTGATGTTACAGTAACCCAGGCATTATTCAATTTCATATCTGAACATGTATGTTTGATTCCCCTAGTGGTGTAAAGTACTTAAGTAAAAATACTTTAAAGTACTACTTAAATAGTTTTTTGGGGTATCTGTACTTTACTTTACTATTTATATTACTTTTACTTTTACTTCACTACATTTCTAAAGAAACAATGTACCTTTTACTCCATACATTTTCCTTGACCCCCAAAAGTACTCGTTACATTTTGAATGCTTAGCAGGACAGGAAAATTGACAAATCAAGAGAAAATCCCTGGTCATCCCTACTGCCTCTGATCTGGCGGACTCACTAAACACAAATGCTTAGTTTGTAAAGATGTCTGAGTGTTGAAGTGGGCCCATGGCTATCCGTAAATGAAATAAACAAGAAAATGGTGACGTCTTGTTTGCTTAGTATAAGGAATTTGAAATGATTTATACTTTTTCTTTTGATACTTAAGTATATTTGAGCAATTATATTTACTTTTGATACATAAGTATATTTAAAACCAAATACTTTTAGACTTTTACTCAAGTAGTATTTTAATGGGTGACTTTCACTTTTACTTGAGTCATTTTCTATTAAGGTATCTTTACTTTTACTCAAGTATGACAATTGGGTACTTTTTCCAACACTGGATTCCCCCAACATCATGAATAAAATGTATATCCTATAAAAATGTACTTTTCTGTCTGTCAGGTATTTCATGGAACTCTCAGACAGTGACTGCTGTCCATTGATTTCCTGCATCACACAGAATGTTCATCACAACATTCAGCACTCTATGGAACCTCACACTTTACACTATGAAGTGTGTTTCCTTTATGCATTTCTGTTCAATAAACACATTTATATGTCAAGCTCAATTGTATATCTCTCCAGTCCTCTGATGAATGCTCATGAAGTTTATTGAAATTGTGAATAATCGATACAAAGTGTGGTACACTACATTGCGTGATATGAGAAATTAAAATAAAGTGTTGTACATTATATTACATGATAGGAGAAATTAATAAAAAGTCTGGTACTTGAGCTATATTGTATTAGTTGAGTAATTAAAGTCGTACATTACAATTTTGAACAATTACTTAAATGAGTTCATTTAGCCTCCGCAATCACCAAAAACCAGGTGGATGAATCATCGACAGTTTCAAAAACCTCTCAACTTAGCTAAAGTGTCCTAATACTGATGTGACATTGTTCTTTGTGAGCACTGTGGATACAGTATATAGATTTTTAGGATTACCCACCAAATGCCCAATTTCATCACATTTTACATCTCCAGCACACACATTTGATCATGGGACTGAAAGCTCATTGGTGCACTGAAATCTTATTGGTTGACTGTGGAATGAAATGGTCCATAAAAAGCATTTTTTGTGTGTTAAATTACAATACAGCATTAGTGTCTCAAGTGTAGAACAAACATTTTGAGCATTTTACATCTTCACTTGAACAGGTAAGAGTTTCAAGGAATACTGTAGTGGAATTTAGGCATGCGTGTCAAGCTTTGAATTCACTATACATCTTTTTTATTTCAAGGATTCCATGGCGACCATGAAACTACTAGTCCTAGTGATGTGCCTGATTGGACTTTGTTCTTCCATTCCTGTAAGAATTCTTGAAATATAACATCATCCCTGCAATTTACACATCAATTTATCAAGAGATTGCTGGTTCCACAGATTGCACTGCATTGGAATATAACAATATCTGAATTCTTTCAATATGATGGACTTAAGTTCACACTTCGAGTGTTGATTACTTTATACTGTAATATCATTCATCCTGGGTTTTTGTGGTGTGTGCAGGTGTCTGAGGAACATGATCGAGAGGAGCGCTCAGCTAGTGATGAGGTGCAATAATATTTAGTACTATCTATTGGTATCTATCAGGTATCCTATCTATTAGAGTACCATAGTATTGGCTACTATTTGAATATGATTAGTAGTTTGTTTGAGTTCAGAACAATTTATTCATCTCTTGCTCTCTCTCTCTCTCTCTCTCTCTCTCTCTCTCTCTCTCTCTCTCTCTCTCTCTCTCTCTCTCTCTCTCTATACAGATGTTCAAGTGTTATGGGTGTGGTTTGAGAGGGTTTTACCCCTATCAGCAGCCTCAGTACCCGTCATATCTCTATTATGCGTAGCCTTCTCAAGGTAACTCTGCCCTGATGGCCCTTCCTATTGGCCAGCCTCGCTGCCACTCCAACCCCAGTCCCAGCAGCGGGTGGAAAATGAGATGGGCGATGACAGAGGAAGGAGAGAAAACTCTGACTCCCATGTCTCCACCTTGTTTCCCTCAAATATGTTGACATTAGCTGCTGTTCAGAGCTGATTATTCCATTATTAATACATGAAATAAGTTCAGATCTGTCATTGTTTATGTCTATGTCTGTTGTGTTCTGTTCGTTTGACAAACTATTTGAGATGCTTTCAAAACAAAAGTGAAATCTCTGACATAAGGTGGAAGGCTTTACAAGTCCTAACACAATTGTGAACAAGCATGAAATCAACAAAACTTCTAAAATCAATTCCAGAGAATTTGGTGTTTCCAAAAAGCAGTCAAGACCCACTACCAGTTCTTCTTGGGTTGCAGATAACCAAATACACTACATGGCCAACAATATGTGGACACCTGCTCGTCAAACATCTCATTCCAAAATCATGGGCATTAATATGGAGTTGGTCCCCCCATTGCTGCTATAACAGCCTAAACTCTTCTAGGAAGGCTTTCTACTAGATGTTGGAACATTGCTGCGGGGACTGGCTTCTAGTCAGCCACAAGATCATTATTGAGGTCGGGAACTGATTTTGGGCGATTAGGCCTGGCTCGCAGTCGGCGTTCCAATTCATCTCAAAGGTGTTTGATGGGTTTGAGGTCAGGGCTCTGTGAAGCCCAGTCAAGTTCTTCCACACCGATCTCGACAACCATGTCTGTATTGATCTCGCTTTGTGTACTGGGGCATTGTCATGAAACAGGAAAGGGCCTTCCTCAAACTGTTGCCACAAAGTTGGAAGAACAGAATCGTCTAGAATGCCATTTCATGGTGTAGCGTTCAGATTTCTCTTCACTGGACCTAAGCGGCCTAGACCGAACCATGAAAAACAGCCCCAGACCATTATTCCTCCTCCACCAAACTTTACAGTTGGCATTATGCATTGGGGCAGGCATTGGGGCTACGCGCTTCAGCACTCAAGTGTACAGTATGTTGTCTTTTTGGTGGCTAATAACTTGACCATTTTGAAAGACACTTTGAAAATGGATTGCAACATAAAATGTTGGTGAACCTCCATGCATTAACTTCAGTATGAAGTCAGGCACTCTAGATATATTTACATAGCTCTAAGTCAGTATCAATACTTAATAGTATCGTAGTATACAATTGTCCTGCTTAATTGTTCTAACAATTTCTCAAACTTGTTTGCATACTTTCTGACAGTTGCATTAAACATTTGGACCACTTTGTGAGGGAGACCCTATTTGCTGGTTGTGATCCACTGACACTACCCAGTCAGAGGTAAAATTGCAATCTCACGGAGTGTTACACACAGAGAATGTTTTTGCCATAAATGTAGATGTGGAATAGATATTGTTCTGGAATTAACAGCAAATGGGAAACAATGATATGGTAGGCCTATACTGACATTTTCAGTTCGCACATTTGATTAATAGCAGTGGCAAGAGGCTAATTTGTTTGCCTGTTTTGCAATGCCCGACATTACATGGAACACCCAGAAAACATGTAACATCCTTCATTGCAACACATGTAGGCTTCATTAGGGCTTTGTGATTGGCTGAGAAACACTATATATTGTCTGTGTATTGATGAGTGTGCTAACGCATACAGAGGCACTGAGAAGGCTTTTAACCTTGAGATACGTTAAGGTATGGACATACTAATAATTCTAACACTTTGTTCAGATTTAAGTCATTCTTATACGCTCGTTAACTGTGTAGTAGATTATACATATAATATAATCTGTAACTTGTTGGGAATAGTTGGATTGGTAAAGTGATCAAGTTGATGATTATACTGTACTCTATTTAGATGAAGACTTTCAGCATGAAGATTGTTGTTCTACTTGGATTTGTGATGCTTCTCTCTATTGCTTTGGTAAGCCATGCATATAGTATGTACATGCCGGTGCAAATGTTTTGTTAGACTTAAAAAATACTTAAAGTTAGTGTATTACATCCATATGTACTGTATATTATTTTATTGTCTTATTGTTTGTTTTTGAAGGCTGAGCATGAGCATGGCCATCAGCATATAATTGAGAAGCGCTCTTCAAGTGAGGAGGTGAGTAGTATAAATGAGATACATCTTTTTTTAAATAGTATTTTTTCTTTATTGGCGGATAGAGACATTGAGAGAAGGACATAATGCATTCTCTTCAGGGAATAAAAATCATTTATCTGCCAATTTTTTGCAGTTTTACTTTGGTGCTTTTTTGCAAATAGGATGCATGTTTTTAAAAATGTTATTCTGTACAGGCTTCCTTAATTTCACTCTGTCATTTAGGTTAGTATTATGGAGTAACTATAATGTTTATGATCCATCCTCAGTTTTCTCCTATCACAGCCATTAATCTCTGTAACTGTTTTAAAGTCACCATTTGGCCTCACGGTGAAATCCACGAGCGGCTTCCTTCCTCTCCTGTTTGAAATTCACTGTTGGACTGTGTGAGCTTACATATAATTGTATATGTGGGGCACAGAGATGAGGTAGTCATTAAAAAATCATGTTACACACTATTATTGCAAACTCATGATGTGACTTGTTAAGCACATTTTTACTCCTGAACTTATTTAGGCTTGCCATATCAAAGAGGTTGAATACTTAAATGTTTCTGTAAACATAATTCCACTTTGACATTATGGGGTATTGTGTGTAGGCCAGTGACACAAAATCTCAATTTAATCCATTTTAAATTCAGGCTGTAACAAAACAAAATGTGGAAAAAGTCAAGGGGTATGAATACTTTCTGAAGGCACTGTACGTGTGCACTGAAGGCAGCGGCCTTAACTGCTAGATCACCCCAGGACACATGATTTAATGATTTTTCCTTCAAACAACTTGACATAGAAACCAATTACATAGTATCAGTATCTGCATGGCCCTTGCTATATACAGTTATACAAAAATAATGATTAACAGCTAAAACAAAATATGTACAGTTATTGTGTACAGTGTACACAACTGAGATTCCAGTGACTACATTAGTTTTGATTATCCTTCTTTTTGCCTCCTTTTTCTAGCGTGGCGGTGGCCGTGGCTTTCCGAACATTCTCAAGCAGTACAACTACCTTCTGCTTCTGCAAAGACTTGGTCTTGTCCCAAACCCTGCAGCACCGGCCCCTGCAGTACCGGCCCCAGCCCCAGCCCCAGCCCCAGCCCCAGCCCCAGCCCCAGCCCCAGCTGGTCGCTGAGAAAGGACATGAATCAGAACCTTCAACTCAACAAGAGCAAGCTATGGTTGCTGAAATGATCATAACATTAAATGACACTATGTACTGTAATAGCTGTTTTCCATATTTTGCTGGAGTTTCCCTTTAATGTACCTGCTGTAATATGCCTATCTGAAATGCAATAAAGATGATTTGAAATGGCATATGTCCCCTCCTGCATGTTTTCTTTTGCATGAGAAATATGATTTTAAATTCAAACATATGTATACAGTTTGGTCATTTGTTTAGTCAGAGCTGGATGTGTAAAATAATGTTGTAACACATAATAATGTTCTTAATTAACTTACCTTTATAAATAAAGCTTACATTAATAAAACGACCTATTCATACAAATATATTCATCACTGGACATCTAGCAAAGAGTGGAGAAAAAGAGAGAGGGGTATTGTGTGTGAGAGAGAAAGGGGTGGGGCTTGAGAGAAAATGACTAACAAATTACTTAAATCTGAGGATTAGCATCTTGTTTTGTCTGTTGATGTTTCTTAATATATTTAGTGAGGCTATATTGGTTGTGAACAATATTTGAGGTATGTTTAAACATTTAAACATGCTTTGAATCGTATTCACATTATGATGAGTAAAATAGGATAAAGGAAGTCAAGAAGCCAAGTTCAAACATTTAAATCATTCGATGGTTGAAATCAATGAAAGCCTTGACATACTATAATATAATATAATGTTACATCAGTGGAGGCTCCTCAGAGGAGGAATGGGAGGACCATCCTCCTCAGTGAATTTCATAAACATAAAAATTGTAAAACATTGGAAAAGGTTATCCTTTTTAGGTAAAACTATGCAAAATATTCACGTCACCAAATAATTGATTAAAACACACTGTTTTGCAACGAAGGTCTACAGTAGCCTCAACAGCACTCTGTAGGGTAGCACCATGGTGTAGCTGGAGGACAGCTAGCTTCCGTCCTCCTCTTGGTACATTGACTTCAATAGAAAACCTAGGAGGCTCTTACACAGTAATTATGAGAACTTCCAGAGGACATCCTCCAACCTATCAGAGCTCTTGAAGCAAGAACTGACATGTTGTCCACCCAATCAAAGGATCAGAGAATGAATCTAGTACTGAAAGCATAAGCTACGGCTAGCAAGGAGAAGCAAGAGAGAGAGAGAGAGAGAGAGAGAGAGAGAGAGAGAGAGAGAGAGAGAGAGAGAGAGAGAGAGAGAGAGAGAGAGAGAGAGAGAGAGAGAGAGATTTTGTCATTTTTTTTCACTTTCATTTTCACTTACTTAGCTAGCAAATGCAGCTGGCTAGTTTAGTTACTCAAACACCCGGCTCAAACAGAGGGATGCTATGTTAGCTAGCTGGCTATGAATATCCAACACAACACTGGAACTCTTCCAAGTCAAGGTAAGCTTTGGTTTTATTAATTTATTGCCACCGGGGCCCGCCGTTGTAACTGCTTACTGACTATACACTGTAACGTTAGTGCATGATTGTAGCGGGTTTACTAATGTATTAGTTATATTAGCTATGTTGACTAGGACGTTACTTTAGCTAATATGGGGACAACGATGTAGGCTGTGTGTATTGGTTATGACATGGTTTGGCTTGGAAAGGTTTCTTCGCCTGGTCACATACAGCTGATGTGTTCACAAATGAAGGGAAAAGGTGAGAGGAGGAGTGCATAGAGGCGAGAAGGAATACAACGTGGCTGCTATGAAAGTGAACTGTGTTTATGCGTGATCAGGGGTGTATTCATTCCGCCGATTCTGTTGAAAAACGTTTCTTAAACGGAAGCAAACGAAACGGGGATAAAAATACCTGAATTTGTCCAATATAAACTCTCGATTGCAACTGTTGGACTAATGATGACACCCTAGATAAGCTAGATGCAGGCAAGAGTGTGCAATGAGGTATTGAATGTGTCTCTGTCTGTCCATGTGTCACTGTCTGTCATCTCACATTTTTCTCTCGACCTGTGTGCACCTACATTGTCAACTTTAATTCATAGGCTAGGTTGTAGCAACCTCATGATGGGTATAGGGCAAATTAGTGTATCATGTAGTAGCCTAAGCCTATCGATGTTACATTGAACTGGGTGGATGGAATATTAATAACAGTCATCCAACCTGCTGTAATAGAAATAAGGCCATGCTCATGAAAAAAAGAAATCGTCCTCCTTCATCCTAAACGGCACTGACCGTCACTGTGTTACATACATTTAATCATTCAACCTATTCTCACTCCACTGCTTATTTCACCAGGCTGCTTATGATGAGTAAAGTAAATAAGTCACTGGGTTACAGTTACTGTACATAGACACAGTACAGTACATATCAGAACAAGTGGCAATACTAGTTCTGGACTTATTCTCGCAGGAGGTGCTTGGCTATACTGAGAGTAAGATTGATGTACTTTCGGGAGACTTTCTCTCACAGTTACCATCACATCGTCAAAGAAAACATAGAGATAAAGAAAAAACGAATATAAAGAAAAAGGAGACACTACTGTAGTGATGAAACGTAATGGAAGCAATTTCAATTTCATGCCATGAGTGACAGCATGTGGTTAAAGGTAATACCTCACCTGATGTGTGTGTGTGTGTGGTGTGTTTTTACATTATGTGTGTGTGTGTGTGTGTGTGTGTGTGTGCGTGTGAGTGAGTGTGAAGACTTTTTGACAGAGAATGACCCTGTCTCATCGATTCATTATTTATTTATTCAGAGCCCATTATAATGGATTAAGCAGATTATGTTTAATAATATTGTCACGTTCGTTGATTGACGGGTCAGACCAAGGCGCAGAGTGATATGCATACATGTTTATTTTAACTGAATAAACACCACGACAAAACAATAAACGAAACGAAACGTGAAGTCCAAGGTAGTACAGAAAACAAACCTTATACGGAACAAGATCCCACAACTAGACAGTGCCAATAGGCTGCCTAAGTATGGTCCCCAATCAGAGACAACGAGCGACAGCTGCCTCTGATTGGGAACCATACCGGCCAACATAGAAATACACATACTAGATAACCAACATAGAATATATACAAACAAAGAATACACACACCCTGACTCAACATATAAGAGTCCCTTGAGTCAGGGCGTGACAAATATTCAGACAGTGATATTGGGGAACAATTCGTATGACAATCCAGACACAGTATTAACCCTCAGTCTTAATTAACAAAAAGCTAATATTAATAAATTAGTCTGATAAGTAGATAATAATTGTTTTCAATACTAATCACGGTATTTATTTAGAGGTTGCTATGCGACAAACCACATCCGAAATTAGTCTCGCCAGTCTCTTCTCCTGGCCAGAATCTTTGTGCTCTAAGCTTCTACCTCTGGACACTTATATTAGACATTAAGTGTTGTGCAATCTCTATACAGTTTGAGAAAAAAACAACCTCTGTGTGATGTATGCAAGTGTGCAATTATCCCTCAGGCTTTGCTAATGGGTGTCCGAGCCCCCACGGAAATCCATTTAGCATAAAACAAAATTCCCCATAAAAATCTGTCAGTTTATGCTAGAGTTATCTATTGCATTGGAAGCGTCTCAATCCACCACATCCTCCGATAGAGCGGTGTTTGTCAGACTATGAGACAACTCCGAAAAAAGGTATTCTCACAAAATCCTCTGTAGCGTTCGAACTGATTGGCCTGCATGACACCGCTGTGGAAAGATGAGACTCTAATGAACATGACGGTGTTCTCCGTTTTGCTCTATGACCCTCACAAGCGTCTTGGGACTCGTTTGAAGTCGGTACAGCCTATCTGCCAACTTCTGACTGTAGCATCTGTACAGTTTGGGCTATACACTAATATGACCTCTCTGTGGAAAGGTGAGATACTCACGAACACGTACATGTTGGTTGATTTGCCACAGGCTTCACAAGTCTTGTCTGAATGTCACCAGGTACCAGTTGAAAAAATTAATGGAAGTATTGTATATACTGTATGGAGACTGTTTATTGCCCAAAATAATGGTTTAAATACATACATCTGTTGTTCCATGTAGGGAATCTGTTATTCAATGCGTTTGTACGGGCTAATAGCAGTAAGGCCAACTACATTTTTTCATCCCAAACATTTTTTTGCATTATTTTTTTGATACTTCAAGGGGTCTTAATATTAAATAGCAAATAGCAAAATTATAATTTGTTTGACCTATACAAAATAAATTATAGGTTGCACCTACGTCACTCGGTCATGTCATGCCATTGTTATGAACGTTTTCAAGCTGCCCTCTATCGGCAGTGCCATAGAGGTGCCCTAAAATGTTGATAAGCTCAGTCATTCTGGATGGAGGCTAACTTCTGTTTAGTCTAAATTACACTATAGTGTCTGGAAATATGATGATATTAGTAAAGTAGTCAGGAAACAACTTTGCCAGCATTATCATGTCATCATATTTACTTTAGACAGATGGCATTGTTTTCATTAGTTAGCAAAGATCAACAAAAATAGCTAGCAATGCTAACGTTAGCTAGCTAAAATCCGGTGGCCTCTCCTTACTCTTAGCTAGCTTGCTAACGTTATACTACATCTAAAGTCAAACTGGTGACATAAAAGTGCTGAGAATTTTTTTTCCTACAAATTATTTGCCTCCTTTTGAATGTCATTGTATTTCCAAGCCACTGTAATGCACTCTTGATGAAATCTTAATAAGCGCTCATTGACAATGCATTTAACAGAATGCTCAGTCAGTCATCAGTCCAAAACGTATCTTCAAAACAATATTGTGACAAAACATGCAATACATGAATAGCTTAGTAGAATGCCCCTCCCCTCCCCTGGCTTAGGCAGGACTTAGACCGCAATGGGTTAATTGACCTTGAGTCCCGCAAAGCCAGTTTGCCAACAGAAAGAGACTTGTGATCACAATGGCATTCTGTGGCAGTTTGACAGTAGCTCGGATGAGTGTCCTAAAGATGAGGAATTTTATATTTTATAATGAATTTACTTCTCTACAAAAACGGATACCTTTAAAATATGTGAACTTATAAAAATGATCTGAAATGAAACTTCAAATCAAATAAAATCAAATCAAATTTTATTGGTCACATGCGCCGAATACAACAGGTGCAGACATTACAGTGAAATGCTTACTTACAGCCCTTAACCAACAGTGCATTTATTTTAAACAAAAAAAGTAAGAATAAAACAACAACAAAAAAAGTGTTGAGAAAAAAAGAGCAGAAGTAAAATAAAGTGACAGTAGGGAGGCTATATATACAGGGGGGTACCGTTGCAGAGTCAATGTGCGGGGGCACCGGCTAGTTGAGGTAGTTGAGGTAATATGTACATGTGGGTAGGGTTAAAGTGACTATGCATAAATACTTAACAGAGTAGCAGCAGCGTAAAAAGGATGGGGTGGGGGGGCAGTGCAAATAGTCCGGGTAGCCATGATTAGCTGTTCAGGAGTCTTATGGCTTGGGGGTAGAAGCTGTTGAGAAGTCTTTTGGACCTAGACTTGGCACTCCGGTACCGCTTGCCGTGCGGTAGCAGAGAGAACAGTCTATGACTAGGGTGGCTGGAGTCTTTGACAATTTTGACAAACTTTTTGCTTGGGGCAACATATACAGTTGAAGTCGGAAGTTTACATACACTTAGGTTGGAGTCATTAAAACAAGTTTTTTAACCACTCCACACGTTTCTTGTTAACAAAGTATCGTTTTGGCAAGTCGGTTAGGACATCTACTTTATGCATGACACAAGTAATTTTTCCAGCAATTGTTTACAGACATATTATTTCACTTATAAATCACTGTATCACAATTCCAGTGGGTCAGAAGTTTACATACACTAAGTTGACTGTGCCTTTAAACAGCTTGGAAAATTCCAGAAAATGATGTCATGACTTTAGAAGCTTCTGATAGGCTAATTTACATAATTTGAGTCAATTGGAGGTGTACCTGTGGATGTATTTCAAGGCCTACCTTCAAACTCAATGCCTCTTTGCTTGACATCATGGGAAAATCAAAAGAAATCAGAAAAGACCTCAGAAAAAAATGGTACACCTCCACAAGTCTGGTTCATCCTTGGGAGTAATTTCCAAATGCCTGAAGCTACTACGTTCATCTGTACAAACAATAGTACGCAAGAATAAACACCATGGGACCACGCAGCCATCATACCGCTCAGGAAGGAGACACGTTCTGTCTCCTAGAGATGAACGTACTTTGGTCTGAAAAGTGCAAATCAATCCCAGAACAACAGCAAAGGACCTTGTGAAGATGCTGGAGGAAACAGGTACAAAAGTATCTATATCCACAGTAAAACGAGTCCTATATCGACATAACCTGAAAGGCCGCTCAGCAAGGAAGAAGCCACTGCTCCAAAACCGCCATAAAAAAGCCAGACTACGGTTTGCAACTGCACATGGGGACAAAGATCGTACTTTTTGGAGAAGTGTCCTCTGGTCTGATGAAACAAAAATAGAACTGTTTGGCCATAATGACGATCGTTATGTTTGGAGGAAAAAGGGGGGTGCTTGCAAGCCGAAGAACACCATCACAACCGTGAAGCAAAGGGGTGGCAGCATCATGCTGTGGGGGTGCTTTGCTGCAGGAGGGACTGGTGCACTTAAAATAAATAGCATCATGAGGAAGGAAAAGTATGTGGATATATTGAAATAACATCTCAAGACATCAGTCAGGAAGTTAAAGCTTGGTCGCAAATGGGTCTTCCAAATGGACAATGACCCCAAGCATACTTCCAAAGGACAACAAAGTCAAGATATTGGAGTGGCCATCACAAAGCCCTGACCTCAATCCTATAGAAAATGTGTGGGCAGAACTGAAAAGCGTGTGCGAGCAAGGAGGCCTACACCAGCTCTGTCAGGAGGAATGGGCCAAAATTCACCCAATTTATTGTGGGAAGCTTGTGGAAGGCTACCCGAAACGTTTGACCCAAGTTAAACAGTTTAAAGGTAATGCTACCAAATACTAATTGAGTGTATGTAAACTTCTGACCCACTGGGAAAGTGATGAAAGAAATAAAAGCTGAAATAAATCATTCTCTCTACTATTATTCTGAAATTTCAAATTCTTAAGATAAAGTGGTGATCCTAACTCACCTAAAACTAGGAATGTTTACTAGGATTAAATGTCAGGAATTGTGAAAAACTGAGTTTAAATGTATTTGGCTATGGTGTATGTAAACTTCCGACTTCAACTGTACATTCAAGAAAGAAAAAAAGTTGGACATTTATCATGGCAAGGTGGGGATTGTGTTGCATATTATACTTTTTAAGCTGTTGACTCAGTTTAACTTGTAATCATAAGCCTACTTAATTCAATAATCAAGTACTTCCCATGATGATTTGGCAACATTCAAAGGTGGGGAGCGAAGTGGGTGTTTGTTTGCAAAACACTGGTACAGTATGTGTTTTCAAACTACTAAAAATCCATTAATATCACACATTCAAATATTATTTCAGTAATTAGCTGGATGCAGTTCATATTTTGTCTTTACAGTAACATTTATGATCAAGCTTTTACAAATTCTTATGAATGTTCAGAAATGCTTAAAAAGCTTTCATATACTATAATACATATTTTAAATGCTTATGCATTGTATGCTTATAATACTGATAAATGTTTACAGTGCATTCGGAAAGTATTCAGACCCCTTTACTTTTTCCACATTTTGTTACGTTAAAGCCTTATTCTAAAATTGATTAAATTGTTTTTTCCCCCTCATCAATCTACACACAATACCCCACACAACGACAAAGCAAAACAGTTTGTTGTTTTTTTGATGCAAATTTATAAAAAAATAAAATAAAATGAAATATCACATTTACATAAGTATTCAGACCCTTTACTCTGTATTTTGTTGAAGCACCTTTGGCAGGGATTACAGCCTCGAGTCTTCTTGGGTATGACGCTACAAGTTTGGCACACCTTTATTAGGGGAGTTTCTCCCATTCTTCTCTGCAGATCCTCTCAAGCGCTGTCAAGTTGGATGGAGTGACCATTGGGTTCTTGGTCACCACCCTGACCAAGGCCCTTCTCCCCCGATTGCTCAGTTTGGCCGGGCGGCCAGCTCTAGGAAGAGTTTGGTGGTTCCAAACTTCTTGCATTTAAGAATGATGGAGGCCACTGTGTTCTTGGGGACCTTCAATGCTGCAGAATTCTTTTCGTACCCTTCCCCAGATCTGTGCCCTGACACAATCCTGTATCGGAGCGCTACGGACAATTCCTTCGACCTCATGGCTTGGTTTTTTTCTCTGACATGCACTGTCAACTGTGGGAAATTATATAGACATTTTAGAACAAGGCTGTAACGTAACAAAATGTGGAAAAAGTCAAGGGGTTTGAATACTTTCCGAATGCACTGTATATTAGACTCCCCCAACATAAATAAAATCTATATCCTTTAAATTAATTAATTCACTTTATGTCTATCAGCTATTTCATGGAACTCCCAGACTGCTGTCCATTGATATCCTGCATCACACTGAATGTTCATCACAACATTCAGCACTCTGTGGAACCCCACACTTTACACTATGAACTGCGATTCCTTTATGCATTTCTCTACAATAAACACATTTATATTTCAAGCTTCTTGCATTGTTTGTCTTTCCAATCCTCTGATGAATGCTCATGAAGTTCATGGAAATTGTGAGAAATGTATATAAAGTGTAGTACATTATATTGCATGACTTGAGAAATTAAAATAAAGTGTTGTACATTATATTGCATTATAGGAGAAATCAAAATAAAGTCTGATACTTGAGCTATATTGTATTAGTTGAGAAATTAAAGTCGTACGTTACAATTTGGTCTATAAAAAGCACATTTTAGCTGTTAAGTTACAATACAGCATTAGTGTCTCAAGTTTATTACCAACTTTTTACCAATTGTACATAACTTGAACAGGTAAGAGTTTCAAAGAATACTGTAGTGGAATTTAGGCATGCGTGTCTAGCTTTGAATTCACCATATGTCTTTTTCATTTCAAGAATTCCATGGCAACCATGAAATTACTAGTCCTAGTGATGTTCCTGATTGGACTTTGCTCCTCCATTCCTGTAAAAATTATTGAAATACAGCATCAACCCTGTAATTTACACATCAATACATAAAGAGATTGCTGGTTCCACAGTTTTCATTGTATTGGAATACGGAAATATCTGAATTATTTCAATATGATGGACTTAAGTACACACTTTGAGTGTTGATTACTTTATACTGTAATATCATTCATCCTGGGATTTTTTTGTGTGTGCAGGTGTCTGAGGAACATGATCGAGAGGAGCGCTCAAATAGTGATGAGGTGCAGTACTATATAGTACTATTTGAAGGGGTGTCCACATACAGTGTAGCTTGTTAGCTGTAAAATCCCCTAAACAAACTGCACTATCAATTTAGGAGTCTACAATCTCACCATGTTCAACCTGCAGATCGATGTGCCTCACAGAGTGGAGTCTAACATTCACAACGGCAGATATACTTTTGAGGAGATGGGAAACGTTGCCCATGCTACGTCAACGGGCCACTCAGTGCATTCTGGGTGATTCTTGGAGAAGGAGCGCTCTCCTTTAAGGAGTGAATGGGAGTCTATTGGGCACTAGCTAAAAAAAACAACATTAGCACGAATTTCCTCAACAAGAAGTAAAATATTACAAATGTTTTCCAAGATGTGAGATAATTAACTTGCTATCTGTAAAAAAAAAAACAGCTGGCTGGTCTGTGTACGGATATATTCAATCTCTCCCTATCCCAGTCTGCTGTCCCCACATACTTCAAGATGGCCACCATTGTTCCTGTACCCAAGAAAGCAAAGGTAACTGAACTAAACAACTATCGCCCCGTAGCACTCATCTCTGTCATCATGAAGTGCTTTGAGAGACTAGTCAAGGATCATATCATCTCTACCTTACCTGCCACAATTTACTTACCGCCCCAATAGATCCACAGACGATGCAATTCGCCATCACTCTGCACACTGCCCTATCACATCTGGACAAGAGGAATACCTATGTAAGAATGCTGTTCATTGACTATAGCTCAGCATTCAACACCATAGTACCCTCCAAGCTCATCATTAAGCTCGAGGCCCTAGGTCTGAACCCCGCCGTGTGCAACTGGGTCCTGGACTTCCTGACCCCAGGTGGTGAAGGTTGGAAACAACATCTCCACTTCACTGATCCTCAACACTGGGGCCCCACAAGGGTGCGTGTCTCCTGTACTCCCTGTTCACCCATGACTGCGTGGCCAAGCACGCCTCCAACACAATCATCAAGTTTGCAGACGACACAACAGTAGTAGGCTGGATTACCAACAATGACGAGACAGCCTACAGTGAGGGCTCTGGGAGTGTGATGCCAATAACCAATAACCCTATCCACATCGACGGGACTACAGTGGAGAAGTTGGAAAGATTAAAGTTCATTGGCTTACACATCACAGACAGTGTGGTGAAGAATGCGCAACAGAACCTCTTCAACCTCAGGAGGCTAAAGAAATTTGGCTTGGCACCTAAAACCCTCACAAACATTTACAGCTGTATCACCGCCCGCCCTCCAGGACACCTACAGCACCCGATTTCACAGGAAGGCCAAAAAGATCATCAAGGACATCAACCACCCGAGTCACTGCCTGTTCACCCCACTATCATCCAGTAGGCGAGGTCAGTACAGGTGCATCAAAGCTGGGACCGAGAGACTGAAAAACAGCTTCTATCTCAAGGCCATCAGACTGTTAAACAGCCATCGCTAGCACATTAGAGGCTGCTGCCTGTAGACATAGACTAGAAAGGACTGGCCACTTTATGAAATGGAACACTAGCCACTTTAATAATGTTTATGTCACAACTTCCTCCAAAGCTGCCTACTCTCCTGGTTCGGGCAGGCTTCGGCGTTCGTCGTCACCAGCCTTCTAGCCACTGCCGCTCCTCATCTCATCATTCTATTTGTTTTGTCTTGTTTATTACACACACCTGGTTCATATCCCCTCATCAGTACCTGTATAAGTGTTCCCTCTGCCCCCTTGTCTTTGTGTGTGATTGTTTATTGTGGAGAGTAGTGAAGCTCGGTGGAGCTCCTTGTATTTTTGTATTGCTGGGATATTTTCCTGTGTGCTTTGTATTTTCCAGTGTGCCTGTTACACTGGAGTGTTTTGACGCGTTCTTGTGTAACTCTCTGGTTGCGGAATAAAGCCTGTTATTCTGTGATTTACCCTCCTGCGCCTGACTCCTTCAACATCACCTCATCACAGTTTACATATGTTGCATTACTCATCTCATCTGCACTGTATTCTATACTATTCTACTGTATCTTAGTCCATGCCGCTCTGACATCGCTCGTTAATATACGTACACTGCTCAAAAAAATAAAGGGAACACTTAAACAACACAATGTAACTCCAAGTCAATCACACTTCTGTGAAATCAAACTGTCCACTTAGGAAGCAACACTGATTGACAATACATTTCACATGCTGTTGTGCAAATGGAATAGACAACAGGTGGAAATTATAGGCAATTAGCAAGACACCCCCAATAAAGGACTGGTTTTGCAGGTGGTGACCACAGACCACTTCTCAGTTCCTATGCTTCCTGGCTGATGTTTTGGTCACTTTTGAATGCTGGCGGTGCTTTCAATCTAGTGGTAGCATGAGACGGAGTCTACAACCCACACAAGTGGCTCAGGTAGTGCAGCTCATCCAGGATGGCACATCAATGCGAGCTGTGGCAAGAAGGTTTGCTGTGTCTGTCTGCGTAGTGTCCAGAGCATGGAGGCGCTACCAGGAGACAGGCCAGTACATCAGTAGACGTGGAGGAGGCCGTAGGAGGGCAACAACCCAGCAGCAGGACTGCTACCTCCGCCTTTGTGCAAGGAGGAGCAGGAGGAGCACTGCCAGAACCCTGCAAAATGACCTCCAGCAGGCCACAAATGTGCATGTGTCTGCTCAAATGGTCAGAAACAGACTCCATGAGGGTGGTATGAGGGCCCGACGTCCACAGGTGGGGGTTGTGCTTACAGCCCAACACCGTGCAGGACGTTTGGCATTTGCCAGAGAACACCAAGATTGGCAAATTCGCCACTGGCGCCCTGTGCTCTTCACAGATGAAAGTAGGTTCACACTGAGCACATGTGACAGACGTGACAGAGTCTGGAGACGCCGTGGAGAACGTTCTGCTGCCTGCAACATCCTCCAGCATGACCGGTTTGGCGGTGGGTCAGTCATGGTGTGGGGTGGCATTTCTTTGGGGGGCCGCACAGCCCTCCATGTGCTCGCCAGAGGTAGCCTGACTGCCATTAGGTACCGAGATGAGATCCTCAGACCCCTTGTGAGACCATATGCTGGTGCGGTTGGCCCTGGGTTCCTCCTAATGCAAGAGAATGCTAGACCTCATGTGGCTGGAGTGTGTCAGCAGTTCCTGCAAGAGGAAGGCATTGATGCTATGGACTGGCCCGCCCGTTCCCCAGACCTGAATCCAATTGAGCACATCTGGGACATCATGTCTCGCTCCATCCACCAACGCCACATTGCACCACAGACTGTCCAGGAGTTGGCGGATGCTTTAGTCCAGGTCTGGGAGGAGATCCCTCAGGAGACCATCTGCCACCTCATCAGGAGCATGCCCAGGCGTTGTAGAGAGGTCATACAGGCACGTGGAGGCCACACACACTACTGAGCCTCATTTTGACTGGTTTTAAGGACATTACATCAAAGTTGGATCAGCCTGTAGTGTGGTTTTCCACTTTAATTTTGAGGGTGACTCCAAATCCAGACCTCCATGGGTTGATAAATTTGATTTCCATTGATAATTTTTGTGTGATTTTGTTGTCAGCACATTCAACTATGTAAAGAAAAAAGTATTTAATAAGATTATTTCATTCATTCAGATCTAGGATGTGTTATTTTATTTTTTTGAGCAATGTATATATTCTTCATTCATTCCTTACTTATATTTGTGTGTATTGGGTATATATTGTGAAATTGTTAGATATTACTTGTTAGATATTACTGCACTGTCGGAGCTAGAAGCACAAGCATTTCGCTACACCCGCAATAACATCTGCTAAACACGTGTATGTGACCAATACAATTTGATTTGATTTATACGTTCCTTCATTCATTGGATTCCTATATCCTTTCCTATATAATATCTCTGGCAACGGCACCATGACATGCCCCCTGGACTAAAGAGGCAGACAAAAAAATGGGCTAGACCCTCCGTTCTTTTTTTTTTTATTGAGGTAGGAATATCGCAAAAATATGATCAAAGGCTCATTCGAGAGAAGACATCTTCCCGAGTTATGACATCGGCCAGTATTGAAATCTAACATGTATGATAGACGTTTTCGCGATCTAAAAGTCGTATTTCTATTAACTTCCAGTGTAGTGAGAGCAACTTTATCACAGTGCTACGTCATACCGGACGGATTTCTGCCTGCTTGAATGCCAAGAACTCAGATACAAATGAATACATGAAATGACACAGGGAATCAACAGGACATCACTCATAGATGCACAAAAACAATATAACATTCAAAATGGGTGAACCTTTCTTTCAAATCGATAGTAACATGTTTTCACAACAAAACATATTTAAGTAAACTGTTGACAGCCCGCTGTGCGCTTCAGAAATGAATGAAGGAGAGAGAGGAGGAGATGGAAACGTACAGTGGTGAGATATTCTGTAGTTAAAGGTTAATGTGTCACCCTATTAATTATGACAATATAAAAAATCCCCTATTACTAGGCTATTTATAATCAAAAACAAATTCACTATAATTGTAGTATAACTCTGTAAGCCTAGGTCTATACATTCTCTCTCAGACTCATGGATAGAAAGTTTGGAGCGTTCTGGGCCAAATTACAATTAGTCCAGAACAGGGCAGCACGGCAAATGTACACGGAGAGCTTACATGAATAATATGCATGTCAATCTCTCCTGCCTCAAAGTAGAAGAGAGATTGACTTCATCACTACTTGTATTTGTGAGAAGTATTGACCTGTTGAATGCACCGAGCTGTCTGTTTAAACTTATAGCACACAGCTCAGACACCCTTGCATACCCCACAAGTCCAGAACAGACTATGGGAGGCACACAGTACTACATAGAACCATGACTACATGGAACTCTATTCCACATCAAGTAACTTATGCAAGCAGTAAAATCAAATAAAAAAACAGATAAAAATACACTTTATGGAACAGCGGGGACTGTGAAGAGACACACACACAGACATGCATACACACACACACCTGATAACATACACACACATACACATGGATTTTGTGTTGTAGATTTGTGGTAGTAGAGTAGTGGCCTGAGGGCACATACTTAGGTTTTTTTTCTGGCTTGGGTTCATACTGTCGGCTTATTTGTATGCATAAGCTCTAATATGTGTATGGGTGTTCTACATGCAATGCCTTAAATTCTTTGAATGAATCATCACCTTAGAAAGCGCTGTCTATTTAGTTGTGTTTGGCTTTGAAACAAAATCCACAACGACCATGTTTTTCACTCAGTTTCACCCTGTCGTTAAACTTCTTTCTTCAAATTGATCATCACAGTGAGGTCAAAATATTTAGCCTAACGGTGAGTTTTAAAAGCATGATACTGTTTCGATAGTGTTTGATGTGATTTTCGAATGCATTTGCATTAATGTCAGAGTTGTTAGAGGGACAATAGAGCACTGAGTCCCAGGCCATTATTGACCTGATGGTCATCAGCGAGTAGGTTAGTACCAACGCATGTCCAGAGTGCATAAAAGGAGATTACTGTGTCTCAACGGTCATGTGGAATTTGACTGTGGTCATGAATCATGACTGCCGGTGTGGCGGTAATACGGTCACCGCAACAGCCCTACCTGTACAGAAAAAAAACATTCCAAAACATAAAGTAATACTAAAGTAATACCTGCGAAATGTGGCAAAGCAATTAACTTTTTGTCTTGAATACAAAGTGTGACCGTAATGCCCCTTAAACAAATCCATGCCTTTTGCGGCCAGTGGCCATTGTGCCATTCGGCTGAATATAATAATTATAATTCCCTTCTCCCGGTTGCGTCACATTGAGATATCTCTCAGATATCTCAATTCTTATTAGCCAATGCCTGTCAGGGCCCTTCTAACATCTCAGCTCCAAAGTAGGCTACAAGTGAAGACAGACACATCGGGGATGCAACTACGCGCTTCCTTCTTATCGAATTCCGAGGCGCATATTGAAGATGTTGAAAGAACTGTCCACATTTACTTTTCATCAGCCAACAAGATGAGTAGGTCTAACGAACAGCAAAAGCACAAGCCTATGTCAATCTACTACCCCCCATAGTACAAAAGATGACCTATTCTATTGGTCAACTTGTCCTTCTGTGCGAGAAAGAAATATTCCAAACATAGTCTGAGACAGTTGTGGGATGTGATAGATCCCAAATGAATACAACCACTAGCATCAAAAAACATTTTAAAAGCAACAGATCAGAACATTTAGCTTAAAATGTTGATAAACGATTAGGCTATTTCTTCACATAAGCGCGAATGTGTCACATCTACTCCTGCAACGCCCTCTACTGCTCATCCTGTGTATCCTTGACCTGCCGCCACTCCCCTAGTATTCTCTCCCTCTCCCTCTCTCTCTCTCTGTGTGTGTGTGATTGTGTGGGCGGAGACAGGTGTGCTGGAGTCAGAGCAAATCCCCACCAGCTGCAACCTGTTCCATAATCAAGACCTCTACACATACTCAGTCCTGCCACTTCCACACTGCCAGATCGTAATCTCTGCTCAGTCAGTCTACGGTTCTAGCCGTTTGTTACTATTCAGATCCTGTTATCCTGTTGTGGCTGTTTTCCTTGCCTGACGCTGTTTTCCTCTCCGCTACAGTTCTGCCCGCTCCGACTCTGGTCCCTGTCTCCAGTCCCACGACTCGTCATCCTGCTACTCTGTCCTGGATTCCCCACTCTACTACTCCCTTGGATTCCACTCCGGACCTGCTCACCCTGTCTCAACCCCCCTCGCTCCAGCCTCAGCCTCCGCACCTGGTTTCCAGCAGTTTCCCCTGACCTGCACTACATCTTCCCCCTGTGTTTTAATAAATACCTTGGTTACTTCATCACAGTCTCCTCATCTGAGTCTGCTCTTGGGTTCCATTCCGCGTAACAGAATGTTCCAAAATGCAATCAGTTAGCGGGAAACACCATTCTCAAAAGTAACCGTAAATGCGAAATGCATGTAATGCTTTATTATAAAGGTGCATTTTTATGGTAAACTATCTTCCCCAATCTTGAAACTCATGTGCCGCCTATGTATGCCAGTTAGGCTCAACACCGGTTGTAAAGCGGATTAATGTGCTTCATTTTAAGAAGTTATTTGGCAACTTTAGTTGTGATACAAACCTTATCAAAACATATAGGCCCATGGGCTAGGCTACATGAGGTGTGCGACTATGATTTGAAAAAGTCGCAAAAAAAAAGACATGCGCTGTTTCTTGCCTTACTGCACTCAAGCTGGGCATCATTCACAAGTGATAATACATCATTCACAAGTGATAGGCTAATATTGTCACCCATCAGACTTATCTTGATTTAATCTTGTCTTTACATACAGTGCATTCGGAAAGTATTCAAACCTCTTGACTTTTTCCACATTTTGTTACGTTACAGCCTTATTCTAAAATGGATTAAATTGTTTTTCCCCCTCATCAATCTACACACAATACCCCATAATGACAAAGCAAAAACAGGTTTTTAGAAATGTTTGCTAATTTATTAAAAATAAAAAATGGACATATCACATTTACATAAGTATTCAGACCCTTTACTCAGTACTTTGTTGAAGCAACTTTGGCAGCGATTACAGCATCGAATCTTCTTGGGTATGACGCTACAAGCTTGGCACATCTGTATTTGGGGAATTTCTCCCATTCTTCTCTGCAGTTCCTGTCAAGCTCTGTCAGGTTGGATGGGGAGCGTCGCTGCACAGCTATTTTCAGGTCTCTCCAGAGATGTTTGATCGGGTTCAAGTCCGGTCTCTGGCTGGGCCACTCAAGGACATTCAGAGGCTTGTCTCGAAGCCACTCCTGCGTTGTCTTGCCTGTGTGCTTAGGGTCGTTGTCCTGTTTGAAGGTGAACCTTCGCCCCAGTCCGAGGTCCTGAGCGCTCTGGACCAGGTTTTCATCAAGGATCTCTCTGTACTTTGCTCAGTTCATCTTTGCCTCGATCCTGACTAGTCTCCCAGTCCCTGCCACTGAAAAATATCCCCACAGCATGATGCTGCCACCACCATGCTTCACTGTAGGGATGGTGCCAGGTTTCCTCTAGATGTGGCGCTTGGCATTCAGGCCAAAGAGTTCAATGTTGGATTCATCAGAACAGAGAATCTTGTTTCTCATGGTCTGAGAGTCTTTAGCTGCCTTTTGGCAAACTCCAAGCGGGCTGTCATCTGCCTTTTACTGAGGAGTGGATTCCATCTTTCCACTCTACCATAAAGGCCTGATTGGTGGAGTGCTGCAGAGATGGTTGTCCTTTTGGAAGGTTCTCCCGTCTCCACAGAGGAACTCTAGAGCTCTGTCAGAGTGATCATTGGGTTCTTGGTCACCTCCCTGACCAAGGCCCTTCTCCCCCCGATTGCTCAGTTTGGCGGTCAGCTCTAGGAAGAGTTTGGTGGTTCCAAACTTCTTCCATTTAAGAATGATGGAGGCCACTGTGTTCTTTGTACCTTCAATGCTGCAGACATTTTTTGGTACCCTTCCCCAGATCTGTTCCTCGACCCAATCCTGTCTCGGAGCTCAACGGACAATTCCTTCGATCTCATGGCTTGGTTTTTGCTCTGACATGCACTGTCAACTGTGGGACCTTATATAGACAGGTGTGTGCCTTTCCAAATCATGTCCAATCAATTGAATTTACCACAGGTGGACTCCAATCAAGTTGTAGAAACATCTCAAGGATGATCAAAGGAAACAGGATGCACCTGAGCTCAATTTCAAGTCTCATAGCAAAGGGTCTGAATACTTATGTAAAAAAAATGGGCAAATGAGACGGCAGTTGACGATTAATGGCGAATTATGAATCCCACCTCTCGAAATGTCACCTTTTTCTTTCCTCGACATAAATCCTTCTCCTGAAATTATTTCATATTCACTTCAAAGGGCCTGTTCAACAAAGTTCTTCATAAAGATGTATTACCCATGGCTTTCTCCGACCATCGAGCCGTGCTTTGCAGAGCCGTTTTCAGTAATGACAACAAGCGTGCAGCACGTTGGCGGTTTAATACATTGTTGCTCCAGAATGACACGTTTAAAAAGGATATTGAAGAATAGTTACTGGAATTCATCAGCATTAACCAACCATCAGTATGACTGAGTCCATCCAAATCATTTTGGCTCCTGGTCTCTGTCCACGCATTTCAAGGCTGCGTTGAGACAATGACTTTTCAATTACCTAAGACCAGCTCAGTTAATCCCTACCATTGCATAATGCTGCAGCGAATGTACATTATCCAAGGGCATTGGCAGACACAATGTAAGTAACTTAATTTATGTCCCTCTAACTGCCCTGAATGCCTCTGTTGATCCTACAGCTATTGTATGTAGTAATCATGTGCATATGAACCAGAGTTATACTGTTAGCACTGAGGTGGTGTGCCCTAGTAGTAAATCCATTGTGTGCAGCTCACCCTGCACTATCAGCTCAAACATAAATAAGATTAGCATGTCTACTTCTGATAAGCATCCCAGAAAAGTGCTAAAAATAGCCCACATTAACATTTGTAGCCTAAGAACAAGGTTCATGAATAGTCTGACTATCTTTGAAACTCACTTAGATAATACCTTTGATGATACAGTGGTAGCAATGCATGGTTATAACAGAAATGCCAATGGGGTTGTTGCGGTCTATATTCAGAACCACATTCCGGTAAAGCTTACAGAGGAGCTCATGTTAAATACTGTTGAAGTTATATGGCTACAGGTTCATCTGCCTCACCTAAATCCCATTCTTGTGGGAAGCTGCTATAGACCACCAAGTGCTAACAGTCAGTATCTGGATAATATAGTGAGGGAAAAAAGTATTTGATCCCCTGCTGATTTTGTATGTTTGCCCACTGACAAAGAAATGATCAGTCTATAATTTTAATGGTAGGTTTATTTGAACAGTGAGAGACAGAATAACAACAAAAAAATCCAGAAAAATGAATGTCAAAAATTGTATACATTGATTTGCATTTTAATGAGGGAAATAAGTATTTGACCCACTCTCAATCAGAAAGATTTCTGGCTCCCAGTTGTCTTTTATACAGGCAACGAGCTGAAATTAGGAGCAGACTCTTAAAGGGAGTGCTCCTAATCTCAGTTTGTTACCTGTATAAAAGACACCTGTCCACAGAAGCAATCAATCAATCAGATTCCAAACTCTCCACCATGGCCAAGAGCAAAGAGCTCTCCAAGGATGTCAGGGACAAGATTGTAGACCTACACAAGGCTGGAATGGGCTACAAGACCATCGCCAAGCAGCTTGGTGAGAAGGTGACAACAGTTGCTGCGATTATTCGCAAATGGAAGAAACACAAAATAACTATCAATCTCCCTCGGCCTGGGGCTCCATGCAAGATCTCATCTCGTGGAGTTACAATGATCATGAGAACGGTGAGGAATCAGCCCAGAACTACACGGGAGAATCTTGTCAATGATCTCAAGGCAGCTGGGACCATAGTCAACAAGAAAACAATTGGTAACACACTACGCCGTGAAGGACTGAAATCCTGCAGCGCCCGCAAGGTCTCCCTGCTCAAGAAAGCACATATACAGTACAGGCCCGTCTGAAGTTTGCCAATGAACATCTAAATGATTCAGAGGAGAACTGGGTGAAAGTGTTGTGGTCAGATGAGACCAAAATGGAGCTCTTTGGTATCAACTCAACTCGCCGTGTTTGGAGGAGGAGGAATGCTGCCTATGACCCCAAGAACACCATCCCCACATGGAGGTCAAACATGGAGGTGGAAACATTATGCTTTGGGGGTGTTTTTCTGCTAAGGGGACAGGACAACTTCACTGCATCAAAGGGACGATGGACAGGGCCATGTACCATCAAATCTTGGGTGAGAACCTCCTTCCCTCAGCCAGGGCATTGAAAATGGGTCGTGGATGGGTATTCCAGCATGACAATGACCCAAAACACACGGCCAAGGCAACAAAGGAGTGGCTCAAGAAGAAGCACATTAAGGTCCTGGAGTGGCCTAGCCAGTCTCCAGACCTTAATCCCATAGAAAATATGTGGAGGGAGCTGAAGGTTCGAGTTGCCAAACGTCAGCCTCGAAACCTTAATGACTTGGAGAAGATTTGCAAAGAGGAGTGGGACAAAATCCCTCCTGAGATGTGTGCAAACCTGGTGGCCAACTACAAGAATTGTCTGACCTCTGTGAATGCCAACAAGGGTTTTGCCACCAAGTACTAAGTCATGTTTTGCAGAGGGGTCAAAAACGTATTTCCATCATTAAAATGCAAATCAATTTATAACATTTTTGACATGCGTTTTTCTGGATTTTTTTGTTGTTATTCTGTCTCTCACTGTTCAAATAAACCTGCCATTAAAATTATAGACTGATCATGTCTTTGTCAGTGAGCAAACGTACAAAATCAGCAGGGGATCAAATACTTTTTTCCCTCACTGTATGTGTGAAATGCTTGATAATGTATGTGATATCAACCGAGAGGTATTTTTTATGGGTGATTTCAATATTGACTGGCTTCCATCAAGCTGCCCACTCCAGAAAAAGCTTCAAACTGTAACCAGTGCTTGCAACCTGGTTCAGATTATCAGTCAACCTACCAGGGTCATAACAAACAGGAATGAAATCATCAACATGTATTGATCACATCTTAACTAATGCTTCAGAAATGTGCTTTAAACAGTATCCAAATCCATCAGATGTAGTGATCACAATATAGTAGCCATATTTAGGAAACCAAAGTTCAGAAGGCTGGGCCTAATATAGTGTATAAGAGTCATACAATAGTGATTCCTAAGTTGATGATGTAAATAATATTTGTTGGTCTGAGGAGCAACCAGACGCTGCACTTGACACATTTGTGAAATTGCTTTTTCCAGTTACTAATAAGCATGCACCCATTAAGAAATTGACTGTAAAAATGGTTAAATCCCCTTGGATTGATGAGGAATTGAAAAAATGGTATGGTTGAGAGGGAAGAGGCAAAAGGAATGGCAAATAAGTCTGGCTGTACAACTGATTGTCAAACGTACTGCAAATTCTAAAATCATGTGACTAAACTGAATAAAAAGTAGAAGAAACTATACTATGAAACAAAGATAAATGATATAAAGAATGATAGTAAAAAGCTTTGGTGCACCTTAAATTACATTTTGGTCAAAAAGGCAAACTCATTCATTGAATCAGATGGCTCATTCATCACAAAACCAAGTGATATTGCCAACTACTTTAATTATTTTTTTCATTGGCAAGATTAGCAAATTTAGGCATGACATGCATTTTACATTTACATTTACATTTACATTTACGTCATTTAGCAGACGCTCTTATCCAGAGCGACTTACAAATTGGTGCATTCACCTTATGATAGCCAGTGGGACAACCACTTTACCAATTTTTTGGGGGGTTTTGTTTTTATTTAATGTTTTTTTGTTATATCTTTTTTTATAGTTTTTCATTTCATATTTTTTTTTAGAGTATGTTTTTAATTTTAATTTGTTTTATATACATATTGTTGTTTTATTTTTATTTTTGTTGTTTATTAATTTTTATATGTGTTTTTATTATTATTATTATTATTATTATATATTTTTTTATGTATTTTTTAGTTTTTGTCGTTTTTTATTTCTTTTGATTTTTATATATATTTTTATTTGTTTATTTATTTTTAAATCTTTTTGTGGGGGTGGGGTAGGGGGGGGTAGAAGGATTACTTTTATACTATCCCAGGTATCATGCCAAATGTACATGCCACACGTACATTGTAATATTGTTGTATGGTGGTATTATACATTTTGTATTGTAGACATGTAGTGGTGTAATGATATTATATGATGTACTGTTTTAACTTTTGTGTTATGTGTGATGTAAGTGCCTTAATGTGTTTGGACCCCAGGAAGAGTAGCTGCTGCCTTGGCAGCAGCTAATGGGGATCCCTAATATATACAAATACAAATACACCGCCATACTTTCTCTGGATGCAAAAAAGGCTTTTGATCACCTTGAGTGGCAATACTTGTAGACAGTCTTGCACCATATGGGTCTTGGAAAAGGCTTTATAGATATGATTCAACTTCTATATGCCAATTCTTCTGCTATGGTCATGACTGGCAACAATTGCTCCTCCCATTTTGCTCTACTCTGTGGCACATGGCAGGGCTGTCCTCTCTCTCCTCTGTTATTTGACTTATCTTTGGAACCTTTTGCCCAAACAGTCTGCCAATACACTATTCACGCACCAATCATTACACATGACACTAAGCATTACATCTCCCTATATGCAAAGAATATTTTGTTATTCATCCAAAATACACAACAATCTCTACCTCATATTCTTGACATCTTAATGAATTTAGTCAAATTTCAGGCTATAAAATCAACTGGGTCAAGTCTGCCCTTATCAAATGGCAATACTCGGTAGCCCTGTAGTAAAACAGGTTAGATACCTGGGAGTTGATATCCAGCCCACAATCCAACATATAGTTACAAATTATTACAACAATATTCTCAAAGATGTGGTGTCAAATCTCGAAAGATGGACAAAATTTCAAAATTCATTCCAATCACGAATCTCTATTATCAAGATGAACATCCTTCCACGCTTAAACCTTTTGAGCTCTATGCTCCCTCTGGCACCACCAACTGGATATTTGAAGAAATTGCATTCCTCAGTCTCTAAATTTGTCTGGCAAAACAAGCCTCCACGCATTAAATGACTGACCCTGCAAAGGCAAAAGAGCGTAGTTGGCCAAGCCTTACCAAATTTTGAGTACTATTTCTGGTCATTTGTTTTTCGCCCTCTTTCCACGTGGTTTGATCCAGATGCCCAGGTGGCTTGACGTCCCATAGAGGAGAACATAGCACATCCAAACAGGTTGCAGTATCTGGTCCACTCCAGCATTTCCTTGAGATACTCCAAAACAACATTTGGCACCTTAATAACACATGCCATCTCTGTGTGGCACACCGCCAAATAGTTATCCAAAACCAGAATTAATTGGCACAATCATAATCCTTTGTTCCACAATTACAATCTTTGTTTGTGGGGGCGCCCTATATCCTTCCATCAGTGGACTGACAAGGGCATACACATCGCAGCTGATGTTCTTGATGAGGGAGGGGATTTACAAACAACTTTACATTTACGGGGCAAATCATTCTTTAATTTACAACTTCGCTCTGCCATGCGATTTTATGGTGTCCCCTGGGGCAAAACACTACCAACTCACCCCCTACGCAACATTTTTGAGAACCGGCCTAAACCCAGTGGACTGGTTTCTGATCTATACTTGCATTTCTTAAAATAATCTCAGAAGCCCCTGCAAATTGACCTACTATGGAAGAGAAACCTCTCACCTTCAATCACTGAATTTACTGGCAAACTGTATGGTCTAATGTAATTCTCTCTTCTAGAAATCCTAATCATCAGAATATCAATTTTAATTTTGCCCACAGATCTTATTTTACCCCACGCAGATTATTCCAAATTAAAATACATCCAACCCCAAAATGCTCTCTATGCCCTCAGAGTGCTCCCGGTACCTTCATTCATATGGTCTGGGAGTGCCCTGAGGTATCCTAATTCTGGAGACTTCTCTCTAAACATATTCCATGCTCAACGCAGATTATACTCCTCAATGACACCTCCAAATTGGATGTGTCTTTGCAGGAAAAGCGATTATGGCTGGCCGGCCTAACGGCAGCCCAAAAAATGGTTGCCTGTCGATGGAAACCTCCCCATTCACTGTTTAAAGATGAATGGTTACTGTCTTTGATTTACCTAGCTCAATTAGAGCTTTCAGTGGAGCTAATGCATGGAGAAAAAAGCCATAACATTAGCTATTGCAGTTCTGTGGTGGTTAAAATAAATTGTAGTTCTCGAGTTATTAACTGTGCCAATGACATGTAAGAGACGACGGACATTGTCAGGGGCTACTGAGCTTTACACTTTTTCTATTGTAGTTCTTCTGCATCTTATTGAATTTGTGTGTGGGGGGGGGCTCGTTCTGAAGAAGGGAGGGAGGAAGGAAGGGAGGGGGGACGGGAGGGTGTGAGGGTAAAGATCTAGCATCCTACTCTTCTTTTTTGTTTAAGTTCATGACTGAGTGTGGGCAGGGGGAGGGTGGGGGGGATAGAGGGTTAATGTGACTCCTTATGGTTGTCTTTGTACTCCTCTGTCAATAAAAATGAAATTAAATAAAAATGTGATCCACCATGATGAAACCACTCTCCTGTTGCGCAACGATACGGATCGGAGGCATGTGCTTTGTCAGTGGCTGTGATGTACTGTAGGGTTCAGCCAGGAGTTGATGGACAGTCGGAAGAGTGAATTAAATGGTAGTAGGGACATCCCAGCTTAAAGTAGTTTCACATCTTACATCACATAGGCTCAGAAAATATACTACTGTGTCTGTGGGAACCAGGGCTATCGCTCAATGCAAGCCATTCCGATCTACAGTGTCCACAGATTGATTTCTAAGCGAAACTGTTGGTAGGAACTGGTACCAGAACCACGCAGGTCCCATACACTTTTTTTTTTTTTACAGAACTGACTACCAAGATGATGATGAAGACTACAATCTTTCTGGGCTGCCTCCTGGGCCTGTCCTTGGCTGTTCCTGTGAGTTTAACAAAACAAAAAAAACATACAACTGATATGCCCCAAAATATATGTTTTCTTTTACCAAATACTCCAACTCGAACTCCAACGAGGTTCATCCCAGACTACAAGGAGACATTATTCAACATTGTAGTGAACAGAGATCAATGTATATGTCACGATCGTCATAATGAGTGGACCAAGGCGCAGCGTGATATGCGTACATCTCTTTAATAGTGTACTTAGCAACACGATACAAATAACAAAACAACAAAACGAAACGTGAAGTCCTCGGTCATACACAAACCTACACGGAACAAGATCCCACAAAAGACAAGTGCACAACAGGCTGCCTAAGTATGGTTCCCAATCAGAGACAACGAGCCACAGCTGTCTCTAATTGGGAACCACCCCGGCCAACATAGAAACACATAAACTAGAACAAGAACATAGAAAACGAAACATAGAACCTAACACCCAGAAACTAACACATAGAAACTAACACCCTGGCTCAACATATAAAAGTCCCCAGAGCCAGGGCGTGACAGTATATGAAACATACAGGTAATAGAAACACTTGTGTAAATGAGGGATACAAAGTGTATTGAAAGCAGTTGCTTCCAAACAGGTGTGGTTCCAGAGTTTAAGCCAATAACATCCCATCATGCTTAGGGTCATGTATAAAAATGCTGGCCAGGCCATTATTTTGGCTACATTTAAATTTACCAGATTTACTCTTATCCAGAGCGACTTACAAATTGGTGCATTCAACTTATTTTTATTTTTTTAATGGGGGTGGGGGGGGGGGGGGGGGGTAGAAGGATTACTTTTATACTATTAAAAGCCATGGCTATGCCCCCATAGTATGACAATGCCCCCATCCACAGGGTGTTAGTGCATAGGCCTATTTATTTCTGCAGCAACACACTCACTCATCAGAAATTGTAAGCAAGCTAGTTACATTGCCTCCTAGCTCTCGAAAAACTCTAGGCGACATTTTGCCTTCTCTCTACAGTTTTCAGCCATTAGCTTCGCCCATGACTGGCTCATGTGAACTACAATCCCGCCGCTGTGTTTTAACGTTTAGAAATGTCAATAATCATTGCTTGCGATACGGATTTTGAAACATATGGCCCTTATCTTTTATCAGTGAGAAAGAATCTAGAGTCATGATCAAGGGTAATTGCCTCCTAAAGACATGATTGACAACGGGAAAAGACGGTGGGCTCTCAGTTGAACATTGATGTTGATGATTGATGTAAATCTGGTAGTTAGCTAGCATGATTTTTTTTTTACTGATTGTGATTGATCTTCAATGCTCTTAAATAATAACTTCCTAATATAATATGCATAATCTTCTAACACAAGATATATGGTTGGCTGGCTAGTGGCTTGTATGGATATTTTAGTATATGGTCTAGACTACCTGTGGAGACTACCTGTGCTGCCGACCGAGGAAGGGATGAAGTTGGGTCAGAGCAAGGGTTGTTGATGCAATCGCTCCTCTCTGTCTTTCTGACTTTATCTGCTGCACTTATCAGTAGGGCCTACTCTAGCCTTTTGGATACGAGAATTGGTTGAGGGGCCCCCCACCTCACTGCAAAACATTTTAGAAAAATGTAAGTTTTAGAAGTTCATTTCCTGCAACTCTACACATTTTGCCATGGGGTGGAGAGAAAATGTTGCACTTTTATAAAAAATGTAATGCAGTTCTAATAATTTTGCCATGGGGCAGAGCTAATAATAAATAAATAAATGTACAGCACATTTTCTGTAAGTCTACCCATTTTGCCATGGTGTGGAGATACATTTTTGCAGTTTTAAACACCCACAAGAGTAGAAATACACTTTTTTTCATCTTAACGATGATGCCCATAGCTTACCCATGATGTTGCTCAATGACTTAAGTCAACAAGTCATAGTTTTAGTCAAAGTATGATATATTTGGTGTTGAATTGGGAAATCCGAAGTGGAAACTTCTGATATTTTCTGTGCTAATACTTTTGATGTGCTAATACTTTTCAGTCTACGTTTCACCGTCCAGCATGGCATTGTTTATTAAAGAGAAACACCTGCAAAGTTTTTTATTTTCATGAGTCGCGACTGAGCTGAGCAATATAGGTAATCTTTGGCTGAGCCAAACAGCTTTTCACAGTAACCATGGAGCAAATTCAAATAGGGGGCGCAAACGTATGTTTTTACACCTCCACTTTTTTACCAGCAAATCCATTGACTCATCTGTCAAGTTTAACTTATTTCTTTGCTAGTTTGTATAAAAAAATATATATGACCATTTTGCGTGTGATATGATTACATTTTGGAAATCCCAAGTGTCTGTCCTATAATGAAAAGGCACCTGCGAATGAAAATTCCACAAACTTGTTTATCTATTTAGTGCTTTTGTTACATTTGTATTGGTTCTGTGTCCGATGAGCTCAGGGTGTTGTTGCATAAGTTTGCGCCATGCATCATGAACAAAGTCTTTGTAGTGTGAGAACCATGGCATGAGCACAGGCTGTCTTGGCATTGCTGTACAGTGCCTTGCAAAAGTATTCATCTCCCTTGGCGTTTTTCCTATTTTGTTGCATTACAACCTGTAATTTAAATAGATTTGTATTTGGATTTCAAGTAATGGACATTCACAAAATACCATTAAATCCATTATAAAAAAATTGAAAGAATATGGCACCACAACAAACCTGCCAAGAGAGGGCCGCCCAACAAAACTCACGGACCAGGCAAGGAAGGCATTAATCAGAGAGTCAACAAAGAGACCAAAGATAACCCTGAAGGAGCTGCAAAGCTCCACAGTGGAGATTGGAGTATCTGTCCATAGGACCACTTTAAGCCGTACACTCCACTGAGCTGGGCTTTACGGAAGAGTGGCCAGAAAAAAGCCATTGCTTAAAGAAAAAAATAAGCAAACACGTTTGGTGTTCGCCAAAAGCATGTGGGAGACTCCCCAAACATATGGAAGAAGGTACTCTGGTCAGATGAGACTAAAATTCATGATGCAAATTCAATCAATACCCGACGTAAATTCCTCAAATATTGCGATTTGATATAAAAACTCACTCAACTGTCTTGCAATGTTAGAAGAAAATCAAACTTGCTTGCATGCTTTCTGACAGTTGCATTTAACACTTGAACTTTTTAAGCCATTGGACTGTATAGTGTTCGGCTCGAAGGACCACTTTGTGAGGGAGACTCCTATTTGCTGGTCTGTGACTCACTGACACTACCTGGTCAGAGGTAATAAACCAAAATCACAGAGGGTTACACACAGAGAATGTTATTGCCATACATGTAGATGTGGAATAGATATTGTTCTGGAATTAACAGAATTTCCACATTTGATTAATAGCAGTGGCAAGAAGCTAATTTGTTTGCTTGTTTTGAAATGCCCAACATTGCATGGAACAGCCACACAACATATAACACCCTTCATTGTAACACATGTAGGCTTCATTAGGTCTTTGTGATCGGCTGAGAAACACTATACAGTATATTGTCTTTGTATTGATGAGTGTGCTAGCACATATACAGATGCACTGAGAAGGCTTTTAATCCTGAGATACGTTAACTGCTAGACCACCCCAGGCCACATGATTGACACATCAAAAATGGTCAAAGACAATATCAACACTGACATAAACTTCAATTTAAATGATTTACATACAACCCATGACCTATAGTATCAGTATCTGCATGGCCCTTGCTATATAAAATTATTCAAAAAAAATGATTAACAGCTAAAATAAACAATGTGCAGTTATTGTGTACAGTTTACACAATTGAGACTACAGTGACGACTTTTGTTTCAACCTCCCTTTTGCTTCCTTCTTCTAGAGTGGCTTTCCAAGCTTTTTCCAGCTGTACAACCACCTTCTGCTTCTGCAAAGACTTGGTCTGGTCCCAGACCCCGCAGCCCTGGCCCCTGCAGCCCCGGCCTCTGCAGCCCCGGCCCCTGCAGCCCCGGCCCCTGCAGCCCCGGCCCCTGCAGCACCGGCCCCTGCAGCACCGGCCCCAGCCCCAACTCTATCTGGTCACTGAGAAAGGACCTGACTCAACTCGACAAGAGCAAGCTATGGTTGCTGAAATGACCAAAACATTAATTGACATTATGTGCTCTAACAGCTGTTTTCCATATTTTGCTGGAGTGTCCCTTTAATCATCATTAACTCATATTTTTTACCTGATGATTATATCTGGTACTATCCCCAAGGTTGGTAAGGCGGCCCATGTACTCCCCCTTCACAAAAGTGGTGACCCTTGTGACCTAAATAATTATTGCCCTATTTCTAAACATTCTTGCTCAGCTAAGATCTTTCTTATCCTTGAAATGTATTCTAAATGTACTGTACATCAGTCTGCGTTTCCTGGATATTACGAAAGGTATCTCGCAGGGGTTGATTCTGGATCCTGTACTTTTTACTGTTTACGTTAAAAAACTGTAACCTGCACTTACAGTTGAAGTCGGAAGTTTACATACACCTTAGCCAAATACATTTAAACTCAGTTTTTCACAATTCCTGACATTTAATCCTAGGAAAAATTCCCTGTCTTGGGTCAGTTAGGATCACCACTTTATTTTAAGATTGTGAAATGTCAGACTAATAGTAGAGAGAATGATTTATTTCAGCTTTTATTTATTTCATCACATTCCCAGTGGGTCAGAAGTTTACATACACTCAATTAGTGTTTGGTAGCATTGCCTTTAAATTGTTTAACTTGGGTCAAACGTTTCGGGTAGCCTTCCACAAGCTTCCCACAAAAAGTTGGGTGAATTTTGGCCCATTCCTCCTGACAGAGCTTGTGTAACTGAGTCAGGTTTGTAGGCCTCCTTGCTCACAAACGCTTTTTCAGTTCTGCCCACAAATGTTCTATAGGATTAAGGTCAGGGCTTTGTGATGGCCACTCCAATACCTTGACTTTGTTGTCCTTAGGCCATTTTGCCACAACTTTGGAAGTATACTTGGGATCATTGTCTATTTGGAAGACCCATTTGTGACTAAGCTTTAACTTCCTGACTGATGTCTTGAGATGTTGCTTCAATATATCCACATAATTTTCCTTCCTCATGATGCCATCTATGCTGTGAAGTGCACCAGTCCCTCCTGCAGCAAAGCACCCCCACAGCATGATGCTTCCACCCCCGTGCTTCACGGTTGTGATGATGTTCTTCGGCTTGTAAGCGACCCCCTTTTTCCTCCAGACATAACGGTGGTCATTATGGCCAAACAGTTCTGTTTTTGTTTCATCAGACCAGAGGACATTTCTCCAAAAAGTACGATCTTTGTCCCCATGTACAGTTGCAAACCGTAGTCTGGCTTTTTTATGGCGGTTTTGGAGCAGTGGCTTCTTCCTTGCTGAGCGGCCTTTCAGGTTATGTCGATATAGGACTCGTTTTACTGTGGATATAGATACTTTTGTACCTGTTTCCTCCAGCATCTTCACAAGGTCCTTTGCTGTTGTTCTGGGATTGATTTGCACTTTTCGCAAAAAAAGTATGTTCATCTCTAGGAGACAGAACGCGTCTCCTTCCTGAGCGGTATGACGGCTGCGTGGTCCCATGGTGTTTATACTTGCTTACTATTGTTTGTACAGATTAACGTAGTACCTTGATGAACCAGACTTGTGGAGGTCTACAATGTCTACCATTTTTATTCTGAGGTCTTGGCTGATTTCTTTTGATTTTCCCATGATGTCAAGCAAAGAGGCACTGAGTTTGAAGGTAGGCCTTGAAATACATCCACAGGGACACCTCCAATTGACTCAAATGATGTAAATTAGCCTATCAGAAGCTTCTAAAGCCATGACATAATTTTCTGGAATTTTCCAAGCTGTTTAAAGGCACAGTCAACTTAGTGTATGTAAACTTCTGACCCACTGGAATTGTGATACAGTGAATTATAAGTGAAATAATCTGTCTGTAAACAATTGTTGGAAAAATTACTTGTGTCATGCACAAAGTAGATGTCCTAACCGACTTGCCAAAACAATAGTTTGTTAACAAGAAATTTGTGGAGTTGTTGAAAAACAAGTTTTAATGACTCCAACCTAAGTGCATGTAAACTTCCGACTTCAACTGTATATGCCGATGATACTGCTGGGTATGCTATTGCCCCCACGGTTGACCAGGCTCTATCTGAACTACAGTCTGCTTTTATTGTATCACAGAAAAACTTTATTGATCTGAAATTAGTATTTAATGCAGATAAAACTAAGTATATGTTGTTCTCCAGAGCGCTGGTCTGGTGAAATCTGATGATTTAAGCATATGTACTTTGGATTTTGTTCATATTGATAGTGTCCCTGCTTACAAATATCTGGGTATCTGGATAGATGAAAAGCTATCTTTTAAAAAGCATATTGATGAGTTAGTAAAGAGGCTGAGAATAAAAATGGGTTTCTTCTATAGAAATAAGTAGAATAGTAGAAAGCAGATTATTCAATCAATGCTCCTGTCGGTCCTAGACTATGGCGACATCATCTATATGAATGCAGCAGCCACATCATTAAAGCCGTTAGATGTAGCTTATCATAGCACACTGCGCTTTATTACGGGTACAATTTTAGTACTCATCACTGCATTCTCTACCAGAAAGTTGGATGGCCCTCTTTGATGTCACTTAGGTTGATGCATTGCTATGTTTTCATTTATAAAGCCCTTTTACAAAAGGTCCCACTGTACCTAACATCTTTACTAAACTTTTAGACATACAAGTTACCACACCTGTTCTCAGGGATGGTTAACTCTGGAAATTCCTTTGGTCTCTACGGAGTTAGGTAAATCAGCTTTTTTTTTTTGCTCCTTATTTCTGGGATAATCTTCAAAATGTTCTTACATTTGATGTTTTGGTGCCTCTAGAGCAATTCAGATGGCTGATTTAGACCTTATTACCATTACATTTACATTGACATTTTAGTCATTCAGCAGACGCTCTTATCCAGAGCGACTTACAGTTAGTGAGTGCATACATTATTTTTCATACTGGCCCCCCATGGGAATCGAACCCACAACCCTGGCGTTGCAAACGCCATGCTCTACCAACTGAGCTACATCCCTGCCGGCCATTCCCTCCCCTACCCTGGACGACGCTGGGCAAATTGTGCGCCGCCCCATGTGTCTCCCGGTCGCGGCCGCTTAGACACATACCATTGAATGTGTTTGTTTTTTATGACCATTTTTTTCTTTCTACTTGAATTTTGTATTTGTATTGATGTGTGTATTTTCTGTAATTTATGTAATTCAGGGCTCATCTGTAAAAGCGACCTTGGTCTCAGTATGACTCCATCATAAAATAAAGGTTAAATAAAATATTTGCCTGTTGTATTAAGTCTATCTGAAATCCAATAAAGATTATTTGAAATGGCATATGTCCCCTTCTGTAGGTTTTCTTTTGCCTGAGAAATATGATTTTGAATACAAACATAATGCAGTTAGGGAATTTGTTCAGTTATCTTTTTTACTTTTGCCAATAAGAATCTGTTCTTAATTGACTTACCTTTATAAACAAAGGTTACATGAATACAATTAACTATTCACACAAACATTTGTATCATTGGACATCTAGCTAAAGAGAGGAGAAAAAAATAAAGAAGGGGTAGCGTGTGTGAGAGAGAAACGGGTGGAGCTTGAATTAAATTGTGTAACAAATTACTTAAATCTGAGGATTAGAATCTTGTTTTGTCCGTTGATGTTGCTCAATATATTTAGTGACTGTGAACAATATTTGTGAACAATATTTGAGTTATGTTTTAAACACTTAAACATGTTTTAAATTGCAGTCACATTATGATGAGTAAAGTAAGATAAAGACCAAATTCAATGGTCAAACATTAAAATCATTCAATGGTTGAAATCAATAAAAGCTTTGACATAATATAATATAATGTTACATACATTTAATAATTCAACCTGTTCTCACTTCACTGCTTATTTCACCGGGCTGCTTATGATGAGCAAGTAAATAAGTCACTGGGTTACAGTTACTGTACATAGACACAGTACAGTACATAGTCATAAAAGGACAAGGCAAAGATTGCAACAAGGCAAGATTAAAAACGTATTTCTGTTTCAGTCTGTACATGGATCCTGAAGTGTTGCAAGAGGCCCATGTGAGCATTGCCCTAATCTCTCAATGAAGAAAGACTCACAGTCGGTGTCTTCATCAAGTTAACACTCGTCCTGCACTTGTTCTTGCAGGAGGTGCTTGGCTATACTGAGAGTAAGATTGTTGCACTAAAAGATAGAGTTAAAGAAAAATCAAATCAAATCAAAGGGTCCAACATGACTGTTCCATCACAGGTAAGTGGTAGTCTAACTATGCAGCCGATACTATACTTCAGCACTATATCAAGACTACTGTAGTGATGAATATGTATTCAAGCCATGAGTGACACCATGTGGTTAAAGGTAATACCTCACCTGGTGTGTGTGTGTGTGTGTGTGTGTGTGTGTGTGTGTGTGTGTGTGTGTGTGTGTGTGTGTGTGTGTGTGTGTGTGTGTGTGTGTGTGTGTGTGTGTGTGTGTGTGTGTGTGTGTGTGTGTGTGTGTGTGTGTGTGTGTGTGTGTGTGTGTGTGTGTGTGTGTGTGTGTGTGTGTGTGTGTGTGCGTGTGCGTGTGAAGACTTTTTGACAGAGAATGACCCTGTCTCATCTATTCATTATTTCTTAATTCAGAGCCCATTATAATGGATTAAGCATTTTATGCCAGAGTAATAATATTGAGACTGTGGTATTGGGAAATCCTTTGTATGACAATCCAGACACAGTATTAACCCTCTCAGTCTTGGTAAAATCAACACAAGGCTAATATTGATTAATGAGTCTGATAAGTAGATAATCATTGTTTTCATTGCTAATCGACGTATTATGTAGAGGTTGCCATGAGACAAACTACATCCGAAATGAGGCAAGAGTGAAGTTACAGGAACACAACAATTAATAACGAAGACATGCCTGTTCTATCGCTAATGGAATTTCCCTAAAGTACCTGTTTCGAGGAGTCAAGGTAAATTAAATTAAATTTTAAAGGTAAATTAAATTCCATAACTGTTATTTAGTAAAGTAAAGTGCGAGTGTTAGTTCACGAAAGGCTTTTTTTAAAATGTCAAATTGAAAATATCATAGGAAAATATAAAGAATACAGTGTATAAAATGATACATCAAAGGTGTATGGTTATATGTTAACAAGACAGTAAGAAATAAGGACATTGATTAATTTATGTTGAAGGTTAATATTTTTTAATTTGTAGGTCTGGAAGTCGACTTTCATGATGACATTTGTTGTATTTGCCATAATGCTTTTGGTTACTGTGCCTGAAACTGTAAGTGCAAAATTAACTCGTCAAAATATCCAGTGCATTTTTGTAATTTTAAAGTACACAAACATTTTGTTCAGAACCATTTCAGTGGTATGATCAATTTAAGTAATTACAAATGTGAGTTTCAACCTGAATAATAAATTGATACATTGATATGTTTGATGAATTTGATGCAAGTTGTTAAGGTGTTACCAACCAATCAAATCATTTTTACAGCACTCTGGCCGTCACTATCACGGAAGCTACTCTGACAGTGATGAGGTAAGGACTTTTATTTTGAGTATACCCTGTATGTTGTGTGTTTTATGATACAATTTGTATTCTTTTGTATATGGTGATACATTAACTCTGTCTTGTGTTTTTGTTAGAGGTTCTATCTTGCCCCGATCCCAACATTTCACTGGTATCGACCGAGGCCAGTGCCTCCCCGACTTCAGTTCCCTCTCTGGCCCCTCTTCCCTGGGTTACTGCCCCAGCCGGCCAATGCTCCTCTCCCAGCACCAAGTCCTGGACCAAGTCCCAGACAGACCACCACTGCCCCCGCCACCACTAGTAACAGGGGAGATAACGGATAAACAGAACAGGACCAATATCAACCCTACGGATCTTCTTTTGGACTATATGTTTTTATTCTAAAACCACAAGAGTACATTCAATAACAACATATTTTACTTTATTTATAACAAATTCTGGGTGAAATTGCGTATCTTTTTGTTTCAAGTTTTGTTTTATGTTCATTTTGTTTATTGAATTTAATTCAGCTGTATTAATCTTACTTTATTATTTGTGCATTTCTATATATTTGCTATTTTGTTAACTGTTCTACATTTTCATTGGAATATGATTCTCTGGTTCATTTTATTGTCTTTGTGGGGATTCCTGTTGAAGATCTGCTTTTCTTATTATATGTACATCTCAATTTATATACTGTATTATTTTTTATATTTTCCTATGATAATTTCAATTTGACATTTTAAAAATGATTTTGTGACAGCCATAAAGGCGTGGACTATATGAGTCAAGGTAATCATAAGCTTAAAGGCTACTGGGTGGGTCTGGTGTTTTGTCTGATTTCACACAGGATTATACACATGTGTGTTGGCAACACCCCTGGATTAGACCTACAGTATGGACATACACCAATATCATTGGATTAACAGAGATTAGGTCTGAGCTCACTTTTGATGCTATAATACCTTCTTGTCATGACTCAGACATCTCTTTCTGCAATGGTTGATGGCAGAAGCAAGATAGCCTACACCTTAGTCAGCATTAAATGCTAAGCATTCAGCACACTGGTATTCTAGAATATATATATATATATATATATATATATATATGTTTTTTTTTCTTTTTCTTAAAGGCAAAGTGCAGTCAAAAACTCAATTTTCCTGTGTTTTATATATATTTCCACACTATGATGTTGGAATAATACTGTAAAATTGTGAAAATGAGAATGATGCCCTTTTAGTGAAAGAGCTGTTTGAAAAGAGCACCTGAAATTTCAGCCTGTTTTGGTGGGATAGGGGTTTGGCCTGCCTGGTGACATCACCAGGTGGTAAATTACTTAATAGACCAATAATAAAGAGAGTTCCAAACCTCTCTATCAATAACAACTAGTTTTCATGTTCCCCTCCCCACTCAGACCACTCCAAGACAGTCCTAGCACAATTATTTCTGGAGAAATTGCTCTTTGCTAAGAAGCTATTTTTGTTTCTTTTTGACAATTTTAATTGAAAACAATCACAGTAAGGTACTTAATTGTTACCCATAAATTAATTGATATTGAGATATACAGTGGGGGAAAAAAGTATTTAGTCAGCCACCAATTGTGCAAGATGAGAGAGGCCTGTAATTTTCATTATAGGTACACGTCAACTATGACAGACAAAATGAGAAGAAAAAAAATCCAGAAAATCACATTGTAGGCAACACGGACTTTCAACTCCCTCCAAAGATTTTCTATGGGGTTGAGATCTGGAGACTGGCTAGGCCACTCCAGGACCTTGAAATGCTTCTTACGAAGCCACTCCTTCGTTGCCCGGGCGGTGTGTTTGGGATCATTGTCATGCTGAAAGACCCAGCCACTTTTCATCTTCAATGCCCTTGCTGATGGAAGGAGGTTTTCACTCAAAATCTCACGATAAAGCATTATGTTTCCACCCCCATGCTTCACAGTAGGTATGGTGTTCTTTGGATGCAACTCAGCATTCTTTGTCCTCCAAACACGACGAGTTGAGTTTTTACCAAAAAGTTCTATTTTGGTTTCATCTGACCATATGACATTCTCCCAATCCTCTTCTGGATCATCCAAATGCACTCTAGCAAACTTCAGACGGGCCTGGACATGTACTGGCTTAAGCAGGGGGACACGTCTGGCACTGCAGGATTTGAGTCCTTGGCGGCGTAGTGTGTTACTGATGGTAGGCTTTGTTACTTTGGTCCCAGCTCTCTGCAGGTCATTCACTAGGTCCCCCCGTGTGGTTCTGGGATTTTTGCTCACCGTTCTGGTGATCATTTTGACCCCACGGGGTGAGATCTTGCGTGGAGCCCCAGATCGAGGGAGATTATCAGTGGTCTTGTATGTCTTCCATTTCCTAATAATTGCTCCCACAGTTGATTTCTTCAAACCAAGCTGCTTAACTATTGCAGATTCAGTCTTCCCAGCCTGGTGCAGGTCTACAATTTTGTTTCTGGTGTCCTTTGACAGCTCTTTGGTCTTGGCCATAGTGGAGTTTGGAGTGTGACTGTTTGAGGTTGTGGACAGGTGTCTTTTATACTGATAACAAGTTCAAACAGGTGCCATTAATACAGGTAACAAGTGGAGGACAGAGGAGCCTCTTAAAGAAGAAGTTACAGGTCTGTGAGAGCCAGAAATCTTGCTTGTTTGTAGGTGACCAAATACTTATTTTCCACCATAATTTGCAAATAAATTCATTAAAAATCCTACAATGTGATTTTCAGGATTTTTTGTACCTATGATGAAAATTACAGGCCTCTCTCATCTTTACAAGTGGGAGAACTTGCACAATTGGTGGCTGACTAAATACTTTTTCCCCCCACTGTAAATGGCTGCATTGGACCTTTTAAATACTCCACAATCAATTAAGGCTAAAGGATTTTAAATAGACTCAAAACTCTGCTTAACCCTGATGAACATCTTGACAGAAATGTTGGTGATAAGATCAAATGTATTGTTTTTAGAGTATTCTAGAAATACCAGTGTCCTGGAGTTTCTTTCAACTACTGTATATACTGTAAGGTTTTCCTCCATGCACCTGAAACTATGTAAGGTGTGCAGACTACCCTCTTTCTTGCTTATGACTTTCAGTGATTTCTGTATGTTAAATCAAAGTATGATCAAGTGTAATCAATGCATGATCAGAAACAGTGATTTTCTGCCTTAAGGCCAGGCACCACAGGATGAAATTACATTTTTGCGTTTACCTAGAATTTATTTATATATACAGTATTTTTTGAAGGGGGAGGGGTCCATTAATATAAGTATTTTCAAAAAGTAAATATAAAAATGTCAAAAACTTGATAAAAATGTATATTATATTTAGTTGATCATACTGCCATCATCAAAATGTTTTTGAATTTTAGCCACTTAAAAAAATTGACAAACATAAATAATTTGAATTGCACATAATTTCAAAGCCCATTTCATAGAGAATATTACAAACTGGACTACATTTAGTAACTTACTTTGAAGAGATGGTGATTTGGTCTAAATAGGCTTTTGACATTTGGTAGTCTTAATTCAGTGTACTTGTCTTTAACTGCAATTTCCCGAATGTCAGACTCTTCACACATGCCAACTAATTTTTCTCAGCTTCAGAAGCATCTGCAATTACCAAATTTTGTGTGGTTATCCTTAGATATATTCTCCAGACTTGCCCAGAGGGAATTGTTGATATGCTGTCAATTCTTTATACTAGATAACATTTTATTTGGAAAACTTTGCCAAAAATGTCTTTATTATTTTACAGAAAGATAAAAAAGTCAGGTCCTGGACTGTCTTATCAAAATGAAACAAAAATATTTAGGCTGACTTCATCCAGTGTCCAGAAAATGTATTTGCGTGGAATGCAAATATGCGCATATTTTATGAGATATCGGCTGATTTTTTTTTTTTTTTATATTTCAGAAAAATATTAATACAAAAAGTATTTTATTTGTGTCTACATTCAACTGATCAAAGTTGACTTAGATATGATTAAGAGAAAAAAAATCCCTATTAGGGTATGGTGCCTGGCATTAGACCAATGGTCATATTCCTTTTCTTTTTCTTTGGGGTTTAGTAGTGGTTCCAAAAAAAGAGTATATCACCACCATCAATGTAAATATTTATAAAAACACAATGACTAACACTCATTCACAGCTGTGTGTAAAATACATTTCTTATACAGGCAGGTTTGCATTGAATCTCAGTCACCAGCATAAGTCTATCATCTAGTGGATTGGCTTAGTAACTGCTCATGGGATCAGGCATATCAACACCCCTTCCACCCAATGAGGTAGGTTTCAGGCTCCATACATTGTATGTAACAGAGGTGGTTCGGTTAACCAAGTTCACGTGGTGAGTAACTTGCCTGGGACCAGAAAACGTATGTTACTTCCCTGATCATAAACTAGATTCAGCCGCAGGCTGATTTTTTGTAAACTGCAAATTGACCGCAAGAAGCCCAAACAGATATATTATTTGACTAAAACATAATAATTTCAAACCTTGCTTACATTTGTATACGATCGCATATGTCTCTCTATTATGCATGGGAATACTTTGCAACAGATTTCCTAAATTAAAATCACTTGAGCTGTTTTGCTGATTTTTTTACAGTCCTAGGCCAGAGTGCCCACCCCCTAATAATTATGAGGCCAAATAAAAGTTTGGGAACTCTGGCCTAGGCTTTAGCTCAGTGGGCTAATACAGTATTTATATACTGTATATATATATATTTTTACAATTTTAAAACACAATACAACGACACATATGGACACAGTACAATGCCATTAAAATCATTAAGGATGACACAAAAAAGTTAAAAAATATATTTCCATTGTGGTCCTCGTGAAAATACATATAAACTAAATATACACAAGATTATAACATGAAAACAAAATATATACATCTAAAATACATCTCATCAATAGGGATGAAACCATAAAAAAAGGAATAAAATAGATTACCATGTAATGTTCATTGAAAACAATTATACTTTCTTTAAGCCTGTGCATTCTTAAAGCATTTTGCCCATAAACCATTTCTTAAGGTTTATCTCTCTAGCGTAGCATGCAGATCACGTGGGTTCAAACCCAGTCAGGCACATAAGGACATTTATCTGGTCTTCATGACTGGATCCTAGTATGGCCCTACCCTGTTTGTCTCAACTACTGGGTCACACACACACACAAACACACACACTGTCACGACTTCGGCCGAGGCTGCCTCCCCTCCTTGTTCGGGCAGGCTTCGGCGTTCGACGTCACCGGACTACTAACCACTGCCGCCCTCACTCATCATCACAATTGTCTTGTCAATCATATACACACCTGGTTCTAATCCCCTAATTAGTCCGTGTATAAGTGTTCCCTCTGCCCCCTTGTCCTTGAGGGTGATTGTTATTTGTGGAGGTTAGTGAAGCTCGGTGGAGCTCGTGTATTTTGTATCGACGGGAGATTTTCCTGTGTGCCTTGTATTTGCCAGTGCGCCTGTTTTGTGCCTTGGAGTGTGTTTGACGCATTTCTGCGTAAACCTGTATTTTTGCGGATTAAAGGCTGTGTTTCTGTGATTTACCCTCCTGCGCCTGACTCCTTCCACACCACCTCATCACAGAATCACCCACCCGCTATGGAGTCAGCGGGAGAAGAGCGCATGCCTGGAGTCGTGGCAAGGGTCCAGGAGCATTCCACGATGCTGGCCAGCTTGGGGGAAGCAATGGATCGGGTTCTTCAGGTAGTCCAACGCCTGGAGAAGAGAGTACCCGATCTGTCAAGACCAGCTGGTCAACCGGATCCAGCCACCTACACCCCAGCACCCGGAGGGATCCAGATATCCCGACCACGGGCGTTTGATGGGACGGCGGTGCTGTGCCAGGGATTCCTCCTCCAATTGGAGCTTTACTTCGCCAGCATCAGGCCGGAACCATCGGAGCAGGAGAAGATGTCCGTCCTCGTTTCCTGCCTCTGTGGGAAAGCCCTGGAGCAACGAGGTGTGGAACGAAGGAGGAGCCGCGTTGGAGGACTACAGGGAGTTCCCTCGCCTCTTTCAGGCGGTCTTCGAGCGACTGGTCCACCTGAGGCAGGGGACGAGGACCGTGCAGGACTTCGCCTTGGAGTTTCGGACACTTGCAGTGGGGACTGGGTGGAATGAGCGGGCCCTGATCGACCAATTCCGGTGCCATCTGCGGGATGATGTCCGACGGGAGCTAGCCTGCTGGGACACCATGGTGTCCTTCAATAAACTGGTGGACATGGCCATTCGGTTGGAAAACCTGCTGGCAGCCAGAGGACGTCCTGGTAGGGGTCTGCTCGTTTCCACCCCAGACAAAATGGATCCCGAGCGGATGGAGCTGGGTGGTGCCACCAGCTGAGAGAGCGGAGGAGGACAGCGACAGTGCCACTCTGGTGGCACGAAGGAACAGTACAACACATGTCGTAGTCAACGTTCTTTTGGGCCTGGAGGTGGCAGACAGGGCACTCACGCATCACCCCAGGTATCGAACACCCACACTTGTTCAGAGCCCTCTGTTGCACACTGTACCCTACCTATCCACTTTCCCGATCACATGGTAGTTCCCCAGTGTAAGGCGTTAGTTGATTCAGGCGCAGCTGGGAACTTTATGGACAGGGCATTCGCACGCCGTCAAGGCATTTCATTGGATCCCCTATCCATTCCACACCCCATCAGAGCACTCGATAGTCGACCAATAGGGTCCGGGTTTGTTACAGAAGTCACGATACCAGTCACCATTATTGAATCTCCTGCTTTCCCTGTGGTATTAGGTATCCCTTGGCTAGCACTCCACAACCCCACCTTCTCATGGCCGCAGAGGGCTCTCACGGGGTGGTCGCGAGAGTGTCAGGGTAGGTGTCCTGGTGTTTCCGTTGGTGCAACCACGGTGGAAAGTTCAGACAGTACCTCCACATGCGCATTTCCCCTGAATACCTCGATCTGGCGAAAGCGTTCTCTAAAACACAGGCGACTAAGTTACCACCTCATCGGGCGGGGGATTGCGCGATAAACCTCCGGGTAGACACTGTACCTCCCAGCAGTCATATATACTCCCTGTCACAGGCTGAAATGGTGGCTATGGAGACATATGTCACCGAGTCCCTGCGCCAGGGTATATACGTCCCTCCACTTCGCACGCCTCCTCAAGTTTCTTCTTTGTGAAGAAGGACGGAGGTCTGCGCCCGTGCATTGAATATCGACAACTGAACAGGGAGACGATAAGATTTAGTTATCCTCTCCCCCTCATTCCTTCAGTGATTGAATCAATGCATGGGGCGTGCTTCTTCACCAAATTAGATCTCAGGAGTGCGTACAACCTGGTACGTATCCGAGAGGCAGATGAGTGGAAGACAGCATTCAGCACAACCACGGGGCATTATGAATACCTGGTGATGCCCTACGGTTTGATGAATGCTCCATCCGTCTTCCAGTCCTTTGTGAATGCAGTGTTTCGGGACATGCTGGGTCGCGGTGTGGTGTGCTACATCGATGACATCCTGGTGTATTCCGCTACTCGCACCGAGCATGTGTCCCTGGTTCGCAAAGTGCTGGCCCGACTGTTGGAAAATGACCTTTATGCCAAGGCAGAGAAGTGTATGTTTTTCCAGCAGTCCGTCTCCTTCCTCGGATACCGCATTACCACCTCAGGTGTGGAGATGGAGGGAGATCGCATTTCAGCCATGCGTAATTGTCTGACTCCAACCACGGTTAAGGAGGTGCAGCGCTTCCTTTGCTTTGCCAACAACTATCGAAGGTTTATCCGGGGCTTTGGCAAAGTGGCAGCTCCCATTACATACCTGTTGAAGAGTGGGCCGTTGCGGCTCCGCTGGTCTGCTGAGGCTGACCTGGCCTTCAGGAGACTGCGGGGTCTGTTCACCTCAGCTCCGGAACTGGCCCACCCAGATCCATCACTACCGTTCGTAGGGAGTTGGATGCGTCCGAGGTAGGGATAGGCGCTGTCCTGTCCCAATGCTTGGGCACGCCACCCAAGCTCCGCCCCTGTGTCTTCTTCTCTAAGAAGCTCAGCTCGGCGGAGCAGAACTATGACGTTGGTGATCGGGAGCTGTTGGCTGTTTTCCGAGCCTTGACCGTGTGGAGGCATTGGCTCGAAGGGGTGAAACACCCTTTCCTCGTCTGGACGGACCACCGTAACCTGGAGTACATCCGTGCAGCGAGGAGGCTGAATCCTCGCCAGGCCAGGTGGGCCCTATTCTTCACCCGGTTTGAGTTTACACTGTCATACATTCCGGGTACGAAGATCGTGAAGGCAGACGCACTGTCCCGGCTGTATGACACAGAGGAGAGGCCCAGAGACAACACCCCCATACTCCCGGCCTCCTGCATTGTGGCGCCGGTAGTATGGGCAATGGACGCGGATATAGAGCAGGCATTACGCACAGATCCATCTCCTCCGCAGTGTCCAGCTGGGCTGCGGTGCGTGCCTGCTCTTATCCGTGATCGTCTGATCTTCTGGGCACACACGTCACCCTCCTCTGGTCATCCAGGTATTGGCCGTACAGTGCGCTGCTTGAGCGGAAAGTACTGGTGGCCTACCTTGGCTAAGGACTTGAGGGTGTACGTCTCCTCCTGCTCAGTGTGCGCCCAGAGTAAGGCACCTAGGCACCTCCCAGCGGGTAAGCTACAACCTTTACCAGTTCGACAACGACCATGGTCTCATCTTAGTATTGATTTTCTGACAGATCTTCCCCTCTCCCAAGGTAACACCACCATCCTGGTCGTTGTGGACCGCATCTCCAAGTCCTGCCACCTCCTTCCTCTGCCCTGTCTCCCCATGGCCCTATGGAGGCCCTGTTTACTCACATCTTCAGCCACTACGGGGTGCCAGATCGAGGTCCCCGGTTCACGTCCAAGGTTTGGAAGGCATTCATGGAACATCTGGGGGTCTCGGTCAGCCTGACCTCTGGTTTCCACCCCGAGAGTAATGGGCAGGTGGAACGAGTAAATCAGGATGTGGGTAGGTTCCTGCGGTCCTACTGCCAGGACCGGCCGGGGGAGTGGTCGGTGTTCTTACATTTACATTTACATTTTAGTCATTTAGCAGACGCTCTTAACCAGAGCGACTTACAGGAGCAATTAGGGTTCAGTGCCTTGCTCAAGGGCACATTAACGTCATTTAGCAGACGCTCTTAGCCAGAGCGACTCACAAATTGGTGCGTTCACCCTATAGCCAGTGGGATAACCACTTTACAATTTGGGGGGGGGGGGGGGGGGGGGTTAGAAGGAATACTTTAGCCTATCCCAGGTATTCCTTAAAGAGGTGGGGTTTCAAATGTCTCCGGAAGGTGGTGAGTGACTCCGCTGTCCTGGCGTCGTGAGGGAGCTTGTTCCACCATTGGGGTGCCAGAGCAGCGAACAGTTTTGACTGGGCTGAGGGGGAGCTGTGCTTCCGCAGAGGAAGGGGAGCCAGCAGGCCAGAGGTGGATGAACGCAATGTCCTCGTTTGGGTGTAGGGACTGATCAGAGCCTGAAGGTACAGGGGTGCCGTTCCCCTCACTGCTCCAAAGGCAAGCACCATGGTCTTGTAGCGGATGCGAGCTTCAATTGGAAGCCAGTGGAGTGTGCGGAGGAGGGGGGTGACGTGAGAGAACTTGGGAAGGTTGAACACCAGACGGGCTGCGGCATTCTGGATGAGTTGTAGGGGTTTAATGGCACAGGCAGGGAGCCCAGCCAACAGCGAGTTGCAGTAGTCCAGACGGGAGATGACAAGTGCCTGGACCAGGACCTGCGCCGCTTCCTGTGTAAGGCAGGGTCGCACTCTCCGAATGTTGTAGAGCATGAACCTGCAGGAGCGGGTCACCGCCTTGATGTTGGCGGAGAACGACAGGGTGTTGTCCAGGGTCACGCCTAGGCTCTTCGCACTCTGGGAGGAGGACACAGCGGAGTTGTCTACCGTGATGGCGAGATCATGGAACGGGCAGTCCTTCCCGGGGAGGAAGAGCAGCTCCGTCTTGCCAGGGTTCAGCTTGAGGTGGTGATCCGTCATCCATACTGATATGTCTGCCAGACATGCAGAGATGCGATTCGCCACCTGGTGATCAGAAGGGGGAAAGGAGAAGATTAGTTGTGTATCGTCAGCGTAGCAATGATAGGAAAGGCCATGTGAGGATATGACAGAGCCAAGTGACTTGGTGTATAGGGAGAAAAGGAGAGGGCCCAAAACCGATCCCTGGGGGACACCAGTGGTGAGAGCACGTGGTGCGGAGACAGCTTCCCGCCACGCCACTTGGTAGGAGCGACCGGTCAGGTAGGACGCAATCCAGGAGTGAGCCGCGCCGGAGATGCCCATTTCGGAGAGGGTGGAGAGGAGGATCTGATGGTTCACAGTATCAAAGGCAGCAGACAGATCTAGAAGGACAAGAGCAGAGGAGAGAGAGTTAGCTTTAGCAGTGCGGAGAGTCTCTGTGACACAGAGAAGAGCAGTCTCAGTTGATTGCCATGGGAAGAATATGCCCAGAACTCTCTCCGCCACTCCTCTACTAACCTAACACCATTCCAATGTGTTTTAGGTTACCAACCGGTTCTGGCACCGTGGCACCAGAGCCAGACCGAGGCTCCTGCGGTGGATGACTGGTTTCGGCGCGTGGAGGAGACGTGGGACGCTGCCCACGTTCACCTCCAGCACGCCGTGCGTCGTCAGAAGGCCAACGCTGACCGTCACCGCAGTGAGGCCCCGGTCTTCATACCGGGGGTTCGGGTCTGGCTCTCGACCCGGAATCTGCCCCTCCGCCTGCCCTGCCGGAAGCTGAGCCTGCGGTTTGTGGGGCTGTTCAAAGTCCTGAGGAGACTCAACGAGGTTACGTATAGGTTGTCACTCCCCCCTGGAGTGTGTTTGACACATGTCTGCGTAAACCTGTATTTTTGCCTGTGTAAACCTGTATTAAAGCCTGTGTTTCTATGATTTACCCTCCTGTGCCTGACTCCTTCCACACCACCTCATCACACACACACACACACACACACACACACATACACACAAACATACTTCCCCAGAGCGTGGTCAGGATTTATTGTGGCAAATCTGTCTTCAAGCAGAATAAAAACATTCAGATGATATCATACCTGTACCCTGTGATCAAAGTTGTTTGTTGTGAGAAGCTTTGTGTGTTACACATATTTAATTAAACTCAACAAAAAGTACATCTCAGAAAAGGAACTGAGGACTCAAGGCAGTGTTTTGACTATATCTTGGCTACTACATTCAATTCAAGCACAGCCATTTCACAGTATTCTCCAGAGAAGCCTCACAAACATCTTCAATCATTAACTTCTTAAATGATTTATCATTATTATCACCTTCATCATTATCATCCTCATCCTCATCATCATCATCATCATCCTCATCATCATCACAGTCGACCATACGTTTCCTCCAATAACTTCACACTTAATACTTTAAATGACATAACATTGTAGCAATTCCATTTGGTTGAATATGCATCTGACAGTGACATACCATTTGTCTATGTTCAAGAATGAATGGGTATTTTTGAGTATGTCTACTCACTTTCTCTTGAGGCCACTAAGGTTAACCTCTATTACTGCCATGACACATCGACCACATATTTTACTATATGAAAAAAATCACCAGAAGTCTTTACTCTGTGTGTCTTTTTCAGACATTACAGCATTTTAGACATTTACAGTATAACAAAATGAGGATAGTCAATTAAATAAAATCAGTGGTTTGTCTGTGGCCGCTAACATTCCACCTTAGTCAGGTAAGGAAGTGATTCAGAACATACCTATTTTCCTGGCATCTAATTGGCTGCTTCTGTCGATGGACAGTGCATACATTTCTCTTCCCTTTATACATTGTCTCATGTGAACAGTACCGTTTGTTTCTTAGATCAAATTGTTCTTGGTCATATTCTCGATTCTTCTTGAATGTTCAAAAATAAGATTAAGTCATTTATACAGTCATTCTATGAGCTCTTTAATGAGCGTTATGTTTATGTTATGTTTGGCAATGTGTTTGGTGAACTGATTTTAACATTGTAATTTCTTCAAGGTCTTTGAGATGATTGTAACAATTCAACTGACATGTGTTGCGATGGAAGCAACTGCTGTGCCTGTAAGAATCTTTCTATTTGACAAATCATTGTTATTAGTTAGTATCCCCTTAAAAAGAGAAATATTTTACAAAGTGTTTTTAATTAGGCACATGATGACTAGGAGGTTAAGAATATACAGATGTCGGATCTTAATTTGACCAGTTTCATCGCAGGGGTAAAATAATCCTGCAGCTGGATACATTTGGTACATTTGTACATTTGAATGTAGCAGTAGTAGGCCCTACAGTAGGAGAACATATGTTCTGTCTGGTGCTTTAGCGTTTGAGCGAGTGAGAGAGAAAGTGGGTTTTCAATGAATTTATGTAAATCACAAAGATCATTTGTATTCCCTGAGGTGCAGAAACATTCTCAGCAACAACAGAGTGATACAATTAAGATACTACACCTGTATTGGATGTGAGAGCTTATAAAACATTTGACTATATTTCACCATATACAGTGAGGGAAAAAAGTATTTGATCCCCTGCTGATTTTGTGCGTTTGCCCACTGACAAAGAAATGATCAGTCTATAATTTGAATGGTAGGTTTATTTGAACAGTGAGAGACAGAATAACAACAAACAATCCAGAAAAACACGTCAAAAATGTTATAAATTGATTTGCATTTTAATGAGGGAAATAAGTATTTGACCCCCTCTCAGTTTGTTACCTGTATAAAAGACACCTGTCCACAGAGGCAATCAATCAATCAGATTCCAAACTCTCCACCATGGCCAAGACCAAAGAGCTCTCCAAGGATGTCAGCGACAAGATTGTAGACCTACACAAGGCTGGAATGGGCTACAAGACCATCGCCAAGCAGCTTGGTGAGAAGGTGACAACAGTTGGTGCGATTATTCGCAAATGGAAGAAACACAAAATAACTGTCAATCTCCCTCGGCCTGGGGCTCCATGCAAGATCTCACCTCGTGGAGTTGCAATGATCATGAAAACGGTGAGAAATCAGCCCAGAACTACACGGGAGGATCTTGTCAATGATCTCAAGGCAGCTGGGACCATAGTCATCAAGAAAACAATTGGTAACACACTACGCCGTGAAGGACTGAAATCCTGCAGCGCCCGCAAGGTCCCCCTGCTCAAGAAAGCACATATACAGGCCCGTATGAAGTTTGCCAATGAAAATCTGAATGATTCAGAGGAGAACTGGGTGAAAGTGTTGTGGTCAGATGAGACCAAAATCGAGCTCTTTGGCATCAACTCAACTCGCCGTGTTTGGAGGAGGAGGAATGCTGCCTATGACCCCAAGAACACCATCCCCACCGTCAAACATGGAGGTGGAAACATTATGCTTTTGGGGTGTTTTTCTGCTAAGGGGACATGACAACTTCACAGCATCAAAGGGACGATGGACGGGGCCATGTACCGTCAAATCTTGGGTGAGAACCTCCTTCCCTCAGCCAGGGCATTGAAAATGGGTCGTGGATGGGTATTCCAGCATGACAATGACCCAAAACACATGGCCAAGGCAACAAAGGAGTGGCTCAAGAAGAAGCACATTAAGGTCCTGGAGTGGCCTAGCCAGTCTCCAGACCTTAATCCCATAGAAAATCTGTGGAGGGAGCTGAAGGTTCGAGTTGCCAAACGTCAGCCTCGAAACCTTAATGACTTGGAGAACATCTGCAAAGAGGAGTGGGACAAAATCCCTCCTGAGATGTGTGCAAACCTGGTGGCCAACTACAAGAAACATCTGACCTCTGTGATTGCCAACAAGGGTTTTGCCACCAAGTACTAAGTCATGTTTTGCAGAGGGGTCAAATACTTATTTCCCTCATTAAAATGGAAATCAATTTATAACATTTTTGACATGCGTTTTTCTGGATTTTTTTGTTTGTTATTCTGTCTCTCACAGTTCAAATAAACCTACCATTAAAATTATAGACTGATCATGTCTTTGTCAGTGGGCAAACATACAAAATCAGCAGGGGATCAAATACTTTTTTCCCTCACTGTAAGTCCTGGCACAGCTCTACCACAACCAGAGCTAAGAGGAGACCTAACGCAGAGAAGCCCATCAGTGGAGGCCTCAGCTTCACACCCAGTACTGCTTCAGACCCAGCCCAGTGTGAAGCAACCCCAACCTGGTGTCCCTGAGCAGTAGGATCCCCAGGGTGGATCTCAGCCCCTGACCTGGACCCTGAAGGGGTCTGCTGCCCAGCCCAGACCACTGCCCCCTCATCCTCAGATAAATGGAACAGACTGAATTTAGGGATTTTAAAAGACAAACAACTGGTTCCTATGTCAGGATACTTTTAACTAGCCTAAACTACTTGTCATTGTCTTAAAATGGTTGATCAAACAGTGAGTAGAAATTAGGGCTCATCAACACAATTAGGGGTCATCAACATTTAACAATCAGTTATTATTTAGCATAACCATATGCAAGGCCTAATAGTTGTACACATGTTGAATTTTAATATAGAATGTGATTTTACTTTATCTTCACATTTGTTCCCTTCTTATGGATACTTCCCCATGTTCTCAGCACCACAAGGGAATCAGCTGGTAAGATGACTATGATAATGATAATTAGACACTGTGTGGTCTAATACAGTATACCGTATCGATACAGTCTGTGACAGTTCGAAAGTCAAACTCAAGAAAAATCTTGTATCACCTGGTTTTCATCCAAAACCATATTTAATTAAGGTAAAATATGTAGCAAGCCCTTAAGGGATTTGTCTTCAACTCAGTTCTATAGGATGGGGATTTTTCCACTTGAGATCTACTGTCAAAATATTTAGCAAACAGAAACCATCTGTGTTTGTCCTTGACTTGACTCATGGCAGACATTTGATTTGTTGGGGAAATTTAAACTCAATCTAGTCATTATCTGAGTTATGACTCCAGAAGGCTACACTGCAGAGTGGTGGTAATAATAATGATTTATTGTAGATGTTTGATACACTATCAATTGAATATGGAATGTTGGTGCCTGCCTTTATACAACATACAGTTCATGTAAGGACATGGAGTGCAGTTTAGATCTCTCTTAATCTCTCTCTCTCTGAAGGCTAAAGGAAACCAAAGCACTCTAGGTTACCTGTTAAATGAATACTAAAAATCCTTAAGTATTGTGTAAATATGTAATCTCTTCACAGTTCTCCCAATATAAATACCCATGGTTTTTCCAAGCAACAGTACCACATGTTCCACATTTTCCACAATTCCCAGCAAAGGCTTCCCCAGTAAACCCAGTGGCACCAGTAGCCCCACCACCACAAGCAGTGCAACCAGCACAGGCACCACAGTCTGACCAACAGCAGCAGCAGCAACAGCAGGTAGATAGAAATAAATGACAATCAAGACTAAATAAACCTATTTTATGCAAAATAGCAATATGCTTGTGTCTTTTTTTCTGAAAAGGTGTAGTATGGCTTAATTTTGTGTTTTATAAAATCTCACACATTGTTCAGAAATACCTTTAAAAATAAACAATGTGTACTGACCACAGAGTCCCCAATTCTTCTACATTTTTCGACAACCAATGGTAAACATTCAGTAACACAAGTATTTTCACATAATTTATTTTATTGCTTTTATTGTACTACTGGTAACTGTATCATCATACTGTGTGCCAATTCTGTTCTAGAATGCTCCATTTGGAGGTCTGAGCTCTGAAGAGCTTGAGGTAATGTAACAAAGATCCTTATCAAAGATCCCTATCAATCTACGTTTATTTTGAAACTCATTGAACTCAATAAACTAATTGAACTCAGTGTTAAAGATGTATCTGCAACAGTATAAAGAATGCATTAATTTTGCACATTCCTCTTTCTTTCTCTTTCTTCCCCTCTCTCTCTCTTTGTCTGACAGATGGCAGGTAGAATGGGTCGCATTGGGGAAGTGTGATGGGTGATTTGAAGGAGTCAGGCGCAGGAGGGTAAATCACAGAATAACAGGATTGATTCCGGAATACAGAGTTACGCAGTAAAGTGTCAAAACAGTCCAGTGCGCAAAACAGGCACAGTGGAACCAACAACGCACATGGGGAAAATAACCCGGCGATACAAAATACAAGGAGCTCTGGCGAGCTTCACTATCCTCACAATAAACAATCACACACAAAGACAAGGGGGCAGAAGGAACACTTATACAGGTACTGATGAGGGGATATGAACCAGGTGTGTAATAAACAAGAGAGAAAAAATGGAATGATGAGATGAGGAGCAGCAGTGCCTAGAAGGCCGGGGATGACAAACGCCGAAGCCTGCCCGAACCAGGAGAGGAGTCAGCCTCGGAGGAAGTCATGACAGGAAGTACTTGCCCGGTTTAGGGGGAAGCATGCCCGCAGCCAGTCTGCCCATTGGCACTGTGGCCCACAATCCAGAGCTTCCCTCCTTCAGTCTGTCCTCGCCCGGCCTCCTACCCACCATGGGGTTCTCTCCTGGGGGTCTCCCCAGCAGACAGGCCATCTATCCTGGGTTGGTGCCCAATGTAGGTCTGCCTATCCCTGGAGCCTTGCCTGATACCACGGACCCTGCCTTTGGTCTGGACACAGCCACTCCCCCACCACCGGTCTAGCATGGTCACCAATCAAATGACCAAGCTGCCACACACCTGACCACACCCATCCCACCAACAGAGATGGGCCTTGTCCTGGAGACAGCGCCCACTACCCCGAGTGTTGCCATGGAGACCAACACGGATATCTATCCTTGAGAAAAACACCCACCACCCCTCAGATAGAGATCGTGTTAAGATAGAAATTGAAGTTGCATTGAGAGTGGAAATATCTTAAATGTTTTGGGTCAAGGGGTAATAATGAAAGTGCCTTGCAAAAGTATTCATCCCCCTTGGCGTTTTTCCTGTTTTGTTGCATTACAACCTGTAATTTAAATTGATTTTTATTGGGATTTCAAGTAATGGACATACACAAAATAATCCAAATTGGTGAAGTGAAATGAAAAAAATTACTTGTTTCAAAAAATTCTAAAAAATAAATAACAGAAAAATGGTGCGTGCACATGTATTCAACCCCTTTGCTATAAAGCCCCTAAATAAGATCTGGTGCAACCAATTACCTTCAGAAGTCACATAATTAGAAATAAAAAATAGAATATGTATTTACTAACTGTAAGTCGCTCTGGATAAGAGCGTCTGCTAAATGACTAAAATGTAAATGTAAATGTAATATATGCACCTGTTCTGAAAGGCCCCAGAGTCTGCAACACCACTAAGCAAGGGGCACCACCAAGCAAGCGGCACCATGAAGACCAAGGAGCTCTCCAAACATGTCAGGGACAAAGTTGTGGAGAAGTACAGATCAGGGTTGGGTTATAAAAACATATCTGAAACTTTGAACATCCCACGGAACACCATTAAATCCATTATTAAAAAATGGAAAGAATAAGGCACCACAACAAAGCTGCCAAGAGAGGGCCGCCCACCAAAACTCATGGACCAGGCAAGGAGGGCATTAATCAGAGAGGCAACAAAGAGACCAAAGATAACCCTGAAGGAGCTGCAAAGCGCCACAGCAGAGATTGGAGTATCTGTCCATAGGACCACTGTAAGCCGTACACTCCACAGAGCTGGGCTTTACGAAAGAGTGGGCAGAAAAAAGCCATTGCTTTAAAAAAAAAAGTTATGCACACTACAGTTTTCTGGTCTTTTGTCTTATTTCTTGTTTGTTTCACAATAAAACATATTAAAAGTGGTAGGCATGTTGTGTAAATCAAATGATACAAACCCCCCAAAAATCCATTTTAATTTTAGGCAGAAAAATAGGAAAAATGCCAAGGGGGTGAATACTTTCGCAAGCCACCGCAGTCTTCTAGTAGTACTGGCGAGTAGGAGTTGTATTTAAATGTTTTGTATTTGTTCTATAATATTTCAGTGTTTTACTATGCATGTAGCATTTAGTATTGACAGGGTTGCAAGTAAATTCTTGACTGTGTTGTGAGTTTCTGTGTATAAAAACTCCTACAAGAAATGCAAATAAAACCCCACACCAGCATTTCGACAACCTCTGGTGTCATCTTCAATCTTGTTGTAACACCTGTCTATATCTGTTGCCTCAATTTACTTTCTTGTCTCCACCAGTTTGTCTGTGGCATTGACGACATCTAGCTTTCAAATAATTAAACCCAAACATAATTGCTGCCAAGGTAGCTGAGTGCTTCACATCCCAAACCTTCATGTTGCAGGCCATTGACATACTAATTATCTCCTAAATATATATATAAATACATATCATTCAGATAGTCAGCACTAACACCCTTCACTTCCTCTATGATTTGATTTGATATGCCTTAATTACCCACTCAGAGATGAAGACAGATAGAAAACATAGAGAAAACCACACATTTTCCACTTGAACCTAATTACTGTAGTGTGCATCACAAATGGCACGCTATTCCATACGTAATGTACTACTTTGGACCGGGGCCAAAATAGTGCACTATATAGGGAATAGAGTGCCATTTTGAAGGCAGCCTAGATGTATCCAAGCACAGGAGGGCCCATGTGAAGCCTCTAGCTAGGACCTGGATTAGAAATGATGGTCACACTTTATTTGGATAGTCCAGATTGTCCATTTGTAGATGCTCTACAGATTGTCATACTATCAACAAACTATAGTATCTTTTGATAAGCAAATGCTTGCTAAGGTTACAGTTAAGGTTAGGTTTAGAATAAGGGTTAGGGTAAGGGTTAAGGTTAGGGTAAGGATTAGGATAAGGGTTTAGTTTAGGGTTAGGATAAGGGTTAGGGTTAGTAGATAGTTATTTGAAATGTTACTGATAGTCTGTAGATAGATGGAATATCCAAGTAAAGTGTTACTGAAATGATAGACAGGTAGAGAGGCTCAAACTATTCTTCAGCAGTTTTTTATCAAATTTACTAGGATACCCACATCACAGGTCTAGCTGATAGAGGTAAAATACGTGACTATTCATCAGGGAATGGAATCAAAAGTAAAAGCAACACGAATACTAAAGCATAGGGGATGTAACACAGATATATTATAAGAAAATATGAATTTAAAAAATGCACACATGAACAGGGTGCTAAAAACACACACAAAAATCTAAATAATAAGTGGGTGCCAATGATGTGTTGTTTTGAGGATAGTTCTTTTTTTGAAAGGTGTTAGAATTTATCAATCCAGTGCATTCGGATAGTATCCAGACACCTTGACTTTTTCCAAATGTTGTTAAGTTACATTATTATTCTAAAATTGATTAAATAAATAAAAATCCTCATCAATCTAAACACAATACCCTATAATGACAAAGCGAAAACATTTTTTTTTTTTTTTTAAACAGAAATACCTTATTTACATATGTATTCAGACCCTTTGCTATGAGACTCGAAATTGAGCTCAGGTTCATCCTGTTTTGAGCTCAGGTGCATCCTGCACACACCTGTCTATATAAGGTCCCACAATTGACAGTGCATTTCAGAGCAAAAATCAAGCCATGTCGAAAGAATTGTCCATAGAGTTCCGAGACAGGATTGTGTCTGGGGAAGGGTACCAAAAAATGTCTGCAGCATTGAAGGTCCTCAAGAACACAGTGGCCTCCATCATTCTCAAATGGAAGAAGTTTGGAACCACCAAGACTCTTCCTAGAGCTGGCCGCCCGGCCAAACTGAGCAATCGGGGGTGAAGGGCCTTGGTCAGGGAAGTGACCAAGAACTCGATGGTTACTCTGACAGAGTTCCTCTGAGGAGATGGGAGAACCTTCCAGAAGGACAACCATGTCTGCAGCACTCCACCAATCAGGCCTTTATGGTAGAGTGGCAAGACGGAAGCCACTCCTCAGTAAAAGGCACATGACAGCCCGCTTGGAGTTTGCCAAAAGGTACCTAAAGGACTCTCAGACCATGAAAAACAAGATTCTCTGGTCTGATGAAACCAATATTAAACTCTTTGGCCTGAATGCCAAGCGTCACGTCTGGAGGAAACCTGGCACCATCCCTACGGTGAAGCATACTCCTGAGTGGCGCAGTGGTCTAAGGCACTGCATCGCAGTGCTAACTGTGCCACTAGAGATCCTGGTTCGAATCCAGGCTCTCTCGCAGCTGGCCGTGACCGGGAGACTCATGGGCGGTGCACAATTGGCCCAGCGTCGTCCAGGGTAGGGGAGGGAATGGCCGGCAGGGATGTAGCTCAGTTGATAGAGCATGGCGTTTGCAACGCCAGGGTTGTGGGTTCAATTCCCACGGGGGGCCAGTATAAAAAAATATGTATTCACTAACTGTAAGTCGCTCTGGATAAGAGCGTCTGCTAAATGACTAAAATGTAAATGCATGGTGGTGGCAGCATCATGATGTGGGGATATTTTTCAGCGGCAGGGACTGGGAGACTAGTCAGGATCAAGGGAAGCGTGAGGCTAAACTTCTCCACAGTTGTTGTCCCGCAGCTATGTTACAGCAGAGTGATGTGTACCAACGGTCATGCGCAGATTGATACTCTGTAGAAGTGCATCATCTTACATTGCGCTTACCTGAAATAATTTGGTCCATTCTGCTGCTCATGCCTAGCTTTAGTAGACCTTTCTTTTAATACATTCACAAATGTAACAAAATCCATATTTTATTGAGTGCTTCATTTGAAACGTTTGGTAATAATGTAAGTTGACAAAAACATAATTAAACATTTATGGCCCCCTTCTTGATGACGGATGGAAATCTGGGGTGGCTCCATAGCTATATCTTTTCAGGGTACATACATCTACCTCTGTTCCAAATTTTGTGCTTTTATCATAAAGTATACTACTTTTAGATTTGTGTGTATTGTTGCTAATTGTTAGATATTACCACACTGTTGGAGCTAGGAACACAAGCGTTTTGCTACACCCGCAATAACATCTGCTAAATATGTGTATGCGACCAATAACATTTTATTTTATTTTATTTGAGTTCACATTTTCAATTTAGCATCGCACCACTAGTATACAAAAGAGAGACTATTTTTCATTCCTCCATATTAACACAGAAATAATCATAAATTATGCTTTTATGTCAGTAAATACTGTAGTTTCTTGACAAAGTTCTACAATTTCAGAAGGATAAAATGTACCCCTGTTGGTGCTTTTGGGGTTAAGACTGGTCTGTGGCTAGGAACACTGTCTTTACTATATGGATGGTCACAAGAAAATATGAATTACTTGAAACAGGTCACAGACCAAAATGTTTTGTTTTAAATGACAAAACCATGCATTGGTAGTTAGTTACCCAATAGATTGAAATCTATAACCACTGAGGTGAAGCCAGATGTGCAAAATGTCTTATGTCATATTCATATACTTCATAGGATGATGTATTAATGCTTATCTTTAAAGGCTGCCGATCAAATACAGGATCTGTAATTACAATCAAAGCCAAAATGATATTTGGAGATCGTTCATATAGATAAACAACAGCTGCCAAAGCATTTTTTTAAATTATCAAAGAATGGCTTGGCTGGTCACAAAGTCATCATCAGAAGTTGGAGCTCCTTTTGTTTTTGGTGAGAATAAAAAGGAGCAGATCTCTCCCTCAGACATCACACCCTTCTTCAGCAATCCTTTGATACTCCTGTGGTGCTGCACTACTAAAGGTAATTTATTAGAACTCATCTCTGATTCAACCATTAGCTTCAATATTTGTCAACGCAAAAGGGAAAATAAACTAGAGAAAACTACTTTAAAAAGTGATGGCGGATATTTCACAATTTCAGATCTTTTTCATCAACAGAATCATTCAAGATGAAAACCTTCATTCTGATTGCCTGCATCCTGGGGACTGCTCTCTGCCGCCCTGTGAGTTAATTCCTCCATTGTATTATTTATACAAAGCCTACAGTGTTGTCTTTCTATTTTATGTTTCTCTATTATTCAGTACAAAATACCTCAACCATTGTGATATTCTGTGATATTCTGATATTCTGAAATTGTGTTTTCCATTTACAAATAAATGGATTGGAAACATTTACAAACAGTATTCATATATTTATTCATTGTTTACTGTGATATAGTGTCTCTAACATTCATCTAACATTCATCTGTACTTCACAGCAAAGGATGGTCATGGAGTTTGACTTCCAGGCTGCCAACGCTCAGGTAAGCAACACTGCTAGTCTACACCTGCTGTTTACGAAGCATTTCATTTGAATTGACAATACATAGTTACGGTGTCAATATTAGGACATATACATAACTCGAGGGTGTCCTTCCATGGACATGTGATGCTGTCCCAATATGGGCACCATATCTGATGTACTGTGATGAAAATATGTTCAAATACAAAGAATAAGAATAATTGTGACAATGTGAATGGTTTTAAAATCATAAGATGAGGAACAAAGTGCCTGGAAAAGTTGAATAGTACACTGAAAAACTGAATTTGCCATAAGAAAAATGTTTGTTTCCCAATTATTTGTAGGCTCTCCAAGCTGGACAAGCCAGACCTGATCTAGAGATTGTGAGTGTTTGACAAAAGAAATACTTCAATAAATCACAATACATTTCCCATTCTAGATTGAAGTCAAACTTCTACTTTTACTGTAGTAGCCAGTGTGTGTTCCAATGTTACAGATCCTTCCTGTTGGTGGTGGAGTACCTGTAAGTAACCATAGCAACATAGTGAAATACATGTTCATGCTATTCAGTGCATCTCACTATAATACAGTGAATGTTCAATCCAGTCAATATCACAGATGTTAACTATCAGAATTGAGAAAGTCATGATGAAAGTGTGTATGTGTGTGTGTGTGTGTGTGTGTGTGTGTGTCAATCCATAGTCGGGTGGTTTCATCAAACAGGAGATCCCCCAGCCACTTGGCCAGGAGAGCGTTGAGATCGTGAGTGATCATCACCATATTAACATACAGTACACGTACACAGTAAGACAAATGTATTGTGTGTCTGCTAGCTTGTATCTATGACTCAATACCTTTCTCTCCTCTCCTCTAGTACCACCCCTTCAGCATCCAGGTTGCCCCACCTCCGCCTGCTCCTGCTGCACCTGCCCGTGTAAGACCCAAAACCTATCTGCCTTTATGTCCGCAACATACAGCAGGTGGCATTTTGAACATATTTGAAAGAAGTCCTGCTGAGATTGAAACAAGTCCAGCTGAGACTGAGGCTGTACAAACATGGACACTGTACATATTTACATATAGGAGCTACTGTGAAAGAGTCTCACTCAATCATGTTGAAAAACAAAGATTAAAAAAAAAATATATATATATATATATATAGTGTAATACAGAGGTGCTTGTTGATCATGGACTTTGGCTGTAAGTCCATGTCATTTTAAAATGAAAATATACTGATTTCCAATATTTTATAGTGGGTTACTTTAAAGCTACTGTCAAAAAAGCTGGGAACAGTGTTGTCAACCATTAATTTAGCCATTGAATAAGGGATGTGAAATGAAACAACTGTTCAAATAGGAGTGCTGATTGGTTAATTGGCAACCACTGTCATTGCAGACTCATACATCCGATGAGGAAGATGAATAGAGATGTAAGTAAGACCTTTGCTCTACCCTATGATACACACATGTACAGCCATATTTAAACTCATGAATTGCTGATTTCCTTAACCGTTCTGTCACAGAGCAATGCAATAGGCTTGATAATGCTGTTTGGTGCTAGTCTGCTTTGTAAGAAGACTGTTGACTTTGTATTTCAGTTTTTTTTTCAATCCCCCATTTTTTACTCGTTTCAGATTACCAATACTTGGAGATCTACAAAACCCTTCGATGAAACAACGAAGTCCTTCAACTCCAAAGCTGCTTTTAGTGTCCTAGATTGATTCAGTAAATGCAATGCTTAACCCTGCAAAAAACTAAGAGTAACATGGTGCTTAACAGATGGCTTGATGCATGAAAGCTTTGTGTAATTGTTTGTACTTGGCAGAATAATGTTAATAAAACCCCGCACATTTTTTTAACCAACCTTCTCCATACCATGCTTAAATTTTCTTTTTTGTCTCTGCTTGTTAGTCTGTGGCATTGATGACATTCAGCATTCAAATAATTACAGTTCTTCTCAATCGCGTACGCATTTTTGGAAGAATGTTGTCAATTTTCTAAACAGTGTACACAAGACACAAAACTCATTGTCGTACATTTTCCAAATGTTGTTACCTTCTTAAAACAGCAAATACTATAAAAAAAACAATATGATACTATAAAAACTATAGGATACCCACAAAACTGCAATAACATCCATAAAAAGAACAAGACGGTCTGCAAAAAGATGAACACAACCATACATACAATATATATACAAAAGTATGTGGACACCCCTTCAAATTAGTGGATTTGGCTATTTCAGACACGCCCATTGCTGACAGATGTATAAAATCGAGCACACAGCCATGCAATCTCCATAGACAAACATTGACAGTAAAATGGCCTTACTGAAGAGCTCAGTGACTTTCAACGTGGCACCGTCACAGGATGCCACCTTTTCATCAAGTCACTTCGTCAAATGTATGCCCTGCTAGAGCTGCCCCGGTCAACTGTAAGTGCTGTTATTGTGAAGTGGAAATGTCTAGGAGCAACAACGGCTCAGCCGCGAAGTGGTAGGCCACACAAGCTCATAGAACGGGACAGCCGAGTGCTGAAGCCCGTAACGCGTATAAATCTTCTGTCCTCGGCTGCAATACTCACTACCGAGATCCAAACTGCCTCTGGTAGCAATGTCAGCACAAGAACTGTTCGTCGGGAGCTTCATGAAATGGGTTTCCATGGCCGAGCAGCAGAACACAAGCCTAAGATCACCATGTGCAATGCCAAGCGTCGGCTGGAGAGGTGTAAAGCTCGCTGCCATTGGACTCTGGAGCAGTGGAAATGCGTTCTCTGGAGTGATGAATCACGCTTCACCATCTGGCAGACCGACGGACAAATCTGGGTTTGAGGGATGCCAGGAGAATGCTACCTGCCCCAATGCATAGTGCCAACTGTACTCCTGAGTGGCACAGTGGTCTAAGGCACTGCATCGCAGTGCTAACTGTGCCACTAGAGATCCTGGTTCGAATCCAGGCTCTGTCGCAGCCGGCCGCGACCGGGAGACTCATGGGCGGTGCACAATTGGCCCAGGGTAGGGGAGGGAATGGCCGGCAGGGATGTAGCTCAGTTGATAGAGAATGGCGTTTGCAACGCCAGGGTTGTGGGTTCGATTCCCACGGGGGGCCAGTATAAAAAAAAAATATATTAAAAAGTATTCACTAACTGTAAGTCGCTCTGGATAAGAGCGTCTGCTAAATGACTAAAATGTCAAATGTAAATGTAAAGTTTGGTGGAGGAGGAATAATGGTCTGGGGCTGTTTTCCATGGTTTGGGCTATGCCCCTTAGTTCCAGTGAAGGGAAATCTTAACACTACAGCATACAATGACATTCTGGACGATTCTGTGCTTCAAGCTTTGTATCAACAGTTTGGTGAAAGGCCCTTTCCTGTTTTAGAATGACAATGCTCCCGTGCACAAAGTGAGGTTCATACAGAAATGGTTTGTCGAGATCGGTGTGGAAGAACTTCACTGGCCTGCACAGAGCCCTGACCTTAACCCCATCTAACACCTTTGGGATGAACTGGAACGTCGACTGCGAGCCAGGCCTAATCGCCCAACATCAATGCCCGACCTCACTAATGATCTTGTGGCTGAATGGAAGCAAGTCCCCACAGCAATGTTCCAACATCTAGTGGAAAGCCTTCCCAGAAGAGTGGAGGCTGTTATAGCAGCAAAGGGGGGACCAACTCCATCTTAATGATTTTGGAATATACAGTGGGGAAAAAAAGTATTTAGTCAGCCACCAATTGTGCAAGTTCTCCCACTTAAAAAGATGAGAGAGGCCTGTAATTTTCATCATAGGTACACATCAATTATGACAGACAAATTGAGGAAGAAATTCCAGAAAATCACATTGTAGGATTTTTTATGAATTTATTTGCAAATTATGGTGTAAAATAAGTATTTGGTCACCTACAAACAAGCAAGATTTTTGGCTCTCACAGACCTGTAACTTCTTCTTTAAGAGGGTCCTCTGTCCTCCACTCGTTACCTGTATTAATGGCACCTGTTTGAACTTGTTATCAGTATAAAAGACACCTGTCCACAACCTCAAACAGTCACACTCCAAACTCCACTATGGCCAAGACCAAAGAGCTGTCAAAGGACACCAGAAACAAAATTGTAGACCTGCACCAGGCTGGGAAGACTGAATCTGCAATAGGTAAGCAGCTTGGTTTGAAGAAATCAACTGTGGGAGCAATTATTAGGAAATGGAAGACATATAAGACCACTGATAATCTCCCTCGATCTGGGGCTCCACGCAAGATCTCACCCCATGGGGTCAAAATAATCACAAGAACGGTGAGCAAAAATCCCAGAACCACACGGGGGGACCTAGTGAATGACCTGCAGAGTGCTGGGACCAAAGTAACAAAGCCTACCATCAGTAACACACTACGCCGCCAGGGACTCAAATCCTGCAGTGCCAGACGTGTCCCCCTGCTTAAGCCAGTACATGTCCAGGCCCGTCTGAAGTTTGCTAGAGTGCATTTGGATGATCCAGAAGAGGATTGGGAGAATGTCATATGGTCAGATGAAACCAAAATAGAACTTTTTGGTAAAAACTCAACTCGTCGTGTTTGGAGACAAAGAATGCTGAGTTGCATCCAAAGAACACCATACCTACTGTGAAGCATGGGGGTGGAAACATCATGCTTTGGGGCTGTTTTTCTGCAAAGGGACCAGGACGACTGATCCGTGTAAAGGAAAGAATGAATGGTGCCATGTATCGTGAGATTTTAAGTGAAAACCTCCTTCCATCTGAAAGGGCATTGAAGATTAAACGTGGCTGGGTCTTTCAGCATGACAATGATCCCAAACACACCGCCCGGGCAACGAAGGAGTGGCTTCGTAAGAAGCATTTCAAGGTCCTGGAGTGGCCTAGCCAGTCTCCAGATCTCAACCCCATAGAAAATCTTTGGAGGGAGTTGAAAGTCCGTGTTGCCCAGCGACAGCCCCAAAATATCATTGCTCTAGAGGAGATCTGCATGGAGGAATGGGCCAAAATACCAGCAACAGTGTGTGAAAACCTTGTGAAGACTTACAGAAAACGTTTGACCTGTGTCATTGCCAACAAAGAGTATATAACAAAGTATTGAGAAACTTTTGTTATTGACCAAATACTTATTTTCCACCATAATTTGCAAATAAATTCATAAAAAATCCTACAATGTGATTTTCTGGATTTTCTTTTCTCATTTTGTCTGTCATAGTTGACGTGTACCTATGATGAAAATTACAGGCCTCTCTCATCTTTTTTAGTGGGAGAACTTGCACAATTGGTGGCTGACTAAATACTTTTTTTCCCCACTGTATATACAGTGAGGGAAAAAAGTATTTGATCCCCTGCTGATTTTGTACGTTTGCCCACTGACAAAGAAATGATCGGTCTATAATTATAATGGTAGGTTTATTTGAACAGTGAGAGACAGAATAACAACAAAAAAATCCAGAAAAACGCATGTAATTTTTTAAATAAATTGTCTTGCATTTTAATGAGGGAAATAAGTATTTGACCCCTCTGCAAAACATGACTTAGTACTTGGTGGCAAAACCCTTGTTGGCAATCACAGAGGTCAGACGTTTCTTGTAGTTGGCCACCAGGTTTGCACACATCTCAGGAGGGATTTTGTTCCACTCCTCTTTGCTGATATATATATATATATATATATATATATATATATATATTGAAGTGAAGGTAGCCTTTTGTGCTGAGATTTAACACACACAATCCACTGATAATTGGATAAGAGCGTCTGCTAAATGACGTAAATGTAAATGTAATAATTGTAAATAAAAGTCCCAATACAAATTTCCCTCTCACTTTCATAGTTTAGCCATAATTTAACAAATTATGTGATCACGTGATCAGTCTTCCGAAGCACGCGGAGAGAAGTCTCAGTAGTGATGTAAAACAGATAACAGCCAAGGAAATTCCAATGCATTTCAGTGCAGACTTTCTATTGGTTCAAATCACCTCCACTTCAAAGATATGATTTCATATTAAACCAAAATGCGACTGAACAACTGCAGTGTCTTTTCATTATCAAAGCAAAGATCTTTCTAGCATATTACCTTGCAAAGCAAGCCCTTTAGGGTATCTAGTAGAATGCTTCAAGCCTTTCCCAGGCACCGGACAAATTGATCATCAATACCGTCTGTCTGTCTAGCTTAATCTAAAGCTATTGCTGTTGCAGCACAAGAGACTAGCTACTTCAAATAAAACAAAAATAGTATCTATATATTCTCAGACCTTGTCCAATGTACTTCTAGCAAATTACTTTGGCAATGTCAGTGTGCAGGCTAGCTAGCCAGCCTAGCTAAGTAGCTACCCATTCAGACTTTAAAACTGCAATAAAAAAACAACCATTGAAAATAATTAAGGGCCACATTAATTATGAGAATATGTGGCCCATATAATCTATCATCATAAAGTGATTTTGTGGCCAATATTCCAATAGACTGTAAACAAATCAACCTTGCTATATAGATAGATAGCGTTGCAAGCATGCTAACCAAGAAAATAGCTTTGCCAACAAAGTAAGATTGCCAGTCTAACATTTAAAAAAAGCAGTCCAATCTTGGTACCAACGATGAAAAAGTTAGTCCTCGTCATTCTTACTACAAAACATCTTTAGCAATAGATGCATGATTCTGCAGCTGTGGAGGGAGTTCCTTTTTAGAAGTCATTGCTTTTTTTTGTTAACAAGACCAAAAATAAGAAAATTCAACTAAAGTCAGTTTTCAAATGTATGTTATCATATAGTGAGGATAAGACTACTAGGTGGAATACTATGCCTCTGTGTTGTTAGTTTTGCGAAGAAATAACATACAGTTGAAGTCGGAAGTTTACATACACCTTAGCCAAATACATTTAAACTGAGTTTTTCACAATTCCATTTAATCCTAGTAAAATTCCCTGTCTTAGGTCAGTTAGGATCACCACTTTATTTTAAGAATGTGAAATGTCAGAATAATAGATAGATTTATTTCATCACATTCCCAGTGGGTCAGAAGTTTACATACACTCAATTAGTATTTGGTAGCATTGCCTTTAAATTGTTTAACTTGGGTCAAACGTGTTGGGTAGCCTTCCACAAGCTTCCCACAATAAGTTGGGAATTTTGGCCCATTCCTCCTGACAGAGTCAGGTTTGTAGGCCTCCTTGCTCGCACACGCTTTTTCAGTTCTGCCCACAAATGTTCTATAGGATTGAGGTCAGGGCTTTGTGATGGCCACTCCAATACTTGCCATTTTGCCACAACTTTGGAAGTATGCTTGGGGTCATTGTCCATTTGGAAGACCCATTTGCGACCAAGCTTTAACTTCCTGACTGATGTCTTGAGATGTTGCTTCTGTCAGCGTCTGGGTGAAGTGGGGAAACGGAATCAGGCGCAGGACACAGAACTGAGAGATAAATGGCTTTACTAGACTCAAAGTAAACCATAGCAAACCCTCCACGCAGGGAAGAGCAAAACAACAGCTCAACAGACGACGTAACAGAGAACAATCACGCACACACCCAGGAGGGAAAACAGAGGTAATATAGGGAAACTAATAAGCCTAATGAGTAACAGGTGTGAATAATAAAGACAGAACTAGTGAGACACAGAAACATCGATCGTGGCAGCTAGTACTCCGGTGACGACGACCGCCGAAGCCTGCCCGAGCGAGGAGGAGGGGCAGCCTCGGCCCCCCCTCCCGACACGCGGATCCAGCCGTGCATCGACACCGGCCTCGGGGACGGCCAGGAGGACGCGGAGCAGGGCGAGTCGGATGACGACGATGGAACTCCCTTAACAAGGAGGGATCGAGGATGTCCCTCCTGGGAACCCAGCTCCGTTCCTCCGGACCGTACCACTCCCACTCCACGAGATACTGCAGGCCTCCAACCCGACGCCTCGAATCCATGATGGAACGGACCGAGTACGCCGGTGCCCCCTCAATGTCCAATGGGGGTGGAGGAACCTCCCGTACCTCGGACTCCTGGAGCGGACCAGCTACCACCGGCCTGAGGAGAGACACATGGAACGAGGGGTTAATACGGTAATCAGGGGGGAGCTGTAACATATAACAAACCTTGTTCAACCTCCTCAGGACTTTAAAGGGCCCCACAAACCGCCGACCCAGCTTCCGGCAGGGCAGGCGAAGAGGCAGGTTTCGGGTCGAGAGCCAGACCCGGTCCACCGGTGCATAAACCGGAGCCTCACTGCGGTGGCGGTCGGCACTCGCCTTCTGTCTCCTAATCGCCCTTTGCAGGCGTACATGGGCAGCGTTCCATGTTTCCTCCGAGCGCCGAAACCATTCATCCACCGCAGGAACCTCGATCTGGCTCTGATGCCACGGTGCCAGGACCGGCTGGTAACCTAGTACACACTGAAAAGGAGACAGGTCAGTGGAGGAGTGGCGGAGGGAATTTTGTGTCATCTCTGCCCAGGGGATGTAAACTGACCAATCCCCCTGCCGGTCCTGGCAATACGACCACAGAAACCTACCCCCATCCTGGTTTACTCTCTCCACCTGCCCATTACTCTCGGGGTGAAAACCTGAGGTCAGGCTGACCGAGACCCCCAGATGGTCCATAAACGCCTTCCAGACCCTCGATGTGAACTGGGGACCCCGATCAGACACTATATACTCAGGCACCCCGTAGTGCCGGAAGATGTGTGTAAACAGGGCCTCTGCGGTCTGTAGGGCAGTAGGGAGACCGGGCAAAGGAATGAGACGACAGGACTTAGAAAACCGATCCACAACGACCAGGATCGTGGTGTTACCCTGTGACTGAAGAAGATCCGTAACAAAGTCCACCGATAGGTGTGACCACGGCCGCTTTGGAACGGGGAGAGGTTGTAATTTACCTCTGGGCAGGTGTCTAGGTGCCTTGCACTGGGCGCACACCGAACAGGAAGAAACATAAACCCTCACGTCCTGAGCTAAGGTAGGCCACCAGTACTTCCCACTAAGACAGCGCACTGTCCGACGCACAAGCCACTGGACACTGGGGGGGAGTGGGCTCCGTGCGTAATGCCCGCTCGATGTCCGCGTCAACCTCCCATACCACCGGTGCCACCAGACAAGAAGCCTGACGAGGATTCAGTCTCCTCGCTGCCCGAATGTACTCCAGATTGCGGTGGTCAGTCAAAATGAGAAAAGGGTGTTTAGCCCCCTCAAGCCAATGTCTCCACACCTTAAGAGCTTTCACAACAGCTAACAGCTCCCGATCCCCCACGTCATAGTTTTGCTCCGCCGGGCTGAGTTTCTTTAAGAAAGCACAGGGGCGGAGTTTGGGAGGCGTACCCGAACGCTGAGACAGTACAGCTCCTATCCCCGCCTCGGACGCGTCCACCTCGACTATGAATTGCAAGGAAGGATCCGGATGAGCCAGCACGGGAGCTGTGGTGAACAGTGCCTTCAGCTGACCAAAAGTCCTGTTCGCCTAAGCTGACCACTGCAGGCGCACCGATCCGCCCTTTAGCAAAGAGGTTATGGGAGCTGCTACCTGGCCAAAGCCCCAGATACATTTCCGGTAGTAGTTGGCAAAACCCAAAAATCGCTGCACCTTTACCGTGGTAGGATTCGGCCAATTACGCATGGCTGAAATGCGGTCACACTCCATCTCGACCCCTGACTCTGACAAGCGGTATCCTAAGAAGGAGACGGACTGTTTGAAGAACAGACATTTCTCAGCCTTAACGTACAGGTCATGCTCCAACAGTCTACCAAGCACCTTGCGCACCAGGGTGTCACGGATTCTGCCGAGACTGCTCCTCCTCCTGGTTCGGGCAGGCTTCGGCGTTCGCCGTCCCCGGAGTACTAGCTGCCACCGCTCTATGTTTCGTAGTGTGATTGCTTTTGTCTGTCTTTTACACCTGTGTCCATTTGTGTGTTGATTACTTGTCTTATAAGTTCCTTGTTTTGCATTAGTCTGATTGTGTGTTGTTATTTTCTGCCTGTCGTGCAGAGCTGCGTGTCTGCACTCTGTCTTTGTTTGGGATTATTGTTTACGCGTGTTTGCGTAATTGCCTCGCCTCCGTCTGTCTTCGAGGTCGTGTTTTGTTTGTTGCTCTTTGGACTATTAAAGTCTTTTGGACGTATCCTCTGTGTCCTGCGCCTGACTCCTCCACCACATCCACATCGGAACTACTGACAGAACAACACACCTATACTATGGAGTCAGCAGGAACAGCGGCGGCACCCGAATCCCTGGAAGACCGGATCAGCTACCAAGACACCATGATCCGGCAACTTGGGGCCGCCATGGACGAGGTGTCCAACACTCTGCGCCGGTTGGTGACTCGAGAGGTGCCCACGCACTCTTACACCATCCCATCACCAACGGCCAGTCCTCCTCTCTCAGCACCGGAACCCAGTGGCATTCGGCTCTCGCTCCCGAGGGCATATCACGGTTCTGCAGCCGGGTGTCAGGGATTCCTCCTGCAGGTGGAACTCTACCTGGCCACCATACACCCGGCGCCCTCGGGATACGAGAGCGTCTCCGCCCTCATCTCCTGTCTATCCGGCAAGGCGTTGGAGTGGGCCAACGCCGAATGGAGGGGAATAGATGCCGCTACCATCACCTACGCGGAGTTCTCCCGCCGCTTCAGGGCTGTCTTCGATCATCCACCTGAGGGGAAAGCGGCGGGAGAGCGTCTGTTCCACCTCCGACAGGGGAAGAGGAGCGCACAGGAGTTCGCACTGGAGTTCCGGACACTAGCGGCGGATGCGGGGTGGAATGAGAGGGCCCTCATCGACCACTACCGGTGTAGCCTACGAGAGGACGTTCGTCGTGAGCTGGCCTGCAGGGACACCAACCTGTCGTTCGACCAGTTGGTGGACATTTCCATCCGTCTAGACACCCTGCTGGCTACCCGCGGACGTCCCGAGTGGGGGTCGTCCATTCCACCCTCCAGCACCTCCGAGCCGATTCCCATGGAGCTCGGGGGTGCTGGCACTAGAGAGAGGAGGAGAGAGAACCCGAGGGGGGCCATCCCCTGCACCAACTGTGGTCGTGGAGGACACACCGCGGCCAGGTGCTGGGGAGGGTCTCCTGGGAGAGGGGACAACAGGTCACGCACTGGGGAGTCATTTCAGGTGAGTAGGCGCCCCACTTACCCAGAGCTTTCTGTTGGTCACATGAGTATTCCTGTGAGATTTCCACAGGTGGCACCTCATTCCCAGCATAAGGCGCTAGTAGATTCAGGCGCAGCTGGGAACTTTATTGATCGGGCATTTTGTTGTAGGTTAGGAATTCCCCTTCGGCTGGTAGAAGCTCCATTTCCTGTCCACGCCTTAGACAGCCGGCCGTTGGGGTCGGGCCTGATCAGGGAGGTCACAGCACCACTGACGATGACGACGCAGGGGGGTCATGAGGAGATCATTCAGTTTTATCTGATTGACTCTCCTGCATACCCCGTGGTGTTGGGGCTTCCCTGGTTAAGCACCCATGATCCTACCATTGCGTGGCAACAGAGGGCTCTTATGGAGTGGTCTGCCCAGTGTGTAGGGAGATGTCTAGGTGTTTCCGTAGGGGCGACCTCGGTAGAGAGTCCGAACCAAGTGCCCGCACTGCGCATTCCCCCTGAGTATGAGGACTTAGCACTTGTGTTCAGCAAATCGAGGGCAACACGGCTACCTCCTCATAGACAGGGGGACTGTGCGATAAATCTCCAAACAGGAGCGGCTCTTCCACGGAGTCGTGTGTATCCCCTGTCTCAAGAGGAGACAGCGGCTATGGAGACTTACATAGCCGAGTCCTTGGCACAGGGATACATACGGTCCTCCACTTCCCCGGTTTCCTCGAGTTTCTTCTTTGTGAAGAAGAAGGACGGGGGATTGCGCCCGTGTATTGATTACCGTAGTCTCAATCAGATCACAGTTAAGTACAGTTACCCACTTCCACTGATTGCGACTATGACGGAATCGTTACGCGGAGCGCAGTTCTTCACAAAGTTGGATCTCAGGAGCGCGTACAATCTGGTGCGCATTAGGGAGGGGGATGAATGGAAAACAGCATTTAGCACCACCTCAGGTCATTACGAGTATCTCGTCATGCCATACGGGTTAATGAATGCTCCTTCAGTCTTCCAATCCTTTGTTGACGAGATTTTCCGGGACATGCATGGGCAGGGTGTAGTAGTGTACATCGACGACATCCTAGTGTACTCTTCTACACGAGCCGAGCATGTAGCCCAGGTGCGCCGAGTGTTGAGAAGACTGTTGGAGCATGACTTGTATGTCAAGGCAGAGAAATGCCTGTTCTTCCAGGAGTCCGTCTCCTTTTTGGGTTATCGGTTGTCCGCGTCTGGTGTGGAGATAGAGGTAGACCGTGTATCGGCCGTGCGTAATTGGCAAACTCCAACCACTGTAAAAGAGGTGCAGCAGTTCTTGGGTTTTGCTAATTACTACCGGAGGTTTATTTGGGGTTTTGGACAAGTTGCAGCTCCCATTACGTCCCTGCTAAAGGGGGTCCGGTTCGTTTGCAGTGGTCGGCTGAGGCGGACAGGGCATTTGTCAAACTGAAGAACCTGTTCACCTCGGCCCCGGTGCTGGCGCATCCGGATCCCTCTTTACCATTCCAAGTAGAGGTAGACGCGTCCGAGACCGGTATTGGGGCAGTCCTGTCACAACGGTCCGGCACGCCACCTAAACTCCGCCCCTGTGCGTTCTACTCCAAGAAGCTCAGCTCGGCGGAGCGCAACTATGACGTTGGGGACAGGGAGCTGTTAGCCGTAGTCCAGGCCCTAAAGGTGTGGAGGCATTGGCTTGAGGGGGCTCAACACCCTTTCCTTTTCTGACTGATCACCGTAACCTGGAGTACATCCGGGCAGCTAGGAGATTGAACCCTCGTCAGGCTAGGTGGAACATGTTCCTAACCCGGTTTGTTTTTAAGATCACATACATCCCAGGGTCCCAGAATGGTAAGGCAGACGCCCTGTCCCGGCGGTATGACACAGAGGAGAGGTCCAACGAGCCTACTTCCATACTGCCGGAGTCTTGTTTGGTGGCTCCAGTGGTATGGGAGGTCGATGCGGAAATCGAGCGGGCACTGCGTACCGACCCTACTCCCCCCGAGTGTCCTGTGGGGCGGACGTACGTTCCGCTCGAGGTTCGTGATCGTCTTATTTATTGGGCTCATACATCACCCTCCTCTGGACATCCAGGTATTGGCCGGACCGTGCACTGTCTTAGCATGAAATACTGGTGGCCAACGTTAGCTAAGGATGTGAGGGTTTATGTCTCCTCCTGCTCGGTGTGTGCCCAGTGTAAGGCGCCTAGACATTTGCCCAGGGGTAAGTTACATCCCCTGCCCGTTCCACAACGACCATGGTCCCACCTATCGGTGGATTTTGTAACCGACCTACCCCCCTCCCAGGGGAATACCACCATTTTGGTCGTTGTGGATCGGTTTTCCAAGGCCTGTCGTCTCCTTCCAATGCCGGGTCTCCCTACTGCCCTACAAACCGCTGAGGCCCTATTTACCCATGTGTTCCGGCACTATGGGGTCCCCGAGGATATTGTGTCTGACCGAGGTCCCCAGTTCACCTCCAGAGTTTGGGGGGCGTTCATGGAACGATTGGGGGTCTCGGTAAGCCTTACCTCGGGGTACCACCCAGAGAGCAATGGGCAGGTGGAACGTGTTAACCAGGATGTGGGTAGGTTTTTGAGGTCCTATTGCCGGGACCGGCCGGAGGAGTGGTCTAGGTTCATCCCCTGGGCAGAGATGGCCCAGAACTCTCTCCGCCACTCCGCCACCAATTTAACACCTTTCCAGTGTGTTTTAGGTTATCAGCCGGTCCTGGCACCATGGCACGAGAGCCAGATCGAGGCCCCTGCGGTGGACGAGTGGATTCGGCGCTCGGAGGAGACGTGGGACGCTGCCCATGTCCATCTGCAGCGTGCCATCCGTCAACAAAAGGCGAGCGCCGATCGCCACCGCAGTGAGGGACCGGTGTACGCACCGGGAGATCGAGTCTGGCTCTCGACTCGAAACCTGCCCCTCCGCCTGCCCTGCCGGAAGCTGGGTCGGCGGTTTGTGGGGCCCTTCAAAGTCCTGAGAAGATTGAACGAGGTGTGTTACAGGTTACAACTGCCTATAGAGTACAAAAATATTAACCCCTCGTTCCATGTGTCTCTTCTCAGGCCGGTGGTAGCTGGCCCACTCCAAGAAGATGAGATAGGAGAGACCCCTCCGCCCCCTTTGGACATCGAGGGGGCCCCGGCGTACAGGGTCCGGACCATCTTGGACTCGAGGCGCCGGATGAGTGGTCTCCAGTATCTCGTGGAGTGGGAGGGGTACGGTCCGGAGGAACGGTGTTGGGTGCCCAGGAGGGACATCCTCGATCCATCCCTCCTGACTGAGTTCCACCGTGGGCATCCCACGCGCCCGGGTCCGCGTCCTCCTGGCCGTCCCCGAGGCCGGGGTCGGCGCACGGCTGGAGCCGCGCGTCAAGGGGGGGGTACTGTCACGGATTCTGCCGAGACTGCTCCTCCTCCTGGTTCGGGCAGGCTTCGGCGTTCGCCGTCCCCGGAGTACTAGCTGCCACCGCTCTATGTTTCGTAGTGTGATTGCTTTTGTCTGTCTTTTACACCTGTGTCCATTTGTGTGTTGATTACTTGTCTTATAAGTTCCTTGTTTTGCATTAGTCTGATTGTGTGTTGTTATTTTCTGCCTGTCGTGCAGAGCTGCGTGTCTGCACTCTGTCTTTGTTTGGGATTATTGTTTACGCGTGTTTGCGTAATTGCCTCGCCTCCGTCTGTCTTCGAGGTCGTGTTTTGTTTGTTGCTCTTTGGACTATTAAAGTCTTTTGGACGTATCCTCTGTGTCCTGCGCCTGACTCCTCCACCACATCCACATCGGAACTACTGACACAGGGACACATGCTTGTCGTGTGTAGCGGAGTATATTAGAATATCATCTATATACACCACTACACACTGTCCGTGCAGGTCCCTGAAAATCTCATCGACAAAGGATTGAAAGACTGAGGGAGCATTCATCAACCCGTGCGGCATGACGAGGTACTCATAGTGACCAGAGGTGGTACTAAATGCCGCCTTCCACTCGTCCCCCTCCCGGATACGGATCAGATTGTACGCGCTCCTGAGGTCCAATTTTGTGAAGAAGCGCGCCCCGTGCAATGACTCCGTCATACTAGCAATGAGAGGAAGAGGATAGCTGTATTTTACGGTTATCTGATTGAGACCTCGATAGTCAATGCACGGGCGTAAACCTCCATCCTTTTTCTTCACAAAAAAGAAAATTGAGGAGGCAGGGGAAGTGGATGGCCGAATGTATCCCTGTCCCAGAGATTCGGTGACATATGTCTCCATAGCCACCGTCTCCTCCTGTGACAGAGGATACACGTGACTCCTGGGAAGTGCAGCGCCCTTACGGAGATCTATCGCACAATCCCCTCATCGATGGGGTGGTAATTGAGTGGCCTTCTTTTTACAGAAGGCGAGAGCCAAATCAGCATATTCTGAGGGAATGTGCATTGGGGAGACATGGTTTGGACTCTCCACCGTGGTTGCCCCTACGGAAACACCTACACACCTTCCCGAGCACTGAGGTGACCATCCCTTAAGAGCCCTCTGTTGCCACGAAATACTGGGGTCATGGGTGGCTAGCCAGGGAAGGCCCAGCACCATGGGAAACGCAGGAGTATCAATAAGGAAGAGACTAATTCTCTCCTTATGACCCCCCTGTGTCTCCATCCGAAGTGGAACTGTGACCTCCCTAACCATACCTGACCCTAATGGGCGACTATCTAGGGCACGTATGGGGAAGGGCACATCTAAAGGCAATATAGGAATCCCTAATCTATGCGCAACCAGTCTATCCATGAAATTCCCAGCTGCGCCGGAATCTACGAGTGCCCTATGCTGGGAATGTGGGGAAAACTCAGGAAAAATAACATTTATCAACATGTGAGCAACAGGGAGCTCTGGGTGAGTTGGGTGCCTACTCACCTGGGATGGTCCCCCAGAACCCTGCCTGCTGCCTCGATTCCATGAGGGTCTTCTCCTGCACCGGCCCGCAGTGTGTCCTCTGCAGCCACAGTTGGTGCAGGAGACCACCCCCTTGCTCGTTCTCTCTGCATCAGCACTTCCAAGCTCCATGGGTGTGGACTCGGAAGTGCTGGGGGATGGACTGGACGGACCCTGATCTGGACGTCCGCGGGTAGCCAACAGGTAATTAGGCCGGATCGATAAATCTACCAGCTGGTCCAGGTTAAGATTAGTGTCCCTGCAGGCCAGCTTCCGACGAACGTCCTCCCGTAGACTGCATCGGTAGTGATCAATCAGGGCCCTCTCGTTCCATCCCGCGCTGGCTGCCAGTGTCCTGAAATCCAGGGCGAATTCCTGTGCGCTCCTCCCTCCCTGGCTGAGGTGAAACAGACGCTCCCCCGCCGCTCTCCCCTCAGGCGGATGATCGAATACTGCCAGGAAACGGCTGTTAAAATCCTCATAACGAACGGACTCAGCGTCTATTCCACCCCACTCCGTGTTGGCCCATTCCAGGGCTCTGCCCGACAGACAGGAGATGAGGGCGGACACGCTCTCGTATCCCGAGGGAGCCGAGTGGATGGTGGCCAGGTAAAGCTCCACCTGGAGCAGGAAACCCTTACACCCGGCAGCTGTCCCATCGTATTCCCTCGGGAGCGAGAGCCGAATACCACTGGACCCAGGGTTTGAGGGTCTTGATGGAGGAGAAATCGGCGAAGGAGGAGGTGTAGAAAACCCAACTCTTTCCCATCGATCCATGGTGTTGATCACTTGATCCAGAGCCGAACCTAGTCTCTGCAGCATGGTCGCGTGCTGGTGGATGCGTTCCTCCACCGAAGCGCTGGTATCGGGCGTGCTTGCTGACTCCATAAAGGGTGCGTGATTCTGTCAGCGTCTGGGTGAAGTGGGGAAACGGAATCAGGCGCAGGACACAGAACTGAGAGATAAATGTCTTTACTAGACTCAAAGTAAACCATAGCAAACCCTCCATGCAGGGAAGAGCACAACAACAGCTCAACAGACGACGTAACAAAGAACAATCACGCACACACCCAGGAGGGAAAACAGAGGTAATATAGGGAAACTAATAAGTCTAATGAGTAACAGGTGTGAATAATAAAGACAGAACTAGTGAGACACAGAAACATCGATCGGTGGCAGCTAGTACTCCGGTGACGACGACCGCCGAAGCCTGCCCGAGCGAGGAGGAGGGACAGCCTCGGCCGTATCCGTGACAGCTTCAATATATCTACAAAATGTTCTTCGGCTTACAAGGTCCCCCTTTTTCCTCCAAACATAACGATTGTCATTGTGGCCAATTATATTTGTTTCATCAGACCAGAGGACATTTCTCCAAAAAGTACGATCTTTGTCCCCATGTGCAGTTGCAAACTGTAGTCTGGTTTTTTATGGTGGTTTTGGAGCAGTGGATTCTTCCTTGCTGAGCGGCCTTTTAGGTTATGTCGATATAGGACTCGTTTTACTGTGGATATAGATACTTTTGTACCTGTTTCCTCCAGCATCTTCACAAGGTCCTTTGCTGTTGTTCTGGGATTGATTTGCACGTTCATCTCTAGGAAACAGAATGCGTCTCCTTCCTGAGCGGTATGACGGCTGCGTGGTCCCATGGTGTTATACTTGCGTACTATGGTTTGTACAGATGAACGTGGTACCTTCAGGTGTTTGGAAATAACTCCCAAGGATGAACCAGACTTGTGGAGGTCTACAATTTTTTTACTGAGGTCTTGGCTGATTTCTTTTGATTTTCCCATGATGTCAAGCAAAGAGGCACTGAGTTTGAAGGTAGGCCTTGAAATACATCCACAGGTACACCTCCAATTGACTCAAATGATGTCAATTAGCCTATCAGAACCTTCTAAAGCCATGACATCATTTTCTGGAATTTTCCAAGCTGTTTAAAGGCATAGTCAACGTATGTAAACGTCTGACCCACTGGAATTGTGATACAATGAATTATAAGTGAAATAATCTGTCTGTAAACAATTGTTAGAAAAATTACTTGTGTCATGCATAAAGTAGATGTCCTAACCGACTTGCCAAAACTATAGTTTGTTAACAAGAAATGTGTGGAGTGGTTGAAAAACGAGTTTTAATGAATCCAACTTAAGTGTTCACTTTAAAGGTAGACTCATCTATACACAAAGTAAACAGCAGTATCGGATCAACTTGCTCAACAACTAAGAGAGCAAAGCGCAAGACTAAACTTCTCCACAGTATACACGTGTATATTCACAGCACAGGAGGCTGCTGAGGTTGCTGATGGGAGGACGGCTCATAATAATGGCAAGAATGGAGTGAATGGAATGTTATCAAACACATGGAAAACGTGTTTGATGTGTTCGATATGATTCCATTGATTGCATTATTATGATATTTTTGTCCTTTCTGCTATTAGCCCATACAAACGCATTGAATAACAGATTCACTACATTGAACAACAGATAGTCCCCCCCAAAAAATCTAAAGGAAGTTTGTCCTGAAGTGTCGGCCCAATTATTATAATTTTTACATGTATTTAACCCCTTATTTTTGGCACTAAACAGTATCAATATACAGTATACTTCCATGCATTTTTTCAACTGGTACCTGGGGACCTTCAGACGAGTCTTGTAAGGCCTGTGGGAATTCTAGAGCAAAACAACCGACATGTACATGTTCGTGAGAGTCTCGCCTTTCCACAGGGGTGTGTAGCCCAAATTGTTCGGACGCTACAGACAGAAGTTGGCAGATTGGCTGTACCGACTTCAGACGAGTCCCAAGATGCTTGCGGGGAGTAAAACAGAGTACAAACTAGCCATACAAAACATAGTTATGTAAATATCTGTCAGTTTAAGCTAGAAATGTCAGTTTCAATCCACTGCATCCGCCGATGTCGCACTTCCGTATCTGCGTTGAAAGGTGACAGAGCTAGAGCGGTGTTTGTCAGACCATGAGACACGGTTTGGCCTAAATACTATTATGACCACCCTATGGAAAGATGCGACTCTCACGAACACGATGGTGTGATCAATTGGATTGGTGATTAACTTTATCAACTTACAGTATACCTGATGTTATATTTGTGTTATTGTTTAAGAAAAGCTTAAATGAATTGTTGTTGAATATGGTTGGTTTACTATAATTTCCCACAGGGAAATAAAAAGCTGGTTACATTCAGACTCAAAGTGTTAAAAAACTACAGTTGATGCTTTGAAAGCAGGGCAAAGATTACAGTAACCAAGCAGGTTACACACTTAAAGACCGTACAATATCATACAATATCATTGGATATAGCAATATCATCATACAATATCATTGGATATAGCAAATTCACTGACAGCATTTGGATTGAATTCAAATGTACAAAATAATATTCCTGGTTTGCGATAAGATATGATGTGCTTTACAATAAATGTGCTGAAGTGTGCACTATTGCAGACAGTGTAATTAGCCATGCTCTGCTATTATGATTACTATACTATATCTGACCACTGTCATTTACCAAAGCTCACGACTAGACAGCCATATTATCATTCGCTAAGTGATGTCACAGCAGGTCAATGTTGGTTGGCTGAATTCTCAGCTGACACTGTTTAAAAGCAGAGATAGCACTCTGCACTGTATGACCCTCCATATTCCTCATCTATACTGGTATCACCAAAGGTAATGTGGCTAGAACTTGTCTATTCAAAATGCATTTTATCTGGATGTTGTACAACGCAATGGTATGGGATTCTTTATTCTTATGAATTTACAGAATGCTTTGGGTGCCTAAGGATTCTCATTCTCAAAATTGCAAGCGTTAACTTTAATAGAGTTACATTTAACAATCAAAGTGTCTCTGTAGTGTCCCACACTACACAGAGTTAATGTTAGACTTTTAAAAGTATTAGGTTTTTAAGACTTTCACTGAATTTCTGTAAGCAATATGTTAAAAATGAACACTGACCAACACCGGTTATTGTTGCAGTCATTCAACACTGGTGTCCAGTGTTAAAATCTGTCTTATCTAATAGAGTTGACTATTTTTCGACACTGTAGGGTGTTAACTTAAAATTATACATCTCTTTCATGTGCAAGGTTCTCCTTCGAAAATGAAGTTCACCATTATGTGCCTTTGTTTGGCCAGCTCAATATCTGCTGCTCCAGTAAGTTTGAAAAATGGGCAAGGAACACTTTACTACTGTATTTCTCAAGAATTTGAATCCGCATAGAAGTGGATACGCATGGATGCGTGTCACAATGGAAAACATTTAAACACAACGGGAGACACCCTCATCATATTTGGAGACAGGTTATTGACATGGCATCGCTACTGTAGCTAGTTTATAAGCAATTGTTAACTAACTGTTTGAGCTGGCTAGCTAATCATCTTGACTAACTATGGGGCAAAACAATTCACTTAGCCTATTAGTTAAGTACCTTTTGATATTCTATCTCCACTTTCCAATCGTATTATGATCTATTACCAGAATCTGGACTTAAAATAACATAGTTGGGTGTTAAGAGTTCAGAGCACATTATTCACATCTCATTTTCCACTGTGTGTCTGTAAACAGTCTGTCATTTCTTTATATTGACTATGGTTTAGTCAAAATTGTGATTGTTAAATATTTGTTCAATATTCACAGCTTCAACCTTTCTTCAATTACTTGCCCCACTATGGGGGTCCAAGGCAATCAGGACCACCCACACAAGTAAGAACACATGCACATTGTAATATACTACTGCATTCTGTTGGTCACCTTCTTTCTTAGGTGTGGTTCAACATAGTATGAAACAAAACATAACATTAAATGATTAAGTACTGAAATGTATTTATTAGGAGACTTTTGTTTGTTTGACCTTTGACCCAAGTGTTTCATCCCCAGGTGAATGAGGTACTCTACCCAGCAGGCCAGCCTTACCCTCAGCCTGGACTCAACAGCCCTGTCAGCATGGAAATAGTGCGCTCTTATATCATCTTCACTATGTGACCTCTATTAGAACTCTCTAAAATGATATGATCTAAGTATTGTCTCTTTATCGACTTAATTATGACCTACTTACTAATTACTTAAGTTATTACTTACTTAAATATTTACTTTCACTTTACTTATCACTTGCCTATTTAATTCAGACTGTAATGAGTAATCATCTTGAACTGTAGCAGTTACACTGGAGTTTTGTCTTAATTACATAGCACAGTCATTTAATTTATTTGTAATGTGTAACTGTTTTGTTTTGTTTTACTTTATATTACAGGTGTTTCCACAGAGATTCCCTGGCAGGTCTAATGGTGGCCAAATCAATGGACCAGTAAATACTATAGATACTTCTCAAACATGCTTCACCTTTTTTAATATATTAACCATCTGCCACATTGAACATTCACTTTAACTTTCCCCTTTCTTTTCTTTCAGCAGTCCTATCTCTCTCAAGCCTTCATCAAATATTCCCTACCTAAGGCCCCAGGAAGAAAGAGTGTGGAAATCGTAAGTGTTACTTATCCCTCCTCAGAATTATAGGTGTTGTAGTATGTGTAGAGGTCTATCTCTTCAATTACAGCTATAGGAAATGCGATAGGCACTATTTAAGTTCTGTTGACTCATGACTTTAAGTGAGTAAAGTTATGACATGGTACATACCAAATTGCACAGCAGCAAATGAGGGTTTTGTAAGAGAACCCATCCATTTAATGTCTTACTCAAGCACAGATCACATTTAATGTATTTGATCTATACTGCAGTAGTTTAGTGATTGTTTCTCTGTTTCTTTTTTTTTCTCTTCATATTCAAGTACTACCCCTATGACTTTGTGCAGCAAAAGGTAATCCTGAAATCACTTACTTGTTTACAACCAGTAATGTTATCTCAGTGGGACCTAGATCAGAGTATGTGAGCAGAATTGAGCGGTTTAAAATCCAGCTCATCGCTCATGGAGTGGTGTTTGCGCACAGCTCCAGCACTTCACATCCTTTCCAACACTCTGCTAAAAACCGCTCTGCAGTCACAGAAAAAAACTGCTGCTCCAAATTCGCTCCATTCATTAAAATCACATCTATTTTTGGGACTACCTGGACCTACCATTTGGTTTTGAAGTACTGAAACCAAACCATATGATTTGAATGAAATGTATTTGAATAAACATGAAAAGGTGAATGTAAGAAGTGCACATCATTTCAAATAGGCTACATGTCATATTAAAGAGCATATAAACACTCCAAATAGGTCAGGAGCCAGACAGGGAGCCTAAGAAGGAACGAAAATAAATTATTTAGGCTATATTATTTCAATAATTTCCTACAAAGAAATACATTGTGAAGCATTTGCGAGTGCGACACAGTAGGCTGGTAGGGACATAAAGCACTCAGCATTTAAACAACATTTCGTTGTATTAAATCATTATAGTCTATAAATTGCGCATATAGGCTGTGACTTACTTAGGCAGAGTTGCAAAGAAAAAGCCAAATCTCAGACTGGCCAATAAAAAGAAAAGATTAAGATGGGCAAAAGAACACAGACACTGGACTTTTTCTTTGCAACTCTGCCTAGGTCAGCATCCTGGAGTCGCCTCTTCACTGTTGACGTTGAGACTGGTGGTTTGCAGGTACTATTTAATGAAGCTGCCAGTTGAGGACCTGTGAGGCGTCTGTTTCTCAAACTAGACACTCTAATGTATTTGTCCTCTTGCTCAGTTGTGCACAGAGGCCTCCCACTCCTCTTTCTATTCCGGTTAGAGCCAGTTTGCGCTGTTCTGTGAAGGGAGTAGTACACAGGGTTGGCAATTTCTCGTATGGAATAGCCTTCATTTCTCAGAACAAGACTAGACTGACGAGTTTCAGAAGAAAGTTATTTGTTTCTGGACATTTTGATCCTGTAATCGAACCCACAACTGCTGATGCTCCAGATACTCAACTAGTCTCAATAATGCCAGTTTTAATGCTTCTTTAATCAGCACAACAGTTTTCAGCTGTGCTAACATAATTGCAAGGGTTTTCTAATGATCAATTAGCCTTTTAAAATGATAAACTTGGATTAGCAAACACAACATGCCATTGGAACACAGGACTGATGGTTGCTGATAATGGGCCTCTGTACGCCTATGTAGATATTCCATAAAAAATCTGCAGTTTCCAGCTACAATAGCCATTTACAACATTAACAATGTCTACACTGTATTTCTGATCAATTTGATGTTATTTTAATGGACAACAAAATAGCTTTTATTTCGAAAACAAGGACGTTTCCAAGTGACCCCAAACTTTTGAACGGTAGTGTATATATACTCTGACCTGGATATATCAAGGTTAAATATAAATAATGTGTTCAATCTGGTGTAAACATTTGTATCTTATTTTATCCATTCTGTCTTTAAAGCAAGTTTGAGATATTTGTTTTTGTTTTAGATGATGCCAAATATCCCTCAGATGCCACCGATTCCAAACGTGAGAACAAAGTTTTATCAATCAATTTTATTTTATAAACATTTCATGAATTGTCGGATTTTATGTATTTATTTGCTTTATTTTTTGCATTATTTTTGTTTTATCGTTTCACAGCTGTTCCCATATGAATACCAACCACAAACTGTGCCACAGCAAATACCCAATGTAGGACATCCCTTTATTGACCTTTAGTTATTGATTTGATTTGATTTGATGGGTGCAAAGATGTACATGTTTCCTTGACTACAGATGCCAAAGAGCAGGGGGCAAAGTGGGGTATTGCAGGGGGTCTGCGGCCAAATCTAAAAATATATACGATTTATATACTTTTTTTATGAATATTGCTAGTAACAATTGATTAAACAAATTTTGGACAAGGGATCAGTGGAAAGAGTTTAGAGGCTGCAATACAATGCAATGTAATATTATTAATTCACAATTTATGTTCTTAGCCCTTATATGCACAACATGGGCCTGGGAGGCTCACAGGGATATTGGTATCCACAGTAGTGATCAATTATAAAAATGTTGACAAAATTCTTCTTGTATTTCCCTAAACATTTGATTTGAACATAATTCACTGTCGTTCAAGCTTTAAAACTGCTAAATGTTATCTCTGCCCCAAGGCAACATTTTCAGAATTGCAAGAAATTAACTTTAAAACTGCCTTTAAAATGTTATTTCCAGGGTCCGAGAGTTGATTAATCCGGCCATCCACTGCAGAAGTCATAGTAAAACTGCTTGTATGATATTGATATCGCACTCTAAAGTAGGAGTTGTGTTCTGATGTTATGAGGGGGTCCCTGATGAATTTGCTATCACAAAAGGCATCCCAGACGCAAACAAGTTTGGAAACCTCTGCTCTAGTGTCCAAGACTACAGGTGCTCTTTTTTCTGCAGATCCCATTCCCACCACAGAACTCCCAACTTCCTCATTCCCAGGATCCTTTGCAGCCAGCTCAGCAGGAGCAGCCAGTGCAGACAGGCCAGGTTGTAAATCTAGAACTTTATCTATCATAACTATATCTACAACTCCTTTACTGAATGTCATTTGCAAGTGATTTACCTTCTTTTCACCTACTCTTTTACTATATGTCATCTGTGGCTTAAGGAATACAACAATGATAGTGAACTTTTGACTGAAATACAACTACTTTCCTGAACATATTGTTCAAGTGATTTATCTTTTTTCTACATACTCTTTTACAAGATGTCATCTATATCTTAGGGGGAATCCAAGAATGACAGTGATCTTTTTCTTGGTCCACAGGCACCTCATGTGCAACCATAGAATGAAAACTGAATGTAAGTCGAAATTATGCTGTAAAGCCCTTTGACAACAAAATGAAGATACAATATATTTTATTCATTACATTATTCCTGCTGTTCTTTTAGGTACCAGCTTGAAGGAAGTACAACGTCTGCCGACCCAGATAAGACCAGATGATTTGCTGCTTCAATTTGTCCTTTTGATATTTATTGGGGTATTTAGTAGATCAATGGTTATGAGTATCAATATAGCGTGCACTGTTAATCTACTGTCCTTTATAGTTTTTCCCCTTGAAGTTTCTAGTGAAAGCTATTGTAATGAGTATAATAACCATGCATCATTGATGTTACAGTTTGCAATAGAGAGTATGGATGGACATTATCAATCTTACAATCTTTTCTGTGCTACATTTAATTTAAGCCTTGTGTTTTAGTAAAGTCAATTAAAGTATGTTTACAAGCAATCAGTTTTTTCCATGTATAATGTCATTGTGTGAATTTGAAGAGGATAATAAGTTATTTAATTAAACAGTTAATTGTATTAAATTATTCTATGACAGTACAATATTCATAGATGTTCATTTCAAGTGGACAGTGTGGATCGATGGATATCTGTTGATAATAACATTGTCCATTGGTTCATAGTTCCCTCTTACTTTACTGCTAAAGGAGTTACCAGTAACTGTAATGCTTCATGGCCATAAAAGCCTAAAATTGATAATAAAGTTTTGAATTTGAACAGTCATATCACAGGGAATAAATTATATTTCCCAGCATTTTTATTTTGTGGGGGCTAAGCTTTATAATAGCATATTTTGACTATAGAATGAGCATTGAATGTCACTCCAAAATAAATGTCACAGCATAGGCCTCCAAATCGACATAAATGTATGGTGTATTGTAGAGTAACAGAATAGCAAACTAAAAGCAAGTCTTCTGGGTCTTATGAGCCATGTTCAATCGGATGATCCTACAAAATAAACAAATAAGAGAAACATTACCAACAAATACACTAAATGACCAAAAGTATGTGGACATCTGCTCGTCTGGACCTCGCTTTGTGCACAGGGGAATTGTCATGCTGAAACAGGAAAGAGCCTTCCCCAAACTGTTGCATAAAGGTGGAAGCACAGAATCGTCTAGAATGTCATTGTACGCTGTAGCGTTAAGACTTCCCTTCACTGGAACTAAGGGGCCTAGCCTGAACCATGAAAAAAAGCCCCAGATCATTATTCCTCCTCCACCGAACTTCACAGTTGGCACTATGCATTGGGGCAGGTAGCGTTGTCATGGCATTTGCCAAACCCAGATTTGTCCGTTGGACTGCCAGATGGTGAACTGTGATTCATCACTCCAGAGAACACGTTTCCACTGCTCCAGAGTTCAATGGTGGCAAGCTTTACACCACTCCAGCCGACCCTTGGCATTGCGCATAGGCTTGTGTGCAGCTGCTTGGCCATAGAAACCCATTCTGACGTTGCTTCCAGAGGCAGTTTGGAATTTGGTAGTGAGTGTTGCAACCGAGGACAGACGGTCCCGTTCTGTGAGCTTGTGTGGCCTACCACTTCGCGGCTGAGCCGTTGTTGCTCCTAGAGTCTTCACAATAACAGCACTTACAGTTGACCAGAGTAACTCAAGCAGGGCTGAAATTTGACTAACTGACTTATTGGAAAGGTGGCATCCTATGACGGTGCCACGTTGAAAGTCACTGAGCTCTTCAGTAAGGCCATTTTACTGCAAATGTTTGTCTATGGAGATTGCATGGCGGTGTGCTCAATTTTATACACGTCAGCAATGGGTGTGGCTGAAATAGCCGAATCCACTAATTTGAAGGGGTGTCCACATACTTTTGTATATATAGTGTATGTATTTATAGTACAGTATCTACTAATGTACTACTCTCTGAGACTTACTTGCAATCATTATCATTATTACTAATTAATTACAAAGCTTATCAGAAGAGCCTTGATATTCAAAATTCCAGACTCAAATAGGGCCATGGAGGTGTTCAAATACATTTAACGTGCATACTTCCTCACTTCCTTGAAGAAATAACAAATCTGATCAATTGGATAGGTGTAAGCAGAGGTTCTATAACATAGCCTTGCTTTTAGGCTACCTATCAAGTAATTGCAGATCAGTGATTAACTCAAGTAAGGGAGTCAGGAAGGATACAAGTATAAAAACAAGGCCTAATACAGTGCCTTCAGAAAGTAGTCATACCCTTTGACTTATTCTACATTTTACAGCCTGAATTCAAAATGGATTAAATGTATATTTTTATCACCCATCTACACAAAATACCCCATAATGACAAAGTGAAAACATGTTTTTAGAAATGTTAGCAATTTATATAATATAAAAATAAAAATATATATGAAATACAGAAATATCTCACATACATAAGTATTCACACCCCTGAGTCAATACATGTTAGAATCACCTTTTGCAGCGATTACAGCTGTGAGTCTTTCTGGGTAAATCTCTAAGAGCTTTGCCTACTTGGGTTGTACAATATTTGCACTTTTTTTATTTTTTATTCTTCAACCTCTGTCAAGTTGGTTGTTGATCATTGATAGACAGCCATTTTCAAGTCTTGCCATAGATTTTCAAACCGGTTAAAGTCAAAACAGTAACTAGGCCACTCAGGAACATTCAATGTCATCTAGGTAAGCAACTAGGTTATTGTCCTGCTAAAAGGTGAATTTGTCTCCCAGTGTCTGTTGGAATGCAACTGAACCAGGTATTCCTCTAGGATTTTGCATGCTTAGCTCTATTCCATTTATTTGTATCAAAAAAACTCCTTAATCCTTGCCAATGACAAGCATGCCCAAAACATAATGCAGCCACCACCATGCTTGAAAATATGAAGAGTGGTACTCAGGTGATGTGTTGTGTTGGATTTGCCCCAAACATAACGCTTCGTATTCAGGACATAAAGTTAATTTCTTTGCCACATTTTTTGCAGATTTACTTAAGTGCCTAACTGCAAACAGGATGCATGTTTTAAAATATGTTTTATTTTGTATAGACTTCCTTCTTTTCACTCTGTCACTTAGGTTAGTATTGTGGAGTAACTACAATGCTGATGATCCATCCTCAGTTGTCTCCTATCACAGCCATTAAACATTTAACTCTGTAACTGTTTTAAAGTCACCATTGGCCTCATGGTGAAATCACAGAGGGGTTTCCTTCCTTTCCGGAAACTGAGTTAGGAAGAACGCCTGTATGTTTGTAGTGACTGGGTGTATTGATACACCATCCAAAGTGTAATTAATAACTTCACCATGCTCAAAGGGATATTCATTTTCTGCTTTTCTTTTTTTTTACCCATCTACCAATGGTGCGAGGCATTGGAAAAACTCTCTGGTCTTTGTGGTTGAAATTCACTGCTCGACTGAGGGACCTTACAGATAATTGTATGTGTAGGGTACAGAGATGAGGTAGTAATTCAAAAATCATGTTAAACACTATTATTGCACACAGCGTGAGTCCATGCAACTTATTATGTGACTTGTTAGGCACATTTATCCTCCTGAACTTATTTAGGCTATCCATTATAAAGGGGTTGAATACTTATTGACTCAAGACATTTCAGCTTTTCATTTTTAATTTCCAAAAATTTTTAAAAATTTGTGTAGGCCAGTGACACAAAATCTCAATTTAATCCATTTTAAATTCAGGCTGTAAGACAACAAAATGTGGAAATAGACAAGGGTTGTGAATACTTTCTGAAGGCACTGTATGTCTTACCTCTGCAGACAAATTATCTTTCTGGTCTAGTCATCCTTCTCCTCATCATCCCCTCCAGGGGTCTACAAGTAAGAACAGGTCTATTGTGAGAACACACTCCACTCTTCAAAATAGAAGGAGAGACGGGCACCATATTTTGAACACCTTTATGGTTGTTTCACCTCACAAGTTGTTGCCTACAGTCTTGGATTGTTTACAGCACCCACTAGACTAGAATCACTTAGAGCTTTCTTCAAGACAGGCCACCAACTGTTCAGCCTATCAGAGTTCACATTGAATGGTAAAAACTTCCAACATACCATCTCGATACTATCACAAACTGATAAAACTCAGACATAATTAATTGAATGCTCAAGCAGTTAAAGAAACAGCCTGTCCAGTGTGTTTACAGGTTCTACAATTCTGCCCTCTATGTACCAAAAAACAGATAAGCCTAATAGTACAATTTTTATCAAATGGTATCTTATGGGACTTGCGGCAGGGGCTGCTGCAGGGGCTGCCTGTTCGAAACTGAATGGGTAGAACTGGAGGACAAGACAGACAGTAATGTTTAGGAAAGGCCATCTCTATTTCCATCCCTTCTGAGAAAAACCTACTCATGGAGAAGTCAGAGGTTGATACAGGATGTTCTGAGAGGGGTCAGAGTTCACAGTGTTTACTCACCACCTTGAGACTAGCTTTACCGGGACCCTCGGACGTCACAATTAATGAAGCCTTGGGATGGGAAGGGCTGTGGGACAGAACAGGAACACATCAATCTTTACATTCCATCCTATCTATTGAGACTTTGTTAATGTGTGTAGAATTGCTCATATGTAGATAGATTAAACATATCAGAGGCTGGTGTTCCGCAGCTGAGGCCACATTCTAAACGTCCATAATATCCACATGTTCCCATAGGACAACTGTAGGTTTAAACTATAGCATTAGCATTCAACGTTAGCTACTTACAGGGCCAGCCCTAGCCTTTTGGGGGCCCTAAAATCGTTTTGGTTGGCTGGCACTGCCTTGTTACTTACTAGATGGCGGTAAGTGCTGTCGACTGAAAATGATTAAATGTGTCTCAATGACATCTCTATTAAACATTTTCCTTAATTAACTGAATAAGAATTCTGAATAAGACAACTTAACAGTTCAGGCTTCTGCTGGGCTCCTAGAGGGATGAGCTACAATAAAGAATGACATAAACAGGAAGTGAACGAAAGTGACACAACCACCCAGAGGTCAAAGGGGAAAGAGAATGATACGTACTTACAAACTCTACACTGGTACGTCAAGGAGTTCCCTCAGCAACTTGCTGAAACCCAAGGAAGAACAACGTCAAGGTCACTAACGTAAAGAGAGACATGCCTCGCTAGGGTTTTCTCTTTCTTCTCTGCGGGGCAGTTGAGTCTAAAGAATGGATAGTATAAGCTCCTCAAGTGTTCCTCTTCAAGAACAATGAACATTAAACATGCATTGAACAATGAACAATGAACATTAAACATGTGTCTCTCTTGCTGCTCTACATGCATTCTTATATATTTATCTTGCTGCTCTGTGTGGCTTTTTAAGTCAAATGAATGGTGCATGAGTGAATGTTGGTTCTTTTAGGAGTTCTTACCTGTGCCTGAGGTGCCTCGTACTCAATTAACTGTATTGCCTACGAGAGTGGAATCAGAAGAAGAATTAACCCTCACACATTTTCAACACTACAATAGAATTCAATTCACAAAATTGTACATAATAACATATAAATAAGGTATTGTACATACAGGCACACAGAGTGCTGTGCCGACGACACATGCAAAAAGGAGAGCAATGGAAATCTTCATGGTAACTGAGTCGTTCTGTCGAAAGGGAAGTCAACAGTAAACAGTCAAAATCTCTGGCTCTGAATGTACCTCTGGCCCTCATGTAAATCAGTTGGTAGCGCATGCCGCTTGCAACGCGAGGGTTGTGGGTTCGGTTCCCACGGGGGGCCAGTACGAAAAATGTATGCACTCACTAATTGTAAGTCGTTCTGGATAAGAGCGTCTGCTAAATTACTAAAATGTAAATGTATGGTTTTGGTAAAATCCCATCCCTTAAATTCTCTTATTTTTTGACTTGTTGAGGACTCCAATATGTTGAATAAATCCAATCTCCAAGCACTATCTTAGAATATAATAATTGTATTGTACTCTGAGAACGAAAATGTTTTATAATTGTATAATTATTTCATTTTACACAACACCAAACCAAAAACTCAACACCAAGACACTGACATTTAGCATCTTATTCACTTTTCACAAAAATTTGTTTACAAGTAGAGCGCAAAACTAGTTAAGTCATTCGTTCAGCTGTGGAACAACATACCTGTTATGGAAGATGCAAGTAGTTATCTGAAGATGTTGTTAACGGAATGTGTTGATGGAGTATGGAATATATCCTATTCACTCTAGAAACAGATCGGCGTCAACGGCAGGTTTTCATGAGCCAGCAAAATGAATAATACAACTGCATTTTTGTATAGCAGTTTTTATAGTGATTATCATAATTGATAAATCACAGGTTTGGTTTCCATTAATTATAACATCAGAGAATATGCTTCTACCAACTTCTATATAAAAAATGGATGCGATACATAGCATTTTATGGCTGTATTTTCTGCAAAGTGTTTATATTATACCACATAAAATCTGCAAATAACACATACAGTACCTGTGAATTTCATGCATTGTAAGTGCTTCACACAGCATTAGAGTGTTGGAAAACACTCTTTCTTACGTGCTTACAAATAAGTCTTCCAAAAGGGTTCTTCGAAACAACTAAGACCAATCTCTCTGACATCCCAATTTGCAAAGATTGCTGAAGGCTTTGCTCTCCAATGGATACTCAAGGACATCTCTTTTGACCCCAGACAGTTTGGAAGTAATAAAGGCCAGTCCACCACCCATGCCCTTGTTGACAGTCTCTCCAAAGACTCAGAAAAACCAAGCTCAGTCTTCTCATTGGTAGCCACAGATTTCAGCAAAGCATTTGACAGGGTTAACCACACTATTGTCATCAAAAAGATCCTGTCAATGGGGGTGAGGCCTGAAATAGTCCCATGGATTTGTGACTTTATCTGACAGGAGACAATGGGTGCGCTATCGTGCTACCCTATCTGAATGGGAGCCCCTCACATGTGGGGTAGCACAGGGGACCATCCTTGGCCCTGTACTTTTTCTTGCCCTCATCAATGATGCTGCACATTAAGCTGCCAACCCTGTGTGGAAATATCTTGATGACATGAATCTGCTTGAAACCAGGAAACTGAAGCAACCATCATCAACGCAAAAGCAACTGGACGAGCTCAGCACCTGGACCGCTACCAATGACATGCTCCTCAATGAGAAGAAATGTGTAGTAATGCATGTCTCCTTCTCTAAAACCCCACCCACTCATCAACGGTGTCCCCTGTCAGAGAAACCAAAGGTCAGGACGCTGGGTCTCACTGTCCAGCAGGACCTGCGCTGGAGCAGCCAGGTTGACACCATGACCACAAGGACCAGCAGGAAGCTGTTCCTCCTCAAGCGCCTTAGAAATGTCTACCTAAGAACTCTAAAGATGTATTTTCTAAAGCTGCCACCCCAAACCTTGTCTTTGTAGTATTATTTGGTTGTTGTATATATTGAGTATTTTAAAGTTGTATTATATTAAAAGTATTTTGTTAGTTTAGGATTTTACTATTTGATAAGTATTTATGATTAATGTTATGATTGTAAATAGGTGTACAATTCAGTCTATGACTGCGAGAAACCAATAAAACCTACTACTACTACAAATAGAGTATTGTGACCAGGTGTGAAGATATAGTGAAGTGAAAGATAACCATTATGTTTAGTAAGGTACAAAGACATAGACATGCTGTGGCAGTCCTCTTAATTTGACTAAAATGCACCCACTTTCCCAACCTCCCTCTTCCAACAATAGTATTTTTCAGCTCACTAGACAAAAGCAGAAAGCAACAAGTTGCCAAGATTCTTATCTTATCTCCATAAAGTCTCACAGCTCAGCACATTCTTAAGTGGCATGTGTGTACATTAAGGATTGTGGAATGTTTAGAATACTTTACCTGATATTCACACATTGATGTAACTCCTCTTATCTGATTTGGTCCACACCACCATCATGGCTAACCTAACCTTTACCTCAAATGTTAAAAATACCCTAGTGCATCTTTAATATGAACCAGACATGCCCAAACTAATGGAGAGAGAAAATAACAGACGTTGACAAGATAAAAACCTGTTGAAAATATCACTGTGTTCACAACAATGACAAAAGAGAAGGATTGATGTTTAATATCTCTCTGCACCATCAGTGTGTTCTAGTCAGTGTTGACAGACTGGTAATTAAAAACGTTAAAGGAATGTACTCTTTTGAGCTCCGATATCTATCAAGGCCTTTGTTTTGAGTTTGATTGACTTGGCACTACCCCTTATACATTTATGGAGATTATTGCCCTATATCTAACAGACTGTGAGAACTTTTAAGTCCCAAAATAGATACTTTATTCATGTAACCATGAGAGATACACTCGATTGATGCCCTCTACTTTAGTTTGAGAATCTTTTCAAGTTTGGGGTTTACTTGGGAGGTGGGGTATGTGTGGTGTGCTAAGCATAATTGCACAGTGTGTAATTAAAGATAATAGGGCCATTAAGACTCCACGTCTTACTTGAGTTTTGAAGAGTAAGGAGATTTCATCAAACAACAGTGGCATGCACATTTTTCGGGGTGCAAAGACCTGATTGGTTGTCGCAGGTGGTTCTAGAGTATAAATTGACTTTGTGTGAGAAATTATGTAGTTCATTCTTTCCTACCCAAGACCACTGCTTCACTTGCTCCTGATACCAAGACAAAGGTGAGATTCTAGATTTTCATTTTACAGTATAAAGACAAGTATACAGTATACAGTACACAGTTTGGGATAAAGCTTTTGTTTTGCTGTGTTATCATTTCATAGACTACTCTCGTTACAATATTGAATACTTTTAAGCACATATTTAAGATGAAACTGCTTCTGAAAATTAAATTATTTCATACTAATACAATTGCTCAGAGAAGGAAATGTTGTTTAGCAAGTCATATTTTTCTCATAATTATATGCACCTGTTTCTCACCTTGTGAGGATAATGGCACCTTTTTCTAAAATGTTTTATGAGATCGGAGAACACATTCATAGGGATCTTAGACCATTGGTAGCGATCTCATTCATCATAAAATCCACTGATATAGTTCCAACTACTTTAAGTATTTTTTGGCAAGATTAGCAAACTTAGGCATGACATGCCAGCAACAAACGCTGACACTACACATCCAAGTATATCTGTCCAAATAATGAAAGACAAGCATTGCACTTTTATATTCCGTAAAGTGAGTGTGGAAGAGTTGAAAAAAGTATTGTTGTCTATCAACAATGACAAGGCACCGGGGTCTGACAACCTGGATGCAAAATTACTGAGAATAATTGCGGACGATATTGCCACTTCTATTTGCCATATCTTCAATTTAAGCCTACTAGAAAGTGTGTGCCCTCAGGCCTGGAGGGAAGCAAAAGTAATTCCTCTACCCCTTTACTGGCTCAAATAGCCGACCAATCAGCCTGTTACGAACCCTAAGTAAACTTCTGGAAAAAATTGTGTTTGACCAGATACAATGCTATTTAACGGTAAACAAATTGACAACAGACTTTCAGCACGCTTATAGGGAAGGTCAATGAACAAGCACAGCACTTACACAAATGACTGATGATTAGCTGAGAGAAATTGATAATAAAAATATTGTGGGGGCTGTTTTGTTAGACTTCAGTGCGGCTTTTGACATTATCGATCATAGTCTGCTGCTTGAAAAATGTATGTGTTATGGCTTTACACCCCCTGCTATATTGTGGATAAAGAGTTACCTGACTAACAGAACACAGAGGATGTTATTTAATGGAAGTCTCTCCAACATAATCCAGGTAGAATCAGGAATTCCCCAGGGCAGCTGTCTAGGCCCTTTACTTTTTTCAATCTTTACTAACGACATGCCACTGGCTTTGAGTAAAGCCAGTGTGTCTATGTATGCGGATGACTCAACACTATACACGTCAGCTACTACAGCAACTGAAATGACTGCAACACTTAACAAAAAGCTGCAGTTAGTTTCAGAATGGGAGGCAAGGAATAAGTTAGTCCTAAATATAAAAAAAAACTAAAAGCATTGTATTTGGGACAAATCATTCACTAAACCCTAAACCTCAACTAAATCTTGTAACAAATAATGTGGAAATTGAGCAAGTTGAGGTGACTAAACTGCTTGGAGTAACCCTGGATTGTAAACGGTCATGGTAAAAACATATTGATACAGCAGTAGCTAAGATGGGGAGAAGTCTATCCATAATAAAGTGCTGCTCTGCCTTCTTAACAACACTATCAACAAGTCAGGTCCTACAGGCCATAGTTTTGTCGCACCTGGACTACTGTTCAGTTGGTTGGTCAGGTGCCACAAAGAGGGACTTAGGAAAATTACAATTGGCTCAGAACAGGCCAGCATGGCTGGCCCTTTAAAGTACACAGGGAGCTAACATTAATGATATGCATGTCAATCTCTCATGGCTCAAAGTGGAAGAGAGATTGACTTCATCACAACTTGTTTTTGTAAGAAGTGTTGACAAGCTGAATGTACCAAGCTGTCTGTTTAAACTACTAGCACACAGCTCGGACACCCATGCATACCCCACAAGACATGCAACCAGAGGTCTCTTCACAATCCCCAAGTCCAGAACAGACTATGGGAGGCACACAGTACTACATAGAGCCATGAATACATGGACCTCTATTCCACATTAGGTAACTGATGCAAACAGTAGAATCAGATTTTATAAAACAGGTACAAATACACCTTATGGAACAGTGGGGACTTTGAAGAGACACACACAAAGGTACAGACACACACATACGCACACAAGCGCTAGCACACGCACTCTACACACATGTACATTGTAATATTGTTGTATGGTGGTATTATACATTTTGTATTGTAGATATGTAGTGGTGTAATAATGTTATATGATGTATTGTTTTATATTTTGTTTTATATGTAATGTAAGTGCCCTAATGTGTTTGGACCCCAGGAAGAATAGCTGCTGCCTTGGCAACAGCTAATGGGGATCCCTAATAAATACAAAATCCTTTATACAGAATCTTTCCAGATCCTTGATATCCTTTGTCTGTGCTTATGGACTGTCCTCTTCAATTCAAACCACAGGTTTTCAATGGGGTTCAAGTCCGGAGACTGCGATGGCCATTGCAAAATGTTGATTTTGTTGTCAATTAACAATTTCTTTGTGGATTTTGATGTGTGCTTGGTGTTATTGTCTTGCTGGAAGATCCACTTGCGGCCAAGTTTCAACCTCCTGGCAGAAGAAAAGACAGGTTTTTGGCAAAAATGTTGTGGTACTAGGTAAAGTTCATGACGCCATTGACCTTAACAAGGGTCCCAGGAACAGTGGCAGCAAAATAGCCCCATAACATCAGATCAACCACCATATTTTACAGTAGGTATCGGGTTATTTTCTGCTCATCACATCCTTCTTTCGACGCCAAACCCACTACTGGTGCGCATGGCCAAAGAGCTCTATTTACATGTCATCTGACCATAGCACCGGTTCCTATACAAGTGCTAATGCCTTTAGCAAACTCCAGGCGTTTACATTTCTTGGATGACATGAAAATAGAGCTCTTTGGCCATGCACACCAGTGATGGGTTTTGCATTGAAAGAAAGATGCATAAAATAACCCCATACCTACTTTAGAATATGGTGGTGGATATTTTATGTTATGGGGCAACTTTTTTGAGAGAAAACATTATTACTTGTTAAACAAAATCTGTCTTTCTCTGAGCAATTGTATTAGTATAAAATAATATAATTTCCCAATTTTTTGGAGCATACAATATAGCTCAGTATGTTTATTATTTATTCTTTATTGTTAATTTTTATCAAGGGTGTCAATAATTTCGGACCTGACCGTATATCCTCTTTCTCTGTTGAAGGATCAAGATGATATCTATGGTGCTATTGATGTGCCTGCTGGGCTACTCCCTGGCTGCTCCAGTAAGTCTCCAAACCCAGACCATGTTGTTTACATTATAATTGAATAGTTTATTTCCTCAATCAATCCAATGCATTACAATACATAGATTTTTAGTCTTTTCCCTTTGTAAAAAAATTAATAAGTATCCTTAATCCATTGCATTACAATACATTTGTTTGTGCATCTGCTTGAACTGTACAAGTTGACATTTGATTGAGCTTCAATTGTAAAAGCTGAAGTCTCACTGGTGTTCTCTTGATGTTGACATAAGTATGTGTGTTGACTGGATGATCATTCTCAAACTGTTGTGTTGTGCCTTGCAGGCTCCCGATAGTGGAAGCGATGAGGTAGGTGGATTTCAGTTTTGACATCTCTTAACAACATCATGCAATCATCATGTCATGTCATGTAATCCAAGGTATGATATGGACATGGGAAAGGGGTTTGAATTACCTTAACTACTACCTTAATTACATTTTTGGCTCCACGTCTGGTATTTCCCAGCAGGTTGCAGCACATGCCAATGAGGCCCTGAGGTGGATGGAGCTCTACAGAATGTATGGTTCCCTCGGACAACAGGTTAGAGGGCAGCCATTTTGTTTCAGATTGAACTTGCACAACATGTTAGACATATAACAACTTTCAATGGAGTAAAACGAGGGTGACTAGGCTCGAGTTTAGAGAGGCAAACCAGCAACAGGAGGGTTACCAGTTCGAATCCTATTGTTGATGGGGGGGGGGGGGGGAATCTGGCGGCATTGAGCCGGCAATGATGCTGGCATCATTATCTCACATGCCATTTAGCAAGGAACTTAACCCCCTACACTGCTAATTGCGCACTGCACCACAGCTGCCCTCTGCTATAACCTCTCCAACCTAATGTGTTGGAATATGTACAGTGAGGGAAAAAAGTATTTGATCCCCTGCTGATTTTGTACGTTTGCCCACTGACAAAGAAATGATCAGTCTATAATTTTAATGGTAGGTATATTTGAACAGTGAGAGACAGAATAACAACAACAAAATCCAGAAAAACGCATGTCAAAAATGTTAGAAATTGATTTGCATTTTAATGAGGGAAATAAGTATTTGACCCCTCTGCAAAACATGACTTAGTACTTGGTGGCAAAACCCTTGTTGGCAATCACAGAGTTCAGACGTTTCTTGTAGTTGGCCACCTGGTTTGCACACATCTCAAGAGGGATTTTGTTACACTCCTCTTTGCAAATCTTCTCCAAGTCATTAAGGTTTCGAGGCTGACGTTTGGCAACTCGAACCTTCAGCTCCCTCCACAGATTTTTTATGGGATTAAGGTCTGGAGACTGGCTAGGCCACTCCAGGACCTTAAGGTGCTTCTTCTTGAGCCACTCCTTTGTTGTCTTGGCCGTGTGTTTTGGGTCATTGTCATGCTGGAATACATATCCACGACCCATTTTCAATGCCCTGGCTGAGGGAAGGAGGTTCTCACCTAAGATCTGACGGTACATGGCCCCGTCCATTGTCCCTTTGATGCGGTGAAGTTGTCCTGTCCCCTTAGCAGAAAAACACCCCCAAAGCATAATATTTCCACCTCCATGTTTGACGGTGGGGATGGTGTTCTTGGGGTCATAGGCAGCATTCCTCCTCCTCCAAACACGGCGAGTTGAGTTGATGCCAAAGAGCTCCATTTTGGTCTCATCTGACCACAACACTTTCACCCAGTTCCCCTCTGAATCATTCAGATGTTAATTGGCAAACTTCAGACGGCCCTGTACAGTGGGGAAAAAAAGTATTTAGTCAGCCACCAATTGTGCAAGTTCTCCCACTTAAAAAGATGAGAGAGGCCTGTCATTTTCATCATAGGTACACGTCAACTATGACAGACAAATTGAGAAAAGAAATTCCAGAAAATCACATTGTAGGATTTTTAATGAATTTATTTGCAAATTATGGTGGAAAATAAGTATTTGGTCACCTACAAACAAGCAAAATATCTGGCTCTCACAGACCTGTAACTTCTTTTTTAAGAGGCTCCTCTGTCCTCCACTCGTTACCTGTATTAATGGCACCTGTTTGAACTTGTTATCAGTATAAAAGACACCTGTCCACAACCTCAAACAGTCACACTCCAAACTCCACTATGGCCAAGACCAAAGAGCTGTCAAAGGACACCAGAAACAAAATTGTAGACCTGCACCAGGCTGGGAAGACTGAATCTGCAATAGGTAAGCAGCTTGGTTTGAAGAAATCAACTTTGGGAGCAATTATTAGGAAATGGAAGACATACAAGACCACTGATAATCTCCCTCGATCTGGGGCTCCACGCAAGATCTCACCCCGTGGGGTCAAAATGATCACAAGAACGGTGAGCAAAAATCCCAGAACCACACGGGGGGACCTAGTGAATGACCTGCAGAGAGCTGGGACCAAAGTAACAAAGCCTACCATCAGTAACACACTCCGCCGCCAGGGACTCAAATCCTGCAGTGCCAGACGTGTCCCCCTGCTTAAGCCAGTACATGTCCAGGCCCGTCTGAAGTTTGCTAGAGTGCATTTGGAAGATCCAGAAGAGGATTGGGAGAATGTCAGCCCCAAAACATCACTGCTCTAGAGGAGATCTGCATGGAGGAATGGGCCAAAATACCAGCAACAGTGTGTGAAAACCTTGTGAAGACTTACTTGCCAACAAAGGGTATATAACAAAGTATTGAGAAACTTTTGTTATTGACCAAATACTTATTTTCCACCATAATTTGCAAATAAGTTCATAAAAAATCCTACAATGTGATTTTCTGGATTTTTTTTCTTCTCATTTTGTCTGTCATAGTTGACGTGTACCTATGATGAAAATTACAGGCCTCTCTCATCTTTTTAAGTGGGAGAACTTGCACAATTGGTGGCTGACTAAATACATTTTTCCTCCACTGTATATGTGGTTTCTTGAGCAGGGGGAACTTGCGGGCGCTGCAGGATTTCAGTCCTTCACGGCGTAGTGTATTACCAATTGTTTTCTTGGTGACTATGGTCCCAGCTGCCTTGAGATCATTGACAAGATCCTCCCATGTAGTTCTGGGCTGATTCCTCACCGTTCTCATGATCATTGCAACTCCACGAGGTGAGATCTTGCATGGAGCCCCAGGCAGAGGGAGATTGACAGTTCTTTTGTGTTTCTTCCATTTGCGAATAATCGCACCAACTGTTGTCACCTTCTCACCAAGCTGCTTGGCGATGGTCTTGTAGCCCATTCCAGCCTTGTGTAGGTCTACAATCTTGTCCCTGACATCCTTGGAGAGCTCTTTGGTCTTGGCCATGGTGGAGAGTTTGGAATCTGATTGATTGATTGCTTCTGTGGACAGGTGTCTTTTATACAGGTAACAAGATGAGATTAGGAGCACTCCCTTTAAACACAGAAACATAATGGAATAATTAATTCTGTATATCAACCATATCAGTGATCGTCTAATCAATGTAATAATTTTCTTTCCTCCAAAGGCTGCACCAGTTCAGCCCTCAATGGTAAATGCTACTTTTCTAAACTCTTTAAAAAACTGTAAATGCATGCTGTAGAAAGATTCTTCTCATAAAAATCCCTAGCTTTTCTACCACTTGTATCACTCCTTGCGAGACTCAAGACTCAATACCCTGTTTTAGAGCTGATAGTAACACCATAATGTTGGCTGAAATACTCTTATGGACTGAACCATTTGTGGTGTGAACAGTTGAATGCCCCTGCTGCAGCCCCTGCTGCCCCAGCTCAAGCCCCCAACTTCTTCTACCCACCACCACCACCAATGAACTCAGATGAAGAGGCCCCAGCGGTGAGCATGTTCCTTTAAATCAGTTTGAATTTATCTGCTAAGGTTCCACACCTCAAAAAACAAATGCAAGTCATTATAAAGCCATTTTTGGTGTTAGAGCATCAGTGGGTTTCCTCTCCATCTCTCTAAGAGAAGAGATAATAATTACTGTAATATATGCTTACAAATGTGTTAATTGTGATGTGAGTGTGTGTTCAACCCCTTCTCATGCTCACTATCCCTCTTTCAGCCCCGCTATGGCTTCTATGGCGGATACTATCCCTACCCTGGCCAGGCTGCCCCTGCTGCCCCCACCGTCCCTCTGAACTCCGACGAGGTTGGAGAGGACGCGGTTGCCGCTGAAGCCGAGGCTGAGCCAGCAGTGGACCATGCAGCTGAGGAACCAGCAGTTGTGGATTCCGCCGCCCCTGTAGACCCAGCAGCTGCAGCCCCTGTCGACCCCGCCGTGGAGGAGTCTATCGATGTGGTTATACCTGCTGCCGTCGACATCCCTGCCACCATTGACACTGTTGCCTCTGACGTCATTGTTGTTGATCCCGCTCTCATAACGCCAATCGACAACACCATGGTGGCTGGGACTGCAGACCCCTCCCTCCATGTTATGTAGGTGCCACGGCAACGGTTGCCGGCCTGCTCCTGTGTCGAGCCAGGGAGACATTCCCTCCTGTAGTCATGGTAACAAAAAGGCAGAAACAACAGTGATGGGAAAAGGGCGGGGCAGGAGCAGCGAGGTCTATGGTATGGCTACCTGAATAGGGACTGAAATGGAATTTGGCGAATACGTGGGATCTCTGTGAACCTCCATGTGTGAATGAGCCTGTACTGTCATTGTGCAGTCACAAAACATTTGATAATTCAGTCTTTTCTCTGTGTTCTTTTTTCATTCTTTAAATAAAAATGCCTGTTGAGATACTGCACTTGATGCTCTTTTTTTTATCAGCAGAAGAATTACAATGTTTTATGATGTGATACTTCACATTACGTTGGAACAAGAAACAAGATGTGTACCCCATTTCAATTGAACCATTGTCAAGCCACGTCCTCCTTAGATAATGTTGCTATCCAGGTCAAAGTTTCCCGGGAAACCCAATCCCCCATTCAACCAATGGAAAAAACGAAGTTATATTAATACTAGCATCGCCGGGCCTCTGCACTTACCAGTACCAATGTGCATCTTTGGAATGTTCTTTTTTGTCTATTTAATATAGACCATCACAAAGAAATCCATTATTTCATTTAGGCAGGCCTTAAAAAAACATTATCATACTAAAATAGTGTATTTAAAAAGAACAGAATAGCATATTTTGTGTTTAATGCATGTAACTGTGCTTAGTAGGCTATAGCCTATGGCTATTCGCCATGCCAATAAATCAACTACTTCATTTGCTAATTTAGCAGACAAGACACAGTCAACATACAGTAGGCCTACATATATTTTATAGTGAGAATGTAATGGAATAGAACAGAATAGAACAGAAAGGATATTTTTCCGAAACAAGACTTGTTTGGCAAATGTTGTTTGGAAAATCTAGGTGTTAGAAACCTTAGAATCTGCTCTTTCCGATGGAAAGAAATTAAAACATCTGGACTGCATGCATTTGAAAAGATAGTTTGACCTGGACGTTGAACTCGAGCTTGGTCAGTGACACTGCGATTGGCTCAGCCAGTCAATTAAATGCCAGTCAATTAAATGCACCAAATTCTGGGGCAGGGCTTGACAATGGGTCAATTAGCACATAAAGGTATCCCTACCTTACTTAAAGTGATAGTTCACAGAAAATACAAGGTAATGTAACAAGATAAGACAGCAAAAATCAATTGTTTAGCTTTTAAAAAAGCTACATTAAGATGATTTGGACAAAATATGCTAATATCTTAGCATTTGCAGACAGTGGCCAGATAAATGCAAACAAAGCATGGATTGCTGTCTTATGCTTTCCATAGACCACATGGTAAGAACACCCATATCTCATTTTGTAATTTGGGTGAAATGTCTTAATAATTTGGGTGAAACCCTCAGTCTTTGAGGAGCATAGGTCATCCAGTTAAAAAAGAGTGAAAAACAGACATACCTGTCTTCCAGCTTGATTTATCTCATCATAGACAGACAGTATCATGTTCCTTGTGCTTTGTTACTAGTTACAGGCTGCAGATAGGTGTCTGGTCTGTTCTGCAGAACACCTCTAAAGCTCTGTGGTGCTCCTGGCAGAATCTCTGCTCCAGGTTTCCAGTCACCTCCATCAGTGTGTGTTTTTGGAGTTTGTGTACTGTGTAGTGGTGTTTGAACCTTTTACTGCAGTGGGCTAAATCAGGGTCACACAGAGTGTTTCTTGGTAATCTACTATGAAACAAAAGTATACACCTCACACACATGGTTATGGGCAAAAAAAGATATAGAGCTGAAATGTATTCAATTTTGAGTTTGCATCCCAATATTACACTTATCACAGAGGCCTGAAATATAACTCAACCGTTTGCCATAGAAACACCGGATTTTCGTCAGGTTTTTTGAAATTATGTTGATTAATTATGACATTATGAAACATAATAATAACATTCCACCCATGAGGCTACTATAGGGAGATTTAGTCATTTGACTGCAGGAAAGTTCTACTATGGATCTCACAGTAGGAGACGGTGCAGACCAGACAGGACTTCACAGCTTTGTGCTCAGAGCAGATATCACATACTACCTCGCCTGGCCTGATAGTGGGAAAAGTATAAATTGTTATTATTATTATCTACTTATCAGCAGTCAGTCTCATCTGTTAAATTTACTTTAGAGTAAAACATTAAAATCCAAAGAAGTCTAACAAATAAGAATCTAATAATATATATATTTATTACCATAAAGTGCAGTTTTTGTTTCTCCTTTCTAATCTTTTATAAGGTTGGCAATGCATTTACAATTCTATAAAGATCAATACATATCCTGACAAGATCTTTAAGGATCCTTGAGCAAGATGTTTGGCAACACTTTACATTGTCACCCCTATTACTATGTAACTACACAGTAATAACTGTAGTAACAACATAGTACTTATAAAGTGTGGTATGACTATGTAATTACATAGTAATATGGTTGTAGCAGTATCAGTTACTACACAATTGAAAGAACAAATGTAATCACACACATGTGTAATTACATTTTCTTGTTCCACTATGTAACTAATGTTTTGTAATTACATGTTTGAAAGTCACCTCTGATTTACAATGTTAATAACTCAAAACAAAATGTGACCACAGTGCCACTACCATCAAATCCACAGGTAATACCAGGATTGATACCATCTTGATCTAATGACGTAAACAGGCTAGGATCTGGTAACAAGGCACACCCTGTCACTACTGGTTATTTTCAGTGAGTTTGTTTCTGCGTTATTACCTGGTTCAAAGGGTATACCGAATCAAGTGTAATGTAAGAACAATGTAGTTACATAGGATATACTTGTAATTATCACCCTGGAGCAAACAACTTAATGTAAAGTGATACCCAGTGGGATTTAACCTTTATAATTACTATGTAGTTGCATTGTAACAACCTTTGCAGACAATAGGCTAACAAGGATAAATTAGCAGACAGGAGAACGTTCGTCATAAACCTTTCAGTTACATTGTATTTACAATATAACAATCTTTAACAACTGTAATTACATTTTTACAAGGGATATACAGTGGGGGGAAAAAGTATTTAGTCAGCCACCAATTGTGCAAGTTCTCCCACTTAAAAAGATGAGAGAGGCCTGTCATTTTCATCATAGGTACACTTCAACTATGACAGACAAATTGAGAAAAGAAATTCCAGAAAATCACATTGTAAGATTTTTAATGAATTTATTTGCAAATTATGGTGGAAAATAAGTATTTGGTCACCTACAAACAAGCAAGATATCTGGCTCTCACAGACCTGTAACTTCTTCTTTAAGAGGCTTCTCTGTCCTCCACTCGTTACCTGTATTAATGGCACCTGTTTGAACTTGTTATCAGTATAAAAGACACCTGTCCACAACCTCAAACAGTCACACTCCAAACTCCACTATGGCCAAGACCAAAGAGCTGTCAAAGGACACCAGAAACAAAATTGTAGACCTGCACCAGGCTGGGAAGACTGAATCTGCAATAGGTAAGCAGCTTGGTTTGAAGAAATCAACTGTGGGAGCAATTATTAGGAAATGGAAGACATACAAGACCACTGATAATCTCCCTCGATCTGGGGCTCCACGCAAGATCTCACCCCGTGGGGTCAAAATGATCACAAGAACGGTGAGCAAAAATCCCAGAACCACACGGGGGGACCTAGTGAATGACCTGCAGAGAGCTGGGACCAAAGTAACAAAGCCTACCATCAGTAACACACTCCGCCGCCAGGGACTCAAATCCTGCAGTGCAGACGTGTCCCCCTGCTTAAGCCAGTACATGTCCAGGCCCGTCTGAAGTTTGCTAGAGTGCATTTGGAAGATCCAGAAGAGGATTGGGAGAATGTCATATGGTCAGATGAAACCAAAATAGAACTTTTTGGTAAAAACTCACCTCGTCGTGTTTGGAGGACAAAGAATGCTGAGTTGCATCCAAAGAACACCATACCTACTGTGAAGCATGGGGGTGGAAACATCATGCTTTGGGGCTGTTTTTCTGCAAAGGGACCAGGACGACTGATCCGTGTAAAGGAAAGAATGAATGGGGCCATGTATCGTGAGATTTTGAGTGAAAACCTCCTTCCATCAGCAAGGGCATTGAAGATGAAACGTGGCTGGGTCTTTCAGCATGACAATGATCCCAAACACACCGCCCGGGCAACGAAGGAGTGGCTTCGTAAGAAGCATTTCAAGGTCCTGGAGTGGCCTAGCCAGTCTCCAGATCTCAACCCCATAGAAAATCTTTGGAGGGAGTTGAAAGTCTGTGTTGCCCAGCAACAGCCCCAAAACATCACTGCTCTAGAGGAGATCTGCATGGAGGAATGGGCCAAAATACCAGCAACAGTGTGTGAAAACCTTGTGAAGACTTACAGAAAACATTTGACCTGTGTCATTGCCAACAAAGGGTATACAACAAAGTATTGACAAACTTTTGTTATTGACCAAATACTTATTTTCCACCATAATTTGCAAATAAATTCATTAAAAATCTTACAATGTGATTTTCTGGAATTTCTTTTCTCAATTTGTCTGTCATAGTTGATGTGTACCTATGATGAAAATTACAGGCCTCTCTCATCTTTTTAAGTGGGAGAACTTGCACAATTGGTGGCTGACTAAATACTTTTTTACCCCACTGTAAGTATTTAGGCATATCATGTGAAATCCTCATGTAAAATCTTTGTCAAAAGCGCAAGATATAATGTTGCATGTAGGTCTAGATTATGTATGGGTTGATCAAATAGAAATATCAAAACATTCTTTAAACTCCAAACCAATTGCCTGTCTATGGCGCAGGAACCACTGACTCATAGCCTTATTCTATAATCAAGATACCTACTGGAAACTCTTAACTGGTTAGGACACCTCATGAGGTCTCCAAAATATCTGTTGACTAGGTGTGACTCTTATGACTAAAGAGGCATCATGCATAGTTTTATTGTTACCCATAAGAGTAGGAGTCAAATGTCTAAAACCAAAACTAACCACAGATGGTGATGACCTAACATAAAAACACCAGAGCCATATGTTAAGAAAACTCTCTATCCATATTTGACCAAACCTGGTCTAATTAGTCACATTTTTATTATATTAAGTCAACAAAATCCATTATTTAAATCTCAATACAAATTTCAATTGCATTTGCTAGCTAGACTATATTTTCCCATGTTCAACATCACCAGAGTGAATTACTGTTCAAGATGTGACAAGATCATATGAATAGACACCTGGAGCGTTATAGTCTATCATTCTTACTGTAAGGGTTTTGAAATATGAGGTGTTTAAATCCCATTTGACCACCTGCCTTTTTAGCTTGCCCTTTAATCAATGAGGCGTTTGTGTTTTATGCTCTTTGATTAATCTATTTTAGTGCTGTGTTTGTTTTTTCATTTTATTGTTTTACCCTTAAGGGTAACACTTTACAGTTAATAGCCAGAAGGTTTCCACTTTCTTTTAAGGTATATTTTTAGAAGGTATAAATATTGGTAGGCCTAACTCATACTGGTCAGTAGGTTTCCACTATCTTTAAAGGTTATACATCTGTCATTCTCATTGAAAGCAAGTCTAAGAAGTGGTAGATCTGTTCTATGTGCGCTATTTCTATGCTTCCCGTTTTTAAGGCATCAGGGTTTCAAAGGTCGTTCAAGACACCATGAAAAACAACCTCTTCTGTTCCTGGGACAGAGCAACAATGCATCACACCCAAAAGTGAGAAAATAACAATTGTTCAACTGTGCAACTATTGAAAATAAGGTTGCATGATGATACATAAGGATTAATCCTATAAGCATTTGTAAGTGCATTTCTAAATTGGTTAATAACTGGAGGTAAATATTGGCTGACTATTTGGCAAACACTGACCAGTTATTGCACTATATTAACCAATGCGATATAACCGTTTATAAATGGTTTGTAATGCATTTACAAATTATTAAATAATAATGTAATTATAACCCCTTTATAAACCCTTTACAAATGGAACCTTATTGTAAAGTGTTACCATTTTAAGTGTGTGGTATTTTTAAATTCACTTCAAATAAAGTTTCAATTGAAGGTTGATTCGATTTTGGATCTTTAATTGATGACATGTCAAGAGTCGTATGAATATAGACTCCATTAACTTTATAGTCTAACATTCTTGCTAAGACGTTTTTAAAATGTATGAACTACTAGGTTATAGGCCTACCAAATAAATGTTTGAGTATATAGCCTGCTGAGGTGAACTGGGGGGAGAGGGGGTGGGGTGGATATGAGGACAAAAGACAAGGTGTTAGGGGCTATTCGCGTGTGTAAAGCTCCATGACCTTCAAGAGCCGGCTAATCAAATCAAATCAAATTGTATTTGTCACATACACGTGTTTAGCAGATGTTACAGCGGGTGTAGCGAAATGCTTGTGCTTCTAGCTCCAACAGTGCAGTAATATCTAACAAGTAATATCTAACAATTTCACAACATATACCCAATACACACAAAACTAGTAAGGAATGGGATTTAAGAATATATACATGTATGGACAATAATAATAATAATAATATGCCATTTAGCAGACGCTTTTATCCAAAGCGACTTACAGTCATGCGTGCATACATTTTTTGTGTATGGGTGGTCCCGGGGATCGAACCCACTACCTTGGCGTTACAAGCGCCGTGCTCTACCAGCTGAGCTACAGAGGACATTGACTTTCAACTGACATTGACTTTCAATGACATTGACTGACATTGACTAGTCAACTGACATTGACTTTCATAGCATATCCAGTGAGATCTTACTCAATGACAAGCAATGACAGAGCGGCATTGACTAAGATACAGTAGAATATTATGGAATAGAATGCAGTATATACATATGAGATGAGTAGTGCAAGATATGTAAACATTATTAAAGTGACTAGTGATTTCAATAGGCAGCAGCAGCCTCTAATGTGCTAGTGATGGCTATTTAACAGTCTGATGGCCTTGAGATAGAAGCTGTTTTTCATTCTCTCTGTGATAGCCGGGTGAACTGGCAGTGGCTCGGGTGGTTGATGTCCTTGATGATCTTTTTGGTCTTCCTGTGACATCGGGTGCTGTATGTGTCATGGCAGACGGGTAGTTTGCCCCCGGTAATGCGTTCGGCAGACCGCACCACCCTCTGGAGAGCCCTGCAGTTGTGGGCGGTGCAGTTGCCGTACCAGGCGGTGTTACAGCCCGACAGGATGCTCTCAATTGTGCGTCTATAAAAGTTTGTGAGGGTTTTAGGTGCTAAGCTGAATTTCTTCAACCTCCTGAGGTTTAAGAGGCTCTGTTGCTCCTTCTTCACCACACTGTCTGCGTGTGTGGACCATTTCAGTTTGTCGGTGATGTGTACGCCAAGGAACTTGAAGCTTTCCACCTTCTCCACTGCGGTCCCGTCGATGTGGATTTGGGGGATGCACCCTCTGCCGTTTCCTGAAATCCACGATCATCTCCTTTGTTTTGTTGATGTTGTGTGAGAGATTATTTTCCTGGCACCACACTCCCAGAGCCCTCACCTCCTCCCTGTTTCGTCATTGTTGGTAATCAAGCCTACTCCTGTTGTGTCATCTGCAAACTTGATGATTGAGTTGGAGGCATGCTTGGCCACGCAGTCATGGGTGAACAGGGAGTACAGGAGGGGGCTGAGCACGCACCCTTGTGGGGCACCAGTGTTGAGGATCAGCGAAGTGGAGATGTTGTTTCCTACCTTCACCACCTGGGGGCGGCCCGTCAGGAAGTCCAGGATCCAGTTGCCCAGGGCTGGGTTCAGACCCAGGGCCTTGAGCTTAATGATGAGCTTGGAGGGTACTATGGTGTTGAATGCTGAGCTATAGTCAATGAACAGCATTCTTACATAGGTATTCCTCTTGTCCAGATGGGATAGGGCAGTGTGCAGTGTGATGGCGATTGCATCGTCTGTGGATCTATTGGGGCGGTAAACAAATTGAAGTGGGTCTAGGGCAGTCCTTCTCAAATAGTGGGGCGCGCCCCCCTGGGGGGGCTCGGAGCGATGCCGGGGGGGCGCGTGTGACCCCGGGGAACATGCTTTTTTTTGCCGCAGGGAGTAGTTTTTTTTTGCACCGAACAAGAGCATACAGCACAGAGCAGGAGATATGAAGTGCAGATAACAAACCCTTAGGAGACACCATGGAAAAATATTTAACAGGGATGAAAAGAAAGGCGGAGAGAGACGGAGATACTGAGACAAACGTAAGTCTCCCGAAAGCTAAGACGAGGAAATATGATGAAGCGTATGTAGCGCTTGGCTTCACTGTGACTACGGTGGGAGACGAGGAAAGACCGGTAAGTTTACTGTGTCTAAAAATGTTGGCAGCGGACAGTATGAAGCCAAATAAATTAAGGCGTCACTTAAAGACATTACACCCGAATCACGCTGATAAGCCGCTTGAGTTTTCAGCGAAAACGTGCCGAAAATTGCAAACAATCGTCCCGCTTTGTGATTGCTACTTCAGTAAACCAGCGAGCACTGTTAGCATCATATAAGGTGGCGTACCAAATTGCTCAGTGCAACAACAAAAAACACTCCATAGCAGAGGAGCTGATACTGCCTGCAGCATTAGACATGGTCTCTGTCATGCTGGATGACGCAAGTGCTGCAAAAATAAAAACTATCCCTCTGTCCAATGACACTGTCGCCAGACGTATAAATGACATTGCTAACGATCTTAAAGAACAGCTGGTAGATAAACTCAAAGACAAACGTTTTGCCTTACAGTTCGATGAAGCAACTGACAGCAACAAAGACTGTTTGTTTATCGCTTATGTACGTTTTGACATGACAAACTCCCTGTGTGAGGATCTACTTTTTCGTTAATATGTCAGAGACAGAGCCACAGCTGAAGAGCTATTCAAAATGCTGGACTACTTCCTGACTGAGAATGGGCTAAAGTGGGAGAACTGCATTGGTGTTTGCAGTGATGGTGCACAGACCATAGCAGGGATGAGAAAAGGACTTCGGGCACTCATCAAGAAGGCCTCACTTAATGCTGAGTGGACACACTGTGTTATACACAGAGAAGCACTGGCATCAAGGCACATTTCCTCTGAATTAAGTGAGGTTATGACTGACATTGTAGGTGTAGTCAATTTTATAAAGACCAGACCACTAAAAACAAGAGTCTTCTCTGCTATCTGTGAGGAGATGAGAGCTGAACATCAAGCTGTGCTGTTTCACAGTGAAGCAAGGTGGCTGTCACGAGGAAAAGTCTTGTCCCGAGTTTTTGAGCTCAGAGAGCAGATAAGAATGTTTTCGGAGCAGGAGCACAAGTATGACCTCGCAGAAAAATGTAGTGATGAGAACTTCCTGGCAAAACTGGCCTACCTGAGTGACATATTTGGAAAGCTAAATGAACTAAATCTACAGCTTCAAGGGAAAGATAAACACCTCCCTCAGGTCACAGACAAGATCAGCTCTTTCACTCGAAAGCTTGCAATGTGGGGCAGGCGACTTGATGAAGGAAATACTGATTCCATATATTAAGGAGCATATTTCATCACTGATGGGATTCTTTAAAAAGTACTTCCCTGAAAACAGTTCCCAATATGACTGGGTGAGAGATCCTTTCAATGCACCAGCTCCAACTGGTTTCAGCTCTGCAGAGGAGGACCAGTTCATTGATATGACGTCTGACTCCACATTGAGACTGAGGTTCACATCACAGACACTGAGTGAATTCTGGCTGAGTGTAGAGAGGCAGTATCCACTCATAGGGCAGAGGGCCATGGGCATTCTTCTTCCTTTTGCAACATCTTATCTTTGTGAGACTGGCTTCTCTGCTGTTGCTGCACTGAAGACCAAGTACAGGTCCCAGCTAAACATTGAGCAGGAGCTGAGAATTGCAGTATCATGCTTCAAACCCCGCTTCGAAAAGCTGTGCACTGCAAAACGTGCTCATTGTAGCCATTAATCCTGACTTCCTCATTTTGATTTAAAAAATAATAATAATCAGCACAAATTGTTTTATTCATTTTTGTTTTATAGGTCAAAGTGTTTCATATATTGTGCTGATCAATTTGAATGTATTATTATTTATTGATTATATTTTATTTTATTTTTCAGTATCAAATGGTGAATTTTTTTTTACAGTTTAATTAAATAAGGTTTGAATTTTTTTTTAAATTTCAGGCAAATTTATGCACTTTTAGTATTTTCTGTTACAGACTAAAAAACAATGTTAATAAAGTTATTCTTTGTTGTAAGTTGATCTAGATTTTTCTTTTTTCTTTTTTTGTTTTCTTTAATGTTAATAAGGATACAATGTTATGCAGAGGTGTACTTATAACAATTTTATAGACAAATTATACTATTTACAGTTGCGGCGGAGAGTTGGGGGGCGCAAAATGTTTACTTCTTCCTAGGGGGGGCGTAACAGAAAATAATTGAGAAGCACTGGTCTAGGGTGTCAGGTAAGGTAGAGGTGATATGATCCTTGACTAGTCTCTCAAAGCACTTCATGATGACAGAGGTGAGTGCTACAGGGCGATCGTCATTTAGTTCAGTTACCTTTGCTTTCTTGGGTACAGGAACAATGGTGGCCATCTTGAAGCATGTGGGAACAGCTGACTGGGAAAGGGAGAGATTGAATATGACCATAAACACACCAGCCAGCTGGTCTGCACATGCTCTGAGGACGTGGCTAGGGATGCCGTCTGGGCAGGCAGCCTTGCTGAGGTTAACATGCTTAAATGTCTTAATCACGTCGGCCATGGAGAAGGAGAGGCCACAGTCCTTGGTAGTGGGCCTCATTAGTGGCACTGTGTTATCCTGAAAGCGGGCAAAGAAGGTGTTTAGCTTGTCTGGAAGCGAGACGTTGGTGTCGGCGACATGGCTGCTTTTCCTTTTGTAGTCCGTGATTGTCTGTAAACCCTGCCACATACGTCTCGTGTCTGAACCGTTGAATTGCGACTCCACTTTGTCTCTATACTGATGTTTTGCTAGTTTAATTGCCTTGCAGAGTGAGTAGCTACACTGTTTGTATTCTGCCATATTCCCAGTCACCTTGCCATGGTTGAATGTGGTGGTTCGCACATTCAGATTTGCGCGAATGCTGCCATCTATCCACGGTTTCTGGTTAGGGTAGGTTTTAATAGTCACAGTGGGCACAACATCACCTATACACTTCCTGATAAACTCAGTCACCATTTCAGTGTATACGTCAAAATTATTTTCGGACGCTACCCGGAACATATCCCAGTCCACGTGATCAAAACAATCTTGAAGCGTGTATTCCGATTGGTCAGACCAGCGTTGAATAGTCTTTAGCACGGGTACTTCCTGTTTGAGTTTCTGCCTATAGGAAGGAAGAAGCAAAATAGAGTCCTGGTCAGATTTGCCGAAAGGAGGGCGGGGGAGGGCCTTATAACCATCCCGGAAGTTCGAATATGGTCAAGGATTTTAGCAGCACGAGTCCAACAGTCGATATGTTGATAGAACTTCGGCAGCCTAGTGCTCAAATTTGTTTTGTTAAAATCCCTGGCTACAATAAATGCAGCCTCAGGATATGTGGTTTCCAGTTTGCATAAGGTCCAGTGACGTTCTTTGAGGGCCGTCGTGGTATCGGCTTGAGGGGGGATATACACGGCCGTGACCATAACCGAAGAAAATTATCTTGGGAGATAAAACGGTCGGCAATTGATTGTGAGATATTCTAGGTCGGGTGAACAGAAGGACTCGAGTTCCTGTATGTTACTACAATTACACCATGAGTCGTTATCATGAAACACACACCTCCGCCCTTCTGCTTCCCGGAGAGATATTTATTCCTGTCTGCACGATGACCTGAGAATACATAATCATAACTGCTCAAACTGTATTTATCATGACTTCTCCATACTGAGTTCTACTTATAATCATTAAAGATATTCTGACTTACATGTACACACTCGGAAACAGACCATTTTACGCAGTGTAGCTAGATGATTACGATTTACATATAGCTAGCTGATAATTATGAAGTAAAACTTTTGCTTTGTGTATATCTTGTTTAGTCTCTATTTCCATTGTCCTGGCTGGAAGAAGGTTCAGTGAATGGGGAGGTACAGCGTGAGGTAATACAGTAGGGGGAGTGCAAGGGCTTTTCAAATGTAATATTTGATGCGTCCTCCACACTCTCGTCCTCACAAGTATGCACTCGGTGCATGAGAGTGTGGAGCACGGTAGTATGCATATTGAGAAACACCCAGCATGTGGCATCCATTTTGGCTGCAGAGGAAAGTATGAGAGTTGAGAGGTCAGCGTGATGTCACTTCCTGGCTTATGGCTCTTATTTTGAATATGCAAACGTACAATGTCAGTCATCAAATAGTGAACAAAAAGGTTAACAAAATGTTTCATGAGTTTTTTTGACGATTTTGTAGAAGGGAGAGGTCACCAGGAAGTGGCATCACACTGACCTCTCACCTCTCACTCTCCTCCTGTTCAGCCAAAATGGAAGCAACATGCTATTTCTGTCTCTTAATTTGTCCTGTTTTTAAAAGTAAACTAAATGTTTCATGAGTTTTATGTCGATTTTGTAACGTTTATTGACCAAGTTGGAAAATGTGTTGACATTGTGCCAGTGCTTAGCCAGGTCATAACATAGAATAAATGAATTTGTTAAAATCACGATGCACACCGATGATGTCATTGGAAACACTTATCTCCATCTACAGTATATTTCTTACTACAAAACATAGAAACGCACCATTTTCACATATGTTGATGTTGGGGTGGTGCTGCAGATTTTTTTGTAATTTTCTTTTAAGAATAAGAATTACAAAACTCTATTGTCCATTAGGTTTGCTCAAAATGGAAAATAGTCTTTGGCGCTCTTGGCATTGAAATGATAAAACCAGACATAAAAACATACACATTACACAAATTGAGCATTTCCATGTCAGTTCACCATAGTCTTATTGGGGATTGTCACTGCAGAGAAGATAAAGGATTTTTTAAACAATTTTTCCATGGGAGTGGCACCTTTAATCTCCGACCGGACGGCAACATGTGGAAGGATGCATGCAGTGGGTGGGTGTTGTCGTTGAAGACCTGGAGTGCTTTCCTTGTAGTGTTCTGAGTGAAGAGATCTGGGAGTTGTGGCAGTTTGCTGCCAACTATTTTACTGGCCTGATTAAAAACTTGAGCCAGTTTGCTCCTGTTCCTGAATGAGAGGTTCCCATACAAGGAGGAGATGTTGAAGGTGCGGACACTATCGATCAGGGATCTGTATACCATGTTCAGTGTGTGTGTGCTTGCATTAAAACTTCTTAGTAGGAAGAGATTATGCCTTGCCTTCTTGTAGATGAGGTAAGTGTTTTCCTGATAAGTTAAGTTTGTTGTCTTAAATTGTCCCCAGGTATTTAAAATGTGAGACTTGCTCCATGTCCTGTCCTTTCATGGTGACATGATGGAGAGGGGGCTTCCGATATTTCCTTGCTTACCTCCAAGGCATAGGCTACTTATTTAGTCTTGTTGACATTGAGGTCAAGGAAGCTATTGTCAAATAGAGGACTTCTCGGATCCAAAAAGTTGTACCCAGACCCGAACGGACCCGAGGACAATCATACCTGGACCCGAACAGACTATAATTTTTTTTAAAGGGGGACCCGGACCCAAACTGACCCGATTTCGACCCAAGTGACAAAAAAACAATGTTTAGCATCCAATTTGCTCTTCTGGTTAACAAATATGTCTTTATATGTTGGCTAAGCCTTCAATGAACCTTATTAGCATAAAATAAACATGCTAAAGGCTATGCAGCGCCGTGGCCGGGTCCACTCAGGTCTATCAGTTGTAGTTGCATAGACCCGAGACCCGAAGACAATCAAACAGGACCGGGCTCGGACCCAAGGGTCTCGGGTATTCGGGTTCGGGTGGACCCGTTAAGACCTCTATTGTCAAACCAAGTCACAAGGCAGTCAATGAGTCAATGACTGGTAGTTAATGACAGGGTGTGCCTTGTTACAATTGTTGTTATCAGGTCCTAGCCTATTTATCAACCTTGGTAGTACATGTGGATTCAATGGTAGTGGCACCTTGTAGTTAAATGTAACAAGGTCAAATTTTGGTTTGCGTTATTAACATTGTAATTAACAGGTAACTTTCAAACATGTAATTACAAAACAGTAGTAGCATAGTGGAACATAACAAAAAAATTATAACATTAGTAATTAGACATGTGGAATAACCTTAAGCAGGTGGATGTGTAATTACAAATGTCTTGTTCCGATTGTGTAATAACCAATACCGCCACAACCCTATTACCATGTAATTACATAGCAATAGCTATGTAACTATTATGCTGTTACTACAGTAATACTGTGTAGTGACATAGTAATAGGGGCAACTTAATGTAAATTGTTATCAGATCTTTTAAGATCCTGATGATCCTGAGGATTCTGAATAAGGATCAGCAGAGTATGTACTACAATTCGTTTTTTTACCAAGATGCTGGATGCTCCTCTCCTCCTTTCATAAACAAAACTAAAACTAAAACAAATGTGCCTGGGGCGACCAGTGGCGCTGTTTCACATAATGAGGACTCCATCTTTAAGGATCTCATAAAGCTATGTCCATCATAATTTAGACAGCTAAGCGCACACAGTAAGCTGCAGTATATCGGCGGGTTGGTATCTACTTTTCAAATTAGAGAGGCCAGTGTAGGCTCTCACCATTAATTCCTTTGAAAGTAAGAGTTGAAACCATTGATCAGGGCTGATGCCAGAATGAATCTGTTGGACGGGCATTTGATTTCTATAGGCGGGCCCATTTTTTTTCACAGGACCTCCTGTGTGCACTATCATAAAGACCATAGGCAGCTCGGGAGTTTTAAGTTTAGAGAATTTATCATACAATTTATCAGTGCCAGTTATGATTATTTTTATATGTGCATTTTCGTGGAAGAGTTTCATTTCAAAAATAACGTTTTCGTTTCTCAAAATTATTGTCACGTGGTTAATCATAAAAATCTGAATGAAAATGAGAAAAATCTCAAAGTTAAAATTCAACTAATGCAAGAGCACCAGCCTTTGCCATTCACACACATAGATACACCATGATCCATTGGCGGCTAAAGAAATTAGCGCATGGAATTCAGAGATAGCCTATAGACCAATGCAGCAGTAGGCCTATAACTTCCATCGTCAACTAAGCCTAAAGCCGACAAATAAAAACTGTAGATTATATCCGCCTGTCTGCCTCGTTTTCTATCTGCCTTGACTTGAGTTATAGCTAGTGAAGTGCAACATTGTATCAACTCAGCAGGTTGCATTAAGAGAAATGTATGTAACCAATTAAATCCATGGGGGGGGACCAACTAGTATTGCTTCAGAGCTCTAAATAACACAAGGTAGATTGGTCATACTACTTTTCAAATGTACAAAAATGTATCTCAAATGTAGCTGTACACATCAACAACCGTTGTTTTGTATAATAACACAAGAAAGATGCGCCCCACTATGATATGTGTATCCAAAATGCAGCACCCCTAGCTTATCAAAGATTCTTACAGGCTTCATAGCTTAAACTTCAATAATTTCTGTCGAATTTCTGACACTATGCAATGAGTTTAACCAAGCTGCCACTTCTCCAAGTGTGCAGTATTTTCTGTGTGGGAGAGTTTCAGGAAAGCAAACTAAATCAAACTAAGTGCATATTCTATAGTCATAGTTGATGTGAAATGTCCTAAATATCAGTAGCCGTGAATAAGATTAAATGTTCCATTCCGAAAGCAACACACACACACACACACAATTGCAAGAGAGCAGGGAGGGGGCGAAAAAGTATGCTGTGTGTCGTTTAGTATTGACATCACATTTACTGTAGACTATCACACAATGACTGTGTAATGCAAATTAATGATAACGGAGTGAAAGTTTGTCTTCTCCTTTTAGGAGCCTACACACGATATTGATCCTACACATAAAATCTACAAAAATGTAAGCCTATCTGAAATGACACCATATACACAACAACTGTCATTTTGCACACAAAAATATATTGAAGAAAAGCCCCACGAAGACTGGTAGCCAAAGATGCACTCATTAAAACAGCACACACTTAACCATCGATTCAGGACCATGGAAGGATAATGTTAGATGCACTGACAATTTCAGCGTGGCCTCAGAGCACAACCAATAGGCTGCATTGGTCATTGTCCCTATACCCGTAAAATAACGCAAAGCTGCATATCTATCAATAGCAATTAGACCTGCAAAATCAAGCAATGACCTTTAAGAATTACATATAAATCTAAAAGATGCATTGAAGTAAAAAGCAAATGCCTAAACTATACATTACATAACAAAATCTGCCAAACAACCAGTAGGCTTACATGAGGGAAAACCAATTAATTAATAATTCTGGCATGGTGGCCAGGGCCATAAAGGTTGTAGCTTACCATTTAGAAGAGTTGCAGCCTCCTCCATGCTGTGTTGAACCTCATGAGAAGTTTCTGATTCCATTCTCCTTCCTGGCGAAATGTACTTGTCAGGTCCCTCTCGATACATTCTTCAGGGTGGAGAAAGAATTTACGCACATTGCTGTATTTGTTAATGTTAATCCAAATCCATGTTACAGTGGCATTGCTGACAATGGCCCACTGTATCTTTGGAGAACACTGAGTGGGGTCCATTTGTTGTTGCTGGCTGTGGTTGCAATTCCACTTTGCAAGAATTTGCAAGCCACAATCAACTCTGCTTCCACTGGTTCAGTTTTGGTTAGATCCAACAGGTCGTCAGGTGCTAGTGGCTGGGGTAACAGAGGTGCAGGTGCTTATTGTGATGTTACCCTCGTGCTGTTGGTGCTAGGCCCTGGCTCTTCTTGATCTTGTTGGTCAGCAGGCAGTATGGAGGATGGGCAGGTATTACATTTGCTGCTAGGCTCCTCAACCTCGGTGGTTGGGCCAGCAGGCTGCTCGGTTAGCTCGTCAACACTCTCGACAAGGTGGCCATTTTCGGATATCCATGCTGATTAGCCAGCTATAATTATTCAGCTCGCCGCTACCAACACTTAACAAAGCTAAGTGGGTGTGGCCTATAGTGTGACGCGGCACAACTTTATCTATTCTAAGAGGAGGACTGGATTGAATTCTGGGACAGCCTCACAACTGACCATCACCCAATTAGTACTAGCAGATAAGAACCATGCAGGGTCTCGGTACACATCCCTGAGTAACTTCAACTGCTTGATCACTTGGATTAAATCAGCACAACAATGCACTGGGTGCTGTTTTAGGATCTTCCCTGCAGAAAGTCATCATTGATATTTCCAGGTACCTAAGGTAGGTAAAGAAATAATAATGAATACTTCTAGTTTAAGAGAGTTGTTGTAGTGTGAAAATTGTTTAGTGTTGGTATTATCAGAAATAACAGGGCTGGAGTGACAATATTTGGAGCAGTGTTAAGTGGGGGAGAGGTAATAGTGCTAGTAGTGTAGTTTTTATTTTTGTAGTGGCAGTGTGATATTCTATTTATCTATTGGAATTCCAAACTGTTCAGCTCAGGGCAGATATTATAAAGTAATTTTATCATTGGAAATGTAAATGTAAAGATTAGTCATATGCAAGTAAACCACGTGTGTGCAGTCCATAGAGTATTTGGTATATACCTCAAGTACAATACTTCTACCATTGTCAGAGACTGAAACAAGGAAATATGTCTACAATTAACTTTACACTATGAACTGAATCATAAGAGTTTTCAGCATTTTACTTGTATGCATGTGTATGTTTTGTATTTCACATTAATTTGGACCTCACACCGGGTTTTAAATCAAATATTATATTATGTAATGAAGATGCTGAGACATGTTTTTTTGTTTTTTTGTTTTGCGTAATATACAATCCCTTGCTGCTGTAATAAATGCTATTTTAAGATAATACAAACATAACAAATCCATTCTCACCCCTTCATTTTATCTGTAGACTAATAATTGTACAATTGTTAAATATCCACAATTGTCTTAACAACTATGGCATTTCAGATTTGTTGAGAACCTGCCAGAAATATTGTATGGTTCTCATTAGTGGGGGACATGAAGTGGTCTAATTGGCTGATGAGACCATGGAAATAGCTAATCCCCTGACTCCAAGCACAACCCCCCTCTGGGGGTCATACACCAGATTATGGGGTCATCACGGGGTCACCACTGGTCACGGATGCTTATTTCTCTTTGCCCTGGCAGGACGAGTCATGATACTGAGGGCATTGCCTTACTAGGTAAAAATGAATGTCTTCTTACTGCAGTAAGGAAGGAGTGCACCAACCTTGACCGTGGATCATGAGAGTGGTATCGCATTAATTACTGTAGAATGTGCTTAAAGGGACATTCCAGTCCAAAATCAATGCTTGACAGACGTTTTCAGACCTCAAAAGTGGTGTTCTCTTGAGATTTTGTATTTGTATTTATTAAGGTTCCCCATTAGCTGCTGCCAAGGCTAGCAGCCACTCTTCCTGGGGTCCAGCAACATTAAGGCAGTTATACACAATACAAAATATGACATTACATTACATTTCATAACACTTTTCACAACACATTAAGTGTGTGCCCTCAGGCCACTCCTCTACTGCAACATACACAACATGACCAAAAGTATGTGGACACCTGCTTGTCGAAGATCTCGTTCCACAATCATGGGAATGCTTTCCACTAGATGTTGGAACATTGTTGCGGGGACTTGCTTTCATTCAGCCACAAGAGCATTAGTGAGGTCGGGCACTGATGTTGGGAGATCATCCCAAAGGTGCTCGATGGGGTTGAGGTCAGAGCTCTGTGCAGGCCAGTCAAGTTCTTCCACACCGATCTCGACAAACCATTTCTGTATGGACCTCACTTTGTGCATGGGGGCATAGTCATGCTGAAACAGGAAAGGGCCTTCCCCAAACTGTTGCCACAAAGTTGGAAGCACAGAATCGTCTAGAATGTAATTGTATGCTGTAGCGTTAAGATTTCCCTTCACTGGAACTAAGGGGCCTAGCCCGATTCGATGAAAAACAGCCCCAGACCATTATTCCTCCTCCACCAAACTTTACAGTTGGCACTATGCATTGGGGCAGCCGCCAAACCCAGATACGTCCGTCGGACTGCCCGATGGTGAAGTGTGATTCATTACTCCAGAGAACGCGTTTCCACTGCTCCAGAGTCCAATGTCAGCGAGCTTTACACCACTCCAGCTGACGCTTGGCATTGCTCATGGTGAGCTTAGGCTTGTGTGCGGCTGCTCGGCCATGGAAACCCATTTCATGAAGCTCCCAACAAACAGTTATTGTTCGGACGTTGCTTCCAGAGGCAGTTTGGAACTCGGTAGTGAGTGTTGGATCCTAGGACAGGCGATTTGTACATGCTTCATTACTTGGCGGTCCCGTTCTGTGAGCTTGTGTGGCCTACCACCTTGCGGCTAAGCTGTTGTTGCTCCTTGACGTTTCGACTTCACAATAATAGCATTTACAGTTGACCAGGGACACTCTAACAGGGCAGAAATTTGACGAACAATTGGAAAGGTGGAATCCTATGACGGTGCCACATTGAAAGTCACTGAGCTCTTCAGTAAGGCCATTCTACTGTCAATGTTTGTCTATGGTGATTGCATGGCTGTGTGGTCGATCTTATACACCTGTCAGCAAGGGTGTGGCTGAAATAGCCGAATCCACTAATTTGAAGGGGTGTCCACATACATTTGTATATATAGTGTATCTACAATACAAAATCCATATGTACGTTTATGTAGAGTGCATGTGTATGCATGTCTGTGCCTGTGTGTGTGTAACTTCACAGTCCCATAAGGTGTATTCTTATCAGATGTTTAAATCTGATTCTACTGCTTGCATCAGCTGGTAGAGCACGGCGCTTATAACGCCAGGGTAGTGGGTTCGATCCCCGGGACCACCCATACACAAAAATGTATGCACACATGACTGTAAGTCGCTTTGGATAAAAGCGTCTGCTAAATGGCATATTATTATTATTATTATATTACCTGATGTGGAATAGAGTTCCATGTAGCCATGGCTCTATGTAGTACTGTGCGCCTCCCATTGGGGATTGTGAAGAGACCTCTGGTGGTATTTCTTGTGGGGTATGCATGGGTGACCGAGCTGTGTGCTAGTAGTTTAAACAGACAGCTTGGTGCTTTCAGCATGTCAATACTTCTTACAAAAACAAGTAGTGATAATGTTGATATCTCCTCTACTTTGGGCCATGAGGGATTGACGTGCATATTACTAATGTTAGCGCTCCGTGTTCATTTAAGGGCCAGCCGTGCTGCCCTCTTCTGAGCCAATTGTAATTTTCATAAGTCCCTCTTTGTGGCACCTGACCACACGACTGGACAGTAGTCCAGGTGCGACAAAACTAGGGCCTGTAGGACCTGCTTTGTTGATAGTGTTTTTAAGGAGGCAGAGCAACGCTTTATTATGGACAGACTTCTCCCCATCTTAGCTACTGTTGAATCAACATGTTTTGACCATGGCAGTTTACAATCCAGGGTTACTACAAGCAGTTTAGTCACCTCAAACTTACTCAATTTGTACATTATTCATTACAATATTTAGTTGAGGTTTAGGGTTTAGTGAATGATTTGTCCCAAATACAATGCTTTTAGTTTTTGGAATATTTAGGACTGACTTATTTCTTGCCACCCATTCTGAAACTGACTGCAGCTCTTTGTTAAATGTTGCAATGATTTCACTCGCTGTAGTAGCTGGCTTTACTCATGTGTACGTTTGAGACATCCGGAAAATCATCTGTACCGTTCTAACGGTTTGGCCTATAAACTATTATTCTCTCTATGGAAAGGAGAGACTCTCACGAACACGATGGTGTTTATTCTGTTTTGCTCTACGACCCTGTCACGATCGTTGGAGGAAGTGGACCAATGCGCAGCGTGATGAGTGAACATACTTTATTTTGATTCACCACACGAAACAAAACAACAAAACGATACGTGAAGTCCTAGGTAACAGACACAAACCATACACGGAACAAGATCCCACAAAACACTGTGGAAAACAGGCTGCCTAAGTATGGTTCCCAATCAGAGACAACAATCAACAGCTGATTCACGTTGCCTCTGATTGAGAACCACACCGGCCAACATAGAAAACACATCAGCTAGATAATGAACCTAGAACACAAAACACATAGAAACAACACACCCTGGCTCAACATAACAGAGTCCCAGAGCCAGGGCGTGACAGTACCCCCCCCCCCCCCAAAGGCGCGGACTGCGACCGCGCCAAGCATAAACCGAACAGGGGAGGGCCGGGTGAGCATTCCTCCTCGGAGGCGGTTCCGGCTCCGGGCTTGACCACCACCCTCCGTAGCGCCCCTGGTCCGGTCTGGCCCCGCAGGCTGGAGCTGGACTGGACATCGGTGGAGCGGATTGCTTAGGCTCCGATGTGGAGCAGCTGACCGGTACCTGACCAGGCACCGGTGACCCAGGCACGGGCTGTGCCGGACTGACGACGCGCACCACAGGCTTGGTGCGGGGAGCAGGAACGGGCCGGACCGGGCTGACGACGCACACCACAGGCTTGGTGCGGGGAGCAGGGACGGGCCGAACCGGGCTGACGAAGCGCACTACAGGCTTGGTGCGGGGAGCAGGAACAGGCCGGGCCGGGCTGGCGACGCGCACCATTGGCTTGGTGCGGGGAGCAGGAATGGGCCGGACCGGGCTGACGACGCACACCACAGGCTTGGTGCGGGGAGCAGGGACGGGCCGAACCGGGCTGACGAAGCGCACTACAGGCTTGGTGCGGGGAGCAGGAACAGGCCGGGCCGGGCTGGCGACGCGCACCATTGGCTTGGTGCGGGGAGCAGGAACAGGCCGGGCCGGGCTGGCGACGCGCACCATTGGGTTGGTGCGGGGAGCAGGAACAGGCCGGGCCGGGCTGGCGACGCGCACCATAGGCTTGGTGCGGGGAGCAGGAACAGGCCGGGCCGGGCTGGCGACGCGCACCATTGGCTTGGTGCGGGGAGCAGGAACAGGCCGGGCCGGGCTGGCGACGCGCACCATTGGCTTGGTGCGGGGAGCAGGAACAGGCCGGGCCGGGCTGGCAACGCGCATCACAGGCTTGGTGCGAGGGACAGGAACAGGCCGGACCGCACTGGGAACACACACCACTGGCCTTACCCGGGGATCAGGAACGGGCCGGACCGGACTGGCAACACACCTCAGTACCTCTCGCCTTGCCTCTACATTCTCCTTCCCTCTACTCGCCAATGGCTCCCCTAACCCGGTGGCCTTCTCTCCTCGTCCACTAACTCGCCCCTCATCTGCCTCCAGCAGTCCCGTCGTCCACGGTGTGAGCCCCCCCCCTAAAAATGTATTGGGTTCGTCTCTCCCCCGTGGCTATGGCCTCCATGGCTCTCGCCAGACTCTCCAGTCTCTGCTCCCAAGTCCAACCTCTCTCCTCCTCACGCGGCTTGACCCAGTCGAGGTGGATATCCGCTAGAGTTACCTCTGGCGTTGGCTCCTGGACACGCTGCTTGACCCAGTCGAAGTGGATATCCGCTAGAGTTACCTCTGGCGTTGGCTCCTGGACACGCTGCTTGGTCCAGTTTTGGTGGGATCTTCTGTCGCGATCGTTGGAGGAAGTGGACCAATGCGCAGCGTGATGAGTGAACATACTTTATTTTGATTCACCACACGAAACAAAACAACAAAACGATACGTGAAGTCCTAGGTAACAGACACAAACCATACACGGAACAAGATCCCACAAAACACTGTGGAAAACAGGCTGCCTAAGTATGGTTCCCAATCAGAGACAACAATCAACAGCTGATTCACGTTGCCTCTGATTGAGAACCACACCGGCCAACATAGAAAACACATCAGCTAGATAATGAACCTAGAACACAAAACACATAGAAACAACACACCCTGGCTCAACATAACAGAGTCCCAGAGCCAGGGCGTGACAGACCCCCACAACTAGTCTTTGGACTAGTCTGAAGTCGGTACAGCTGATCTGCCAACTTCTGTCTGTAGTGTCCAAAGAGTTTGGGCTATATATGGAGACTGTTTAGTGCCAAAAATAAGGGGTTAAACTCATGTAATATATGTTTCCTAATCTTTCTCATATCTTTCTCATAGATATAGGACAGACACTTCAGAACACATTTCCTTTAGATGTTTTTTTGGGGGGACTATCTGTTGTTCCATGTAGTGAATATGTTAATCAATGCATTTGTATGGGCTAATAGCAGTAAGGCCCAAAGCATTTTTTCATCAAAAACTTGTTTTATATATAAAGAAAATCTAATAGCTATATGATCCTTGATATGACCTTCTTAAAACAATTCCATGTAGCTAGTTTAGGCATATAGCTGTTTGTATAGGGCTGATAGCATGGATGATGGATTCATCTTGACATTAGACTACTTTTGAGATCTGAAAAGTTTTATTTTGGAGTCAAATGCCCCTTTTTCTTCTGTACCCAACATACAAATAATTATGTTCCAAATGTATCTAAGCATTGATAGACCTCCATTCCTCTCCATAGCACTCTAACTAACCTTGTAACTCTGCTACAGGGTAATCACCAACCAAAGGTTCATAACAAATGGCATATAGCACATATGGAGTAAATTGTACCTGTACTTTACAGTCATGTCATGATGCTCTAAATTAAACTGTGAAACCAGTGAATTGAATTCACCTCTATGTTCACCTCTATGTTTTAATTTTTAAAAAGTATCAAATAAATCTAGGACTATAAGTAGAGATATATTTCATATGTGTCATTGAGTACAGGACACAAAGGGAAGCATTAATGATGTGACTTTTGATCATGACAGCTAGAGGGAGCAAATGTACAATGTTATAAAAAAATGTCAAACAGTCAGTAAATTCTTATCACACATCATAGATAAAAAATTGTTATAAAAAACCTGTAGCTTTTCAAGGTATAAAATGGTGTGTTACAGTATAATATCAGTTTATTTGTGTATTTGGATCCCCATTAACTGTTATGATCCCCCCCAAAATAACTAATCAAAACAACGAGACAATAACAATACAAAGACAACAAAACATATTTTTTTATGAACCCATATAAGCACAAATTACTGATTAAAAAAAGGAACACAAATTATCATAAGGTCAACAGCTGAAGTGAATGTTTATCAAATCTGTTTTGACATTGTTGTTGTAATGACACAGTTACTGTGTGTAAGCCTTTTGGTTGAGAGTAAGTTAATGTGTTACTAGCTGTGCCATAATTTTGAATTATATTGGATAATTAGTATGCCTGCATAGCACATAAGCCATGTTACTGTATGAAAAGTGCTTCTTATTCCATTGAGCAGCCTTCTTTCTTTCTTTCACTGTGGTGGTCTTGCACTGTAGCCATGATCCCCTAATTAGTTCCATGGTCCTGTTCAGTAGCCAAACGTTGTCGAATGTTGCAGATAAAAATACAATGAATAGAGCTGAAGTGATTCCGTATTCTACATGTCAGAGAGGCATGTTTGTGCTACATGGCATATTTCTATCTGAATGTTCCAATAAGTGTCTTGCTGAACATGCCCCTGTTCATCCCTAGTTGAACATGGATCCCTTGCAAAATAACTCTCAACTGCATAGAAAAGAAAGACAGGTCTCTTGACCCACTTCTGAGAAACATTGTCATAGATCATATTAGTAATATGTTACTAGCTCATGTCACAGACATGTCAGCGGCCAAGAGATGTCTGCAAAGCCGCGGCTTGAGGACTTAAATATCAAAGCATGGTTGTGAAGAGTAAGCACTTCTTACAAAATATTGGGATATGCTTTATCTCAAAGTACCAGCACTGAGGGGTGACTAATCTCTCGTGGACAGATTCACATGTAGGAAGTGACAACTTTGCATGAATTCTACTTCTGGGTAACCGAGATTAAGAGGTGACTGACTCGTTTTGGAGACCCTTAAAGGTAGTCTATGTTAGTCCCAGTTAATGATATATAGTACAGTATACAGCGAGAGAGAGAAAGTATTTGATCCCCTGCTGATTTTGTATGTTTGCCCACTGACAAAGAAATGATCAGTCTATTATTTTAATGGTAGGTTTATTTGAACAGTGAAAGACAGAATAACAACAAAAAAATCCAGAAAAACGCATGTCAAAAATGTTATAAATTGATTTTCATTTTATTGAGGGAAATAAGTATTTGACCCCTCTGCAAAACATGACTTAGTACTTGGTGGCAAAACCCTTGTTGGCAATCACAGAGGTCAGACGTTTCTTGTAGTTGGCCACCAGGTTTGCACACATCTCAGGAGGGATTTTGTCCCACTCCTCTTTGCAGATCTTCTCCAAGTCATTGAGGTTTTGAGGCTGACGTTTGGCAACTCGAACCTTCAGCTCCCTCCACAGATTGTCTATGGGATTAAGGTCTGGAGACTGGCTAGGCCACTCCAGGACCTTAATGTGCTTCTTCTTGAGCCACTCCTTTGTTGCCTTGGCCGTGTGTTTTGGGTCATTGTCATGCTGGAATACCCATCCACGACCCATTTTCAATGCCCTGGCTGAGGGAAGGAGGTTCTCACCCAAGATTTGACGGTAGATGGCCCCGTCCATCGTCCCTTTGATACGGTGAAGTTGTCCTTTCCCCTTAGCAGAAAAACACCCCCAAAGCATAAGGTTTCCATGTCCATGTTTGACGGTGGGGATGGTGTTCTTGGGGTCATAGGCAGCATTCCTCCTCCTCCAAAAACGGTGAGTTGAGTTGATGCCAAAGAGCTCAATTTTGATCTCATCTGACCACAACACTTTCACCCAGTTCTCCTCTGAATCATTCAGATGTTCATTGGCAAACTTCAGACGGGCATGTATATGTGCTTTCTTGAGCAGGGGGACCTTGCGCTGCAGGTTTTCAGTCCTTCACGGCGTAGTGTGTCACCAATTGTTTTCTTGGTGACTATGGTCCCAGCTGCCTTGAGATCATTGACAAGATCCTCCCGTGTAGTTCTGGGCTGATTCCTCACCATTCTCATGATCATTGCAACTCCACGAGGTGAGATCTTGCATGGGGCCCCAGGCCGAGGGAGATTGACAGTTATTTTGTGTTTCTTCCATTTGCGAATAATCGCACCAACTGTTGTCACCTTCTCACCAAGCTGCTTGGCAATGGTCTTGTAGCCCATTCAAGCCTTGTGTAGGTCTACAATCTTGTCCCTGACATCCTTGGAGAGCTCTCTGGTCTTGGCCATGGTGGAGAGTTTGGAATCTGATTGATTGATTGCTTCTGTGGACAGGTGTCTTTTATACAGGTAACAAGCTGAGATTAGGAGCACTCCCTTTAAGAGTGTGCTCCTAAGGTCAGCTCATTACCTGTATAAAAGACACCTGGGAGCCAGAAATCTTTCTGATTGAGAGGGGGTCAAATACTTATTTCCCTCATTAAAATGCAAATCAATTTAAAACATTATTGACATGTGTTTTTCTGGATTTTTTTGTTGTTATTCTGTCTCTCACTGTTCAAATAAACCTACCATTAAAAGTATAGACTGATAATTTCTTTGTCAGTGGGCAAACGTACAAAATCAGCAGGGGATCAAATACTTTTTTCCCTCACTGTATCTTAAACTGTTGGAGCAATGGTTTCTCTTTAAATAAATGAAAATTCCTGGTTGATGCCATCAACTTTAGGCTTAAAGGTCCCTTCAATCCCATGGTAAAATGTGTAGCTATTGCTGCACCACTATGGCAGTTGAGGGCCATTCCACAAGGTGGGTTCAATGAGTTAAGTAAAAAGAAATAGTTTTCAGACCTCCACAGAAGTATTTTATCAAGAAGAGTCCACGTCATATGTTGTGTAGATCCATATATATTTCTTAACCCCAAATTGATGGAAATAATAAGCACATCTGGAAATTACATGGTACTTATATTTGCCATTCATTTAGGATGTTGGCATATAACTGGACATGGACTCATTTTCACATTAGACTACTTATGAGGTCTGAAAACATTTGACTAAATTAGATTTTGGAGCAAAATGTCCCTTTAACCTCTGTTAAATTATGAATAAGAACTGAATTTCATGCTCTAGGAAGAGAGCACACTCAATGTGTAGTTGAATCAGAATCTATAGCAACCTGGTGGAAAAAGTACCCAATTTTCATACTTGAGTAAAAGTAAAGATACTTTAATAGAAAATGACTCAAGTAAAAGTGAAAGTCACCCAGTAAAGTTCTACTTAAGTAAAGGTCTAAAAGTATATGGTGTTAAATATACTTAAGTATCAAAAGTAAATGTAATTGCTGAAATATACTTAAGTATCAAAAGTAAACGTATATTAAGCAAACCAGACGGCACCATTTTCTTGTTTTTTTTATATTTATGGATGGTCAGGGGCACACTCCAACACTCAGACATCATTTACAAACGAAGCATGTGTGTTTAGTGAGTCCGCCAGATCAAAGGCAGTAGGGATTACCAGGGATGTTCTCTTGATAAGCGTGTGAATGGACCATTTTCCTGTTCTGCTAAGCATTCAAAATGTAACGAGTACTTTTGGGTGTCAGAGGAAATGTATGGAGTAAAAAGTACATTATTTTCTTTAGGAATGTAGTGAAGTAAAAGTAAAAGTTGTCAAAAATATAAATAGTAAAGTAAAGTACAGATACCCCCAAACACTACTTAATAGTACTTTAAAGTATTTTTACTTAAGTACTTTACAACACTGATAGCAACGTATGCTCTTCCTAGCCTCCTCACAGGGTAACTCAACTCACAACTCAACTCACTGTTCTCTCAACCAATCAAATCAGACTCCCTCCCTCCTGTAAGAATCACATCACTCAAGACTTAATGATACACAGGTCCTACTATTTCCCCAAATTACCACAGATAACTACAAACAACCCCATACCAGAAACTACCCAAAACAGCTAACACAAAACTATGCTAAAAAAAACATAGCATACCACAAACTACCCAAAGAGCTTGGAGTAGCTGCTTGGGGTAGTCTGGTATTTTTGGAATGTTTGAGGTAGTTCTGGGGTGTCTGTTTGCTTTAGTTTCTAGTATTTTGGGGTCGTTTATGGTATTGAAGTTGTTTGCAGTAACTGTTTTGGGTAGTTTCTAATATGTAGGGGTTATTTTGGGGTAGTTTGTGGCATAGCTGATTAGGGATGTTTTTTGTATTTTTGGTTATGGGAAATTTGATGCGTTATTTGCGCATGCATTTCTTACATATTACACTTTTACTGTGCCATTTCTTCATAATTAAAGACACTATGAAAGAAAGAGTTCCCTAAATAAAACATTAAAAATAAAGAGTTTCCTTAGCAACAGTACTGTCAGATCAAGTGCTACCCTTAACTGTAATTAAGTAGCAGTGGCTTTGTTGCTAGTTGAATTTGAGAGTTCTCTTTGGCAACGTTTAATCAAACACATCTCAAATGTAGTTCTTAAATGGAAATGCTAGCACTCCAAATCCGCTCAGCCGAGTAATATGTTTGTATTGAGGAGGGGAAAAAACTATCTTTGTATAAATCATAGCTTGGAAAACAGCCTCTGTATTGTTTAACTTGTCCTCTTGGACGTGAATGCTGTTTCCCGTGTGATATTGCATACCATTCCATTTAGAGTGGTGGAGAAATTGCTAAGGCAAACCACTGCGCCTCCTATTGGGGATAAGGAATGCATTGATCACACAGTAGCTGGATTGCAAACTCAATACCTTGTGAAATATGTGGCTAAACCCGCTGCACAAGCTATAACTGTAGTTGCTGTTATTTGGTGTCATTAGCTACCTGATTATCGCCAAATTGAATTGAAACATCAAATATTAACTTGACTGCTTGAGATAGTTAAAGAAATACAGGCAGTGCTCTCTCATCAGAATTGACAATGATGATGGTGTGTTTGTGTGTGTTTGTTATGTGCGTGTGTGCATGTACGTGCATGCATGCTCATGTACGTGCATGCATGCTCATGTACGTGCACGCATGTGTCTGTGTGCATGTTCAAATCGTATCACATTGCTTTGCTGCTTTGTGTTTACAGCTGCAAGGTGATATTGTTGACATTGATACTGAATGCTTAATACTGTGTTCATTATCAATTCCTTAGTGGAAGGTCCCTTATCTCTTATTTATCATGCTCTCTTGTCTCCTGTCTTGTTCTAAATGTTGCATTTGTCACATCCAGGACCCTGTCTGTGTCTGTAACAAACTAGAGATGGAGCCAGAAACAGAGGACCAGGAGAGCACTGTCATGGACACTTGGTCAGTCTCTGAGTACCGCCACTCCTCTGACGACCTTTACGTCTCAGAGTCCCGGGATGGATCCTACTATGAAGAAAGGAAGAGTGATACAGAGCTCCGCATAGAGCCCCAACACACCCACATTAGACAGGCTGAGTCCCCCCATTCTGTAGGGTCCCCTGAACCATACACCAAGAGAGCCATTGTGGAACATCAGAGACCACCCTCCGACTACAGCCCGGAAGAACGTAGCCCGGTTAGGGGACTGAGCCCCAGCAGAACCCAGGAGATAGACACCTTATCACAGGGGCCAGGTAGCGTCTACCCTGGGGAATCCGGGGGCTCCGATGCCGAGTCCTACCCAAGCACCCCTTCACCGACTCCCCCAAAGTCCCCACAAGCCCCCGCCCCGAACCCCAACTCGTGTCGAATATCAAGGCAACGGTCCACCTCCTCTTCCTCCGTTGGCCGGAGAGAGATGACCCTAACTCTGACCCATGGGGAACCCAGGGGGGACGGCAGGAGGCTGGGCTCTGGGACCGGGGCCAGGGGGAATGGGAGTGTTGAGTCTCCGGAGGAAGGAGGGCACAGCGAAGCACCTCCTGCTTATCTATCCTTTGGAATTTCAGCGCAGGGTGCTGAGCAGGCAGAGGAGTGGGACTCTGCATCTGAGAGAGATCTCCCCAGTCCCAGCAGACACAGGGTGAGGCGCGCACGTAAGTAGCCACCCTCCTCCTCCCCCAACCCCCTCATTCATTTACTGTAGATCGAGCACCAATGTAAGTCTATGCAACTCAAAACGATGTGGTAATTTTCTCTGTGTCGCATTCGGCTTATAAGGAAATTAAAACAATGTTGGAAATGTTATTTCAATGCAATAATTTGAAAATAAATGGCATGTCAAAATAGAACTGGCTTAATGTCACTTAAATCATGTTCTTTGTATTGTAAATTAACTGCTGTTATTGTTGCTACAAAGTACAGTGACGTTTATAAAGCAAAATAGATAATGATGCAATGTTTGAATTTGGACTAAAGGGCATGACTGCTGGGATGTGTGTTTTATTTTAAGTGGGCATACAGGCTGACTCTCCTGTGCATTTAACAGTCTGAGTGGATAAGATTAAAATACGACCATGCCTCTGATGAGGCTGGCAGAAGTTAATTTGACGGACACCACCATGTGTCATCCTGGCTTGACACCCGATCCCTTTTCAAACCATTAGCCTTGACTGTGTAATGGAAAGTTAGCTCCTCACTTTTCTTGCCTCATAGACCCCCCTAAGTCAGCTCTGAAGTGAGGCTGGTGCTTTTATTGCATCTTGCAATGTGGACCTAAAAATAAAAGTACACAGTTGCAGAGTCTGCAGGTCCTGTCATTACTGAAGTTAAAGCACATTAAAAGTAGCAGTCCAACTTTTCGGAATGTTTACCCTCTTTGGATTTGCTGTCAATGTATGTTATATGCACATGGCAAACACCTTGTTGCAAACGTCACGCAAACACTCTATTTATTAAGTAGTCTATTTTATACTTTTTTATTAAATGTTACTTTTTAAATGGGGTCACAGATGTTTTGATCAATATTATTTTAAATTAACACAAAGTGTCATTATTTTATGTGTTTATACATTGTTATTCTTTTGTTAGTGTAATCCTCCAAGTAAAGTCTCAACTATATCAAATGCAATAAATAATTTGTGTTCATTCAGTCTACAACACTGGCAGATGGACAATAACAGAAAAAAATGATAAATCAGATTGACTAAACATAAACTGGTGCTTCAAGACATTTAACAATAACTTATTTGAAGTGTTAAAGGAGAAGTTAAGTATTTTAAAATGTAACGTTAGATGGTTCCTCATCCTGAAAGTAGTCTATAGCCCAGTAAAAAAATATTAATCCATGGTTTGGTTTTCTTTAAACTTCAGCTAACTTTAGCCACCGCTAGCTAAAAACAATGGGAGTGATGGGGGTATGTGGTGCCTGTTCAAAAAGATGGATCACCTTTAAGTAACAGTAAACCAAATAACTGAGTTGATTTAAGTTGATTTGGCCATGAACATTTTAAGAGGCACTGCACGCATGCCCCCATTACTTCCATATATTTTTAGCTACTGTATAGAATAATACTGAACATTCCTTTTAACATTTAAAGTGTTACTTTTGCGACAATGTAGGAGTATAGTAGTTAATGTATTATTTTAATGTAAAGATGAAAGTTGTAATATTGAGAAGTCTGTTCTCTATTGTTAAAAATCATCATATGTAAATTTGATATATTTGTCGGCAAAAATACATATATTATCATCCTCTAGTGGGCACTATAAAAACGTTGTAGCTCATAGGATAAAATAAAAATACATTCAAAATGTCAACTGACTAAAATCTAACTTAAGAAGTATCATATTTGTATTATTTGTATTAGTTTTCTACTTATAACATAACTATTTAAAAGTATTATTCGTCTGCACAGGGTCTTTATATAAGCTACAGATAATTGGCTAGGTAGCTATAATGGGTTTTGCTAAAACTGTCTAGTCAGTTTACATGACAACGTCATGTCAATAGACGACAGTATTCTGTAGTCCTTAGGTTGGAAGCTTAAAATAAATGGAAGTGTTTGCTATAATACAATATGATAGGAAAGTAATTTGTCAGGAGCCATCGTGACAAGATAATAAATAGAAGGTCTGGAATTAAACTTAAAATCTCTGGCTCTCTATTTGTTCCTTTATTTTGGAGTTAAGTTGAAATATAATGAAGAGAAAGGTTTTTCTAAAATATTGGCCATTAATGTTTGAATGATTTGTAATACATAATGAAATAATGGAGCTCGTTGTTTGGAAAGTGGCTTCCAAAGTTGTCTGTCTCCAAGCCATCTATTTATAATGTCGTAAACTAAGGTACTGTACGTGATAAATTACTTTCCTCATGAATCATGTAGGATGTCATGATATTAGCGCTACACATTCATAAACACTAACTGTTTTGCAGAAGGGCAAGGGATGAGATATGAACCATACTAATTCATTTAAATTCAAGACGAAGAAAGGCTAGATTTACCATAGGTGCTGAGATCAACAAGTCAGAAGCAACTAAGTTGAACAATGTCAAAAGATCAACCATTTGACATTGTATAGTATTAATCAGATATTCAATATCCATTATATTCTGCAGTTATCCCCATGTACAATGCATTCGGAAAGTATTCAGACCCCTTCACTTTTTCCACATTTTGTTACGTTACAGCCTTATTCTAAAATGGATTAAAGTCATGTTCTTCCTCATCAATCTACACACAATACCCCATAATGACAAAGCGAAAACAGGTTTTTAGACATTTGTACAAATATACAAAATAAATCAAATAAAAATTGCTTATTTACATAAGTATTCAGACCCTTTGCTATGAGACTCGAAATTGAGAACAGGTGAATCCTGTTGCCATTGATCATCCTTGAGATGTTTCTACAACTTGATTGGAGTCCACCTGTGGTAAATACAATTGATTGGACATGATTTGGAAAGGCACACACCTGTCTATATAAGGTCCCACAGTTGACAGTGCATGTCAGAGCAAAAACCAATCTGTGAGGTCGAAGTTTGCCCAGCCAAACTGAGCAATCAGGGTAGAAGGGCCTTGGTCAGGGAGGTGACCAAGAACCCGATGGTCACTCTGACAGAGCTCCTCTGTGGAGATGGGAGAACCTTCCTGAATGACAACCATCTCTGCAGCACTTCACCAGTCAGGCCTTTATGGTAGAGTGGCCAGACAGAAGCCACTCCTCAGTAAAAGGCACATGATAGCCTGCTTGAAGTTTGCCAAAAGGCACCTAAAGGACTCTCATACCATGAGAAACAAGATTCTTTGGTCTGATAAAACCAAGATTGAATGCCAAGCGTCACGTCTGGAGGAAACCAGGCACCGCTCATCACCTGGCCAATATCATCCTTACGGTGAAGCATGGTGGTGGCAGCATCATGCTCTGGGGATGTTTTTCAGCGGCAGGGACTGGGAGACTAGTCAGGATCGAGGCAAAGATGAACAAAGCAAAGTACAGAGAGATCCTTGATGAAAACTTGCTCCAGAGCGCTCAGGACCTCAGACTGGGGCGAAGATTCACCTTCCAACAGGACAATGACCCTAAGCACACAGCCAAGACAACGCAGGAGTGGCTTCGGGACAAGTCTCTGAATGTCCTTGAGTGGCTCAGCCAGAGCCCGGACTTGAACCCGATCGAACATCTCTGGAGAGACCTGAGAATAGCTGTGCAGCAACACTCCCCATCCAACCTGACAGAGCTTGAGAGGATCTGAAGAGAAGAAATGGAGAAACTCCCCAAATACAGGTGTGCTAAGCTTGTAGCGTCATACCCAAGAAGACTCAAGGTTGTAATCACTGCCAAAGGTGCTTCAACAAAGTACTGAGTAAAGGGTCTGAATACTTATGTAAATGTCACATTTCAGTTTTTATTTATTCATACATTTGTGCAAATTTCTAAAAACCAGTTTTTGCTTTGTCATTATGGGCTATTGTGTGTAGATTGATGAGATAAAAAAACAATTTAATACATTTTAGAATAAGGCTGTAACGTAACAACATTTGGAAAAAGTGAAGTGGTCTGAATACTTTCCGAATGCACTGTAACTTAAATGGCAATTGAGAAAGCTACACCATAAAAGTAATCGGTTGATGACATTCTCAGGACATGGGTAGACAGTGCTCTTGTAATGTATTGTATGTGGGGCACTTTTATGTGATACCTCCTCACATTACATATGCATCATTCTGAGGTAGCATAATTTATGTAATTACACTACGTTGATAAAATCTCTCTTTTTATCTCTGTCCTCTCTTCTCATCTCTCCCTCCCAGGGCCCAGACAGAGCGAGAGCCAGTCAGACAGGCAGGTGAAGGAAGCCAAGTCTAAATGTAAACGCATTGCTTTGCTGTTGACCGATGCACCAAATCCCAGAAACAGAGGGGTGTTGATGTTCAAGAAGCGGCGGCAAAGGGTTAAGAAGTATACACTTGTCAGCTACGGGACAGGTCAGCACCAGTTTGACGACAAAAGCGACGAAGACGAAGAAAGTGAAGACGGCAAAACGGTCAGGTTTACTTTGGCCACTAATGATTATTCTGAACTTGAAGAAGACTACTCAGTGAATGCCCAAGACCGAGACGTCAATTTAAACTGGGAGAACCTTGGAATAGCCAACATATTTCACCACCTGGAAGAGATGGAGCAACTGCCGGAGACAAAAGGCAAGGGCGTGGCAATGTTTGCGCAGCGCCGCCAGAGGATGGATGAGATTGCCTTAGAGCACGAGGAAATGAGGCGCAAAGGCTTACCCGTCGAAGGTATTGTAGAGCTTGAAGACACAGAAATGCACAAGTCTTACAAAATGGATGAAACTTACGTGCAATCCAATCAAATTCAATACAGTGAAAGGCATGCTGATCAGATCTACATGGATGCTCATGGCAATCAACATCTGCAGTTCAAAGAAAACCAACAGGAGATGCAACAATGTGCTCACATGATGAACAGTATGCCCAACCACCTAGCTAGTGCCATACCGAAGCCTCTTGTGGCCAATAGAACAGCGAAGCCCTTCTTGGGATCCCAAAAGAGAGTGCCTGTCCCATTTTCTCCTCTTAGTGGTGTCACTAGCCCGGTGAAGCATCATGAACTCAAATTCAAGGTATCAGTCCCTATACACACAGTTCCACAGGTCTGGTCCCCAACTGGGGACTTCATAGCTTCGCGAGATGAACGCATATCTGTACCAGCAATCAAGACTGGCATCCTACCAGACTCAAAAAGAAGAGGTGCTAATAGAGCAGCCTCTGATCAACCCTCCAATGCCTATATTCAAAACAGAGGGGAAAGAAGATCATATATTGAGTCAGGAGAAGAGGAAGACTACTTTAGTCTTGGTGCTGAGGCATGCAACTTTATGCAACCTCGAACAGTCAAGCACAAGAATCCCCCACCTGTTGCCCCAAAGCCTAGCATCAACCCAGCCTGTCCACCATGGTTGAAGGAGAGTCCCTCGAATGTACTATTTCACCCAGCAAGGAGTCCAATCCCGGCATCTTTCCCAAGTCCAGTGGGGCCTCCTCCTCAGCAATACTTCAAACAACAAGACTGGCTTTCGCCTCAGCAAACGGCGAACCTCCGCGAACCACCCCAAGCTCAGGCACGACCACAGCCACCCATGAACACCGGGGCACCAGCCAACTCAACATCACCCTCTCAATTTCAGCCAACCATGAATAGCTGGAGTCCACAGCCACCGCGGTCCCCAGTGAGTATTCAGGCCCTGAACCCAACTCACACGGCACCTCGCCAACCCACAATCTCAAAGTCCTCAAATCCTTCGGTGGCATCTTGCCCACCCCATCGAGGGAGCTCTTACAGCCACGCAGCCAAGGCACCACCTACTTCTCCAATGGGTCACATCTCTGAGGGCATTGTTAGTCCGGCCATAAATGGTCCAACTCTGAGGGGAAGAGGTGCCGAACTCTTTGCCAAGAGACAGACCCGTATGGAGAAGTTTGTGGTGGATGCCGAAACAGTTCAGGCCAACAAAGCAAAGTCTCCTTCCCCCACCGCCTCCCTTCCAGGTGCTTGGAGATACTCATCCAACATCCGAGCCCCACCTCCATTGTCATACAATCCCCTTCATGTTCCTTTCTACCCCCCTGCAGCAGCTAAACAGCCCCCTTCAACAAGTCCAAAAATGAAGCTAAAGACCAAGGAGAAAACAAAACCACCACCCCCCAAGCACCTGGATGCCCTAGATATCATGAAACATCAGCCCTACCAGCTGGACTCATCACTCTTTAGATATAACATAGGCACTGAGGCTGAAGGCCTTAGCCCTAGCCTCAAAATGGCCCCCATCCCAACCCCTGTGTCAAACCCACCCTTGAGCCCTAAACCTGCCCCTGTTGTCAGCCCTAGACCTTCCTTTGCCACTTCTCCTCACCCTGTCCATGACCTCCCCCCAGCAAACCAACAAATCAAGCCTATAGCTCCTGCTAAGTCTACTAGATCGGTGAGTGTCCTATACCCTTTCGGCTGTCAACCTACACGGTCAATTGAACCACTCCCAGTTAGCAAGCAACTGGATTGGAAGCATAATGCTTTACCTGCTGTGCATGATAGCCCCAACAAAGCTCCCCAAGCTCCAAGCACCCACTGCCCTATACCCACAAGCACTCCCCATCAGCTATCTCTCAGTTTCAACTCAGAATCTTTGTCTTCTATACCCTTTGATGCTGATGTCCTCTCTAGAGGTACCATTCAAATGGCTCCTCGGCCTACATTTTCTGCCAAAAAGCAAGCGGTAACAACCAAACAGTGGAGGCATGTCGTTCTGCAACATTAGTCCCAACCCACTGCCCCATTTTGATGTTGCAGAAGATGCAGAGATTATACACTATTTCTTACAATTTCTAAAGCACTATTTATTTCAAACACTTTAAATTAAATTAGGTGTGTCCCGCCAAGTATTTCAAATAATAGACTTATTTTTGGTAATATCTCTGCATTGTTGCGGTGTTAAAATGTCACCCTATGTCTTCTTACTTTCTGCTGCACATAGTATGCAAACCTAGCACAAAACATTTTAAATGACAACTTAGAACAATAAACTAAACAATTAATTAAATCTTTAAAAAATGTACAATATGCATGACAGGTCAACAAGGGAAACAATGGATGCATTTTCATTCTGTTCATCTAGCTTTACAAAAAAAATGAAAAAAATAGCAGAACATTTAGATTTATAGGAGATTACCACAAAAAAACAAATGTCTCTGTTTTTGTCTTACTGAAGTCATTTTCCAGACCAACAACCTGGGTTATACCAGTGATTTTATAGAGATATAATATTTCAATAGGTATCACTGTGTATGGTTGTTATCATTAATTGGCCACTCTGCCACCCCTCCTCGATCTACCTCCTTTGCTTTAGTTAACACCCCAATTTCAACTTGATAATGCTATCTGTTTGCTTCATAGCTTGTAAAACAATGAAATTAGAGGCTTGCTGTGCATGAATGTTTCCTGGCAGAATGATAAACTATTGAGAATGAGAGACTATTGTAGGTGTTGTTAATGAAGCTGCGAATGAAGCTAATGTTAGCTACTGCTAATACCAATGAAGGTAGTGTTTGCCAATTAAGCTAGTTAGCTAATTTTGCTAGCTATTGATACAGAGTTTAGCAAGTAAATCCGTTAGGTAGTTGCTATATTGTTGTCTGCAGAGCTAGATCATTAGTGATGATACAGATACTAGCAGGGGAAAGTGATATATACATTAGGCATAAGAGGCAGAATTCAACAAAAAAGTCCCCTTCTTGGCTGAAGTTTTGGTCCCACTAGGGATACATCGTGTTGAGTATTCTCAGGAAAATGTGATCAGTTGTGTGTGCAGCTGAAAAGAGGAAACATTTCTAGTTTGTCTATGGTGCCTTGCCTCGCCTTTTTTTGTAAATTAATGTATGTTTAGGGTAGCCTGTATTCACCAGTGGTCTCATGACCACATGCAACATTACCATTATTGGAACATTAATGTTCATACCCATAGGAAATGTAAAACAGTATGGTTGGATGCTAGTCAAAATAATGTTTGCAGTGTATGCAATATGATAGCAATGATATTGCATAACATAAAAACTGGGGGATTTGTTCATACTTTTATGAAGATATAAGAATAATATGAATAATAATAGGCACTATATTTGGATGCAGACCTCTTACAATTCCTTCAGTCTCATTCCAAACTATATTTAATAGTGTGTTACAGCTCAAAGCTTTTGCTAATTGTGTTTTTAAAGCCCCCACTACATCTTTGTGTTGTTGACAATGTGGAATATTGTATTTTATTGTCAATTATGGCCAGTCACTTAGTTGTTTTTATCAACATATTCATTTTAACACTTAATCAAACATGATTTATGTTCAGGTTAAACGCAATTGATATGTATGTTACAAATAATCCTTCTTTAATTTCCAATCAGATTGCTGACCTGACCTTTTCTGTCCTTGTTATGTTTATTTTTCCTCTTTTATGTGTTTCATTGTATATTGCACTTCTTGTACTCTGCACAATCTTGCTATTAAATATTTCCCTTTACCTTTCCCTGTGTATTTTTTCATATTTCATTACTACTGCATGAACTCTTGCAACCTTTTCTTTTATGAATGCATCACGCTTTAATTATTGTACCACACACTCACATTGTTCTCTTTATTCATTTGTAATACCTCTTCTATTTTAATGTTGCTTATGAATTTGCTAATGTTGCCAATTCATGGTACCTTAAGCAATATTGGGTTAAAAACAGTAATTACAACAATGATTGCCTCATTGTGCATAATGCAGGTTAGTTCACATCTTCTACTTTACAGCAAATTAAACTATATTTGAGTCCTTTCCACCTGTAGAAGACGCTTTGGTAGGTTTCAGTTTTCAATGACCGTTAAGGCAAGGTGTTACGTCCTCTAAACAGGTCTTTGTTCAAACCCAAAGTTTGCATGGAGACCTGCTATGAGCAAAGGGTTCACCCGTTTCCAAATATAGCTCAGACTCACCATCTTTAAAACCTGCTATCCCTTTCGAAAAGTTAGCTCTACTAAGCAGAGACCCGATAGGATCAACCCCTGCCAAAGGTAAGTGCTGAAAACTAACTCTCTTCCCAGCTATTGGTCTTAATTGGCCATGGGGACTCATGTATTTTAGGGAGAAACGACACCATTACGTCACCCAGCTATGTTTAGAACATGAACACTGAACAAAATGTGCAGTGATATTGCATCATCAGGTTTGAGGGTCGTTCACTACTGTGAACGGCCCTCACCTATTTATAGGTGTTCATCTCCAGGCAACAATGCTACTGTATGAGAGAGTGATGTGACCTGTATGTTGTGAAAAAATAGCAATAATCATGGGGAAATGTAATGGACGGTGATGAACACACAGTTGAGTAGAATTGGCCTGTGTCCATCTGAAGAGTTTGAAAGGGGATAGCCTGCCCTTTCACAGGAGGCAAGGCTCTCTGACACTGTGTGTGTGTTTTATTGTACCGCAAAATGAATCACCTTATTGCACAGGATGAGGAATCTTCTCTCCTTCTCTGCTCAAGTAATCCAGGCCAAACTAAGTTGTGGAGAACTACTGTTTTTCTGTGTATTCTACCCAAAATTCTACTCTCACAGTTGGTTGGGAACAGAGGGGTACAGTGTCATGAACACATTTATTAAATGCCTCATAAATACATGTGCATTACATTACATATGGTATTTTATATTTCGACCCTGAGCCCCAGTGTGTACAGTATGCGTCATGTGACCAGAATCACATCAATCAAGTACAATGTCCTTTTCTTCCAGGGACTTGGCAGAAGCTACTCTCTGTCCCTACCCAGACGGATGTGCTCCATGTCCTACATGCCCTCCCAGTCATCTATGTCCCCTGTGACCACCCCTGTGTTCCATCCATCTCTCGGGAGGCAGACCTCCTGGCAGGAAAAAGCCACCCTCAAGCCCCCCAGCCCTTGGGAGGCTGCTTCCCGGAGCCCCCTGGGCCTGGTGGACGACGCCTTCCGGTTCCAGAACATCCCTCAGTCCATCGCCACTAACGTCAACTCCGCCGCCAACCGACGATCTCTTCCAGAACCTCCGGACGAATGGAAGCGCAAGGTGTCATTGGACGCCCCCAGTGTCAGTTGTGGTTACTATCATGCTCCACCCCCAGCCATGCATACTAGGTCAATGAGCTTGACCTCTGCCCCTGTCTACGGGCCTCCCTTCAGACAGGCCCAGCCTCTGTGTTCAGGGGTGAGTGCTAGCGTTGGACATATGGGTCGAGGCCTGGGCCACCCGAGTCAGTCCCTCTACGCTACCTTGCCACTCACAGCTATGAGAAGGTAATCTCGCACAGCCATCTGTATATCAGCAAGAATTAAAAAATAAAACAGTGCACTTGTAAGAACAAACGTAGAAAATATAATTGGATGAACAGATTTAAACAACATGTTATAATTAACAATTGGATCAAGGTAGTATTTCTTTTTTTTAAGACAAATGTTTGGAATCAATGAGGAAATACTGACGTACCAAGATTGTGATAATGGTCTACAGCAGCATGCTAAGATTAATAACAAGTTTAAAGATGGAATCTGCAGGGAAACGGCGCCACTGTCTGCCCCACTGCCATTGTTATTGGTTTTGTTTTGAGGTGAGGAGCGTCTTCCAACATGGTAAAAAAATTATTGCAGTATATATTCTGCTGTTCTATCATGCGTGCAATGATGTCAGAGAGAAAAAAAAACAGTTAGTTGTTTTTAGTAACTTTGTTGTTGTAATATCACAAACGGACATGACAGTTTCACCGTTATGGATTCTAGCTTTAAAGGTTTTCATTTCTGAAAAAAAAGTACTGATGTTAATGGGCTTTGGTTTAAATTGGAGTTTGTTTTTGTGTATGTTTGTGCATTTATTATGGTTTGAGCATGGATTGTTTGTGCATTTTGTCCCATGGCCACAGGGGGCAAAGAAGTGGTAGCTCGTTCTCTACTATAATTCTGATCAGTGAAGTGCATTCACGCACATCTATAGTATGTATTGTATGTTCTAATGTATGTTCCATTGAATGTTCTGTACCTGAAAAGTCTAAATTCCAAACACGTTTTATGAATTTTGATAAATGGATACATGATAGGCCTGTTATTTATTTGCATGTGTGTTACATTGATTTACCTCTAAAAGTAAGAGGTGTGCAAGGTGATGAGTGAGAAAATGACAGATGGCAGGGAAAGGAAAGTTAGATGTGTTGAACCTATAACTTACATGTTTTATTTTCCACATAGTATTGAAACTACATTGAAAAATGTATTGAGTATTGTTATGTGATGTAAGCGGTAACATCTAAAATAAAAAGACAGTAAAGTGGATTTAAAATGTATTGCTAGGGTTCCTTGATGGTTTGTGTAATATGCGCAATGTGTAGCAGGTTAGATAGCAAGTATCAAGTGCACATACTGATGAAAACAATCAATATTCAAGTTTCAGACAATCCCTTCTGTTACTATGAAAATTAAGGAAATGTAGAAATGTCTTATTATTGCTGAAATATAGAACATTAACAGGGTTTTATTCATGTCATTCAGTCAGTTTGCAAAACATAGGCACACACTATATTCAAGACCACGTCATTGAATACAGGTTGAAGTTTCTATGATTGGTTTGGCATGTCTGTGAAAAGCATGTGAAATGTGCCACACTTTCATATGGACTATGAATGTGTTGAAGATATTGTAACATTTATCACTTGATTGTGTTCATTTGTTGCAGCACTGAAGATAAATATTGTACTCTTCCATTAAAACGTTCACATTGTCGAGGACACCGTGCCCCTGAAGTTTTATTTCATTAACAGATATGCAGGATTTGTCAAATGTTTCTTACACTTTGGAAATTGTTTGTATACCCATTCAAAATGTGTGGTATGCTGAATTCGTTGAGAAACAAACAATTGCTGAATACAAATAAAACGTATAGTAATATATTAGATACATGTACAGTACCAATCAAAAGTTTGGACACACCTACTCATTCAATGGTTTTTCTTTATTTGTACTATTTTCTACATTGTAGAATAATAGTGAAGACATCAAAACTATGAAATAACACATATGGAATCATGTAGTAACCAAAAAAGTGTTAAACAAATCAAAATATAAAATATATTGAGATTCTTCAAAGTAGCCACCCTTTGCCTTGATGACAGCTTTGCACACTCTTAGCATTCTCTCAACCAGCTTCATGAAGAATCCTTTTCCAAAAGTCTTGAAGGAGTTCCCACATATGATGAGCACTTGTTGGCTGCTTTTCCTTCACTCCGCTGTCCAACTCATCCCAAACCATCTCAATTGGGTTGAGTTCGGGTGATTGTGGAGGCCAGGTCATCTGATGTAGCACTCCATCACTCTCCTTGGTAAAATAACCCTTACACAGCCTGGAGGTGTGTTTTGGGTCATTGTCCTGTTGGAAAACAAATGATAGTCCCACTAAGCGCAAACCTGGATGGGATGCTGTGGTAGCCATGCTGGTTAAGTGTGCCTTGAATTCTAAATAAATCACCTACAGTGTCACCAACAAAGCACCCCCACACCAAGACACCCCCTACTCCATGCTTCACGGTGGGAACCACACATGCAGAGATCATCCGTTCACCTTCTCTGTGACTCACAAAGACACGGCGGTTGGAACCAAAAATCTCAAATTTGGACTCATCAGACCAAAGGACAGATTTCCACCGGTCTAATGTCCATTGCTCGTGTTTCTTGGCCCAAGCAAGTCTCTTCTTATTATTGGTGTCCTTTAGTAGTGGGTTCTTTGCAGCAATTTGACCATGAAGGCCTGATTCACGCAGTCTCCTCTGAACAGTTGATGTTGAGATGTGTCTGTTACTTGAACTCTGTGAAGCATTTATTTGGGCTGCAATCTGAGGTGCAGTTATTCTAATGAACTTATCATCTGCAGCAGAGGTAACTCTGGGTCTTGCTTTCCTGTGGCGGTCCTCATGAGAGCCAGTTTCATCATAGAGCTTGATGGTTTTTGTGACTGCACTTGAAGAAACTTTAAAAGTTCTTGACATTTTCCGTATTGACTGACATTGATGTCTTAAAGTAATGATGGACTGTCGTTTCTCTTTGCTTATTTGAGCTGTTCTTGACATAATATGGACTTGGTCTTTTACCAAATAGGGCTATCTTCTGTATACCACCCCTACCTTGTCACAACACAACTGATTGGCTCAAACGCATTAAGAAGGAAAGAAATTCCACAAATTAACTTTTAAAAAGGCACACCTGTTAATTGAAATGCATTCCAGGTGACTACCTCATGAAACTGGTTGAGAGAATGCCAAGAGTGTGCAAAGCTGTCATCAAGGCAAAAGGTGGCTACTTTGAATAATCTCAAATATAAAATATATTTTGATTTGTATAACACTTTTTTGGTTACTACATGATTCAATATGTGTTATTTCACAGTTTTGATGTCTTCACTAATATTCTACAAAGTAGAAAATAGTAAAATAAAAGATAAACCCTTGAATGAGTAGGTGTGTCCAAACTTTTGACTGGTACTCTATATAAATGGAGTGGAATGTGGAGAGTTAGTAATGTACAGTGAGGGAAAAAAGTTTTTGATCCCCTGCTGATTTTGTACGTTTGCCCACTGACAAAGACATGATCAGTCTATAATTATAATGGTCGTTTTATTTGAACAGTGAGAGACAGAATAACAACAAAAAAATCCAGAAAAACGCATGTCAAAAATGTTACAAATTGATTTGCATTTTAATGAGGTAAATAAGTATTTGACCCCTCTGCAAAACATGACTTAGTACTTGGTGGCAAAACCCTTGTTGGCAATCACAGAGGTCCGACGTTTCTTGTAGTTGGCCACCAGGTTTGCACACATCTCAGGAGGGATTTTGTCCCACTCCTCTTTGCAGATCTTCTTCATCTGGGAGCCAGAAATCTTTCTGATTGAGAGGGGGTCAAATGCTTATTTCCCTCATTAAAATGCAAATCAATTTATAACATTTTTGACATGCGTTTTTCTGGATTTTTTTGTTGTTATTCTGTCTCTCACTGTTCAAATAAACCTACCATTAAAATTTTCCCTCACTGTAGAGAGAGTACTTTCCTAAAGTTACACTCCACTGCAGCCAAAGTGTTATTTTTTTTTACATGTCAGGTTATTGCTCCGACATCCGTCACAAAGCATCTCCACAGGTCCATCCAGGGACTAGTAACCAAAGAGATGGTTACATAATCACAGCGGAGACTGTGCTATTGGGAGACGACTGGTGGGAGATTAATATATACGGTGGTATATGGTGGTAGATGATACATACCAAAATAAAATAATATGTGAAAAGGACTTTACACAGTGTAAATGAAGTCGAAACGAAAAGAGAATGTTAACATTTAAAAAATGAGAAACATTTAAAAAAAACTGAGTCTGGTGAAGTTAAATTGGAGTTGGCTCATTTTCTCACTATACTTAAGACTTGTCTCATTGCCATACATTTTTTAGGTATGAAGAGAGCCACATGACACCCCAATCATTTAAATCTATACTGAACAAAAATATAAATGTAAAATACATCAATTTCAAAGATTTTGCTGAGTCACAGTTCATATAAGGACATTTGTCAATTTAAATTAATTAATTAGGCCCTAATCTATGGATTTCAAATGACTGGGCAGGGGCGCAGCCATGGGTGGGCATGGGAGGTCATAGGCCCACCCACTTGGGAGCCAGGCCGACCCACTCGGGAGCCAGGCCCAGCCAATCAGAATGATTTTTTCCCCACAAAAGGGCTTTATTACACACAGAACATCACTATCTTGAACTCACTGAAGTCTGAGATTTCCCAGTTCCGAGTTTCCAGTTGTTTTGAATGCGGCAAATGTCATGCTGGATTGACAGCATAGCCAATGTATTCAACCTTTTCTGGCCCATGGTGTTGAATGTTTATCCTTTTAAGCTTGGAAAAGAGACCCTTAACCCCCATAGATTTTGCGGTGATGTAGTGTCCCCATGAGTGAAAAAACACTGAGCCAATCACGGCGTAACTAGAGAACATTACCAACCCCTACGCTCCATATATTTTCCGCTGGCTGCCCCTCCACCACTGAGCTAGGCTGAAACACCTGCATTTTCGAGCTGCCTTACTCAACAAGCAAAAAATAGACCATGTTTGTATACAGCTTTATTAACTCAATGATACATTTTTTACATTGTTTGTAAAGTGATATGTTACACAGGAAAAAATAAGTACAGTTTTTTATCAATTCTTTTTTTGGGCTAAACAGGCTCTGCCCCACCTGCCCTGAATGACCGGTCACCACAGTATTGATGTGATATATCGTGAAAAGACATTGGGGATATGCCAATTAAAAGACAACTTGAAAAAAAAAATGTATTTAGTTGTTCTTGATTGTATTATAAATTATATACATATTGTCATGTTATACCTATCCAGAAATGTTTTTATTAACTTTTAAAAAGACAAGTTGCTAATGGTTTTCGACAACTGTCACCTTATAGCTGGATGTGTTACGCAATAAGAGAGAAAGTTGGTTTGGGCTGCCGGGTGGGTGACCTTGATATTCTATTAGACACAGTAAAAAGAGTGTAAGCCCCTCACCAGCTTAGATCCCCTTTGAACTGTCCACCAGCCTCACTGTACGAGCTGCCCCCACTGAGGGTGTCCTAAAATGTACTCTACACACTGTAAATACAGGGATTTACAGCATTACCCACTGCCAGTAATGACGGATAACATAACATAACATTGATAAAGGGGAGGATGTTCCCATGCTGCCCATGCTCCCAAACTTCCTCCTTAAAGGGATGGGCTGTGTTTATATCAACATGGCTAAGTGGGTATATCCTAGTCTTTATTACATTTAATTTAACCCTTATTTTACCAGGTAAGTTGACTAAGAACATATTCTCATTTACACCAATGACCTGGGGAATAATTACAGGGGAGAGGGGGGATAAATGAGCCAGTTGGAAGCTGGGGGTGATGAGGTGGCCATGATGGTATGAGGGCCAGATTGGGAATTTAGCCAGGACACCAGGGTTAACACCTCTACTCTTACGATAAGTGCCATGGGATCTTTAGTGACCACAGAGAGTCAGGGCCCCCGTTTAACGTCCCAACCTGAAAGACGGCACCCTATGTCCCCAATCACTGCCCTATGGCATTGGGATATATATATGTATACAGTGAGGGAAAAAGGTATTTGATCCCCTGCTGATTTTGAACATTTGCCCACTGACAAAGAAATGATCAGTCTATCATTTTTATGGTAGGTTTATTTGAACAGTGAGAGACAGAATAACAACAAAAGAATCCAGAAAAACGCATGTCAAAAATGTTATAAATTGATTTGCATTTTAATGAGGGAAATAAGTATTTGACCCCTCTGCAAAACATGACTTAGTACTTGGTGGCAAAACCCTTGTTGTTTTTTTGGCCAGAGGAAAGAGTGCCTCCTACTGGCCCTCCAACACCACTTCCAGAGTCATGTCTTCCCTAGACATTCCTAGGCTCCAGGAAACACAAGTGCCCATGAGGGGAGTGCCCTCCCTCAGTGTGGGCCCGGTGGCACAGGTCGGGTGCCCCATCCTCTCCCTCTCTCTGATAGCCTCCCCACGTCCCCATTGCGTTTGTGAGTGGTTTTGAGTGTTTGGCCTGCTAAATTTAGCCTATTGATGTAAGCCACATTCCATTGACAACAGACACAGAGACACCCCCCCCCAACAGTTTGGCTTCAGTGACCGGGAGTGTGAAGATCAGGGTGGATCGAAACTACCTAGTTCGACCCCTGAGCCTCCTTTCCTCCCAGTCAAGGATACAGGTTGTTTAAAAGACAAGACAGACAGGACACACACACAGGTATGGACTAGTCCCATCAAGGTGTGCAGTTGTGATTCCGAGGTATGGCAAAATAATAGTGTCAATGTCTTGTGCTTTGACCATTCACAACGACTAACTCTGATTATGCTACTTTCTGACATATTCAGTCATATAACCTTTGTATTAATCAATATCTCACATCCCTTACTAACAAACTTCTTTATTATTTTGTGAAAACAAAACAAGAAGCTACAAAACGAAATACAATTGTTAGGTTCTACCATAATCACTCTGAAATAATAATTATATTTTTTATGTTTTATTAAGAGCTGATTATGAACATTGTGTTCAATAACATCTCTCATGTTCTCATTATATTTCTCATGTTCGATACGTTACTTTTAATTGTAAACAATGAAAGCACTATATCATTATGTACATTTTAGTCATAACATTGAGAGTGAACATTTTGTACAACATGTCTGAAACATGGATAATGCAAATAGGAGAGGACATGAACATGTTGGGGTAACACTGAGAGCTGTAGTGAAACTTGTGACGTGAATACAAAGGGCATTGTTGTTTTGTTTCATTTGGTTGAGAAGAAAAAAATCCAAATTTTAGCACAGTAACTTCAAATTCAATAAAACTTCCAAAAATTACTTACAGTTAAAAGTGGATTTTATGTTAGCACTGCAGCAATTAGATTTAGGGTAACTTATATTTCTCACAGAAATAGTTTTTTTTCTCCAAATGCCATTGTGCCGAAGAAAAAATATTTATTTTGTAAAGATCACGTTAAGGGTTTCCAGTGTCACATACTACCCTGGAACACAATGTTCACCCCCTGACCCCAACACTGATGATTCACAACGCTGAATGCCATGTGACACCTTAATGCGCATCAAGGTTATTTTAAAGTAAGTGTTGACTTTGCTCTTCAAGCGCAAACAATAAATGACACCTGCCAATCTGAGTTATATGAGTTAGATGTAATGTTTTGGTTTGGGGTTGACAGAAACCCTGTCCTTGAATTAAATGTCGTAATTCTTACCTAATGCTATCATTAACCTGACATAAAGGCCATCATAATATTTGATGACCGTTTTCTCACAGGACATTAATGGCATATCATAATGCGGTCTAAACAACATGCAGTAGTTATCCGATAGGTCAACCAGTATTGCATGTGCCATGTGAGCATTAAACCTTTACTACAAACCCTCACTAACAGTAATCTTATAGTATTTATAGCAGTATAGTATGTTGGCTCTCTAATGTTCAGTTCATATCAACACCACAATTTGAAAACATTTTCCGCTGGGGTAGAACAGAGAGTACATCCTGTGTCCTTTATGTGTTTCCAGTACCCAGGGGCAAATTGTGTGCCACCCTTCCCAAAGCCACAATGTCGCAATTCTGTACAATGCCAGCTGGAGAGAGGAAGATGCATGCAGCGGCTATTTCTCGAGAGGTCCACGGTGCCAATGGTATGATCTGGGACCAGGCTCAACGACAGCCTCGACAGCAAAGAGAATCAAACTTCTTCTGCTGGAGGGCAGCCATTTTGATCCGAGTTGGACATGTCAGGGCCATTTCTCTAGCGCTTGCCATAAATAAGCTAATGGGGATGTTTTACTACCTATGGCGAGAAATCCTTCCGTCGTTGTCCTTTTGAGACTGCTATTTCGGGGCTGGTGAGGTGGGGAGTTATGGAGGGCAGGGTTGGACAACTGTGTGTAGCGATTTAGGGGACTGTGAGGGTTTTCGACAGCTGAGGTACATTCTGTCTGGGTATAGCTCATTGAAGCAGCATCATGTTCAGCCTTCAATAAGTAAAAAGAACAATAACATAATAAAAATAGAATTCAATAAGAAAAAAATACATATACAATTGTAAGACTGTATTTGTCTCAATCGGCGTTGAAGAGTACAATCAAAATTCACCTAGACTTTCTAGAACTCGCAAATAGCAAGTAGCATTAGCACTGTTGAGTGCAAATCAATGGAAATTCACTAGGCTGTGGTTGCATTGTCCAAAGAGCATGCCTAAATCAACTCAACGCGCAATTTTGTTTAATAACCATACAATGTAGAATTATTGAGAAACCAAATGATTACTAAACTATTGCAGCCTTTTATCATATTGTGATGTTTACTATACAGCTTAGTTTGAAGCAACATTCATTTGATTTAGGCATGCTAATTGGTCAGCAGAAAAGCATTTTGAAGTAACAATATGTCATTGATATTATCCCTTCAGATGACATCAGAATAATAATGTTAATTACCTTCTCCTCTGATAAAGGTCTCACTGTAATCATAAATGGTTAAAAATATGTATGTCTTAGGGAGAGTGTCAGAAAAAATATGACAGTATATCTTTAGGGAGACGATATATTTTGTGCAACTAAGACATACTAATACAGTCTTGAGGGAATCTTGAAGGTTACATTTTTGTTACAGTTGCTTTACGTTTAGAGCAGTAGACTCACCATATTCATTCTACAGCTGGAAGACCTCCTGTTTACAATGCTCGATAACAAAATCCAATACTGCACTATTAGCTCATCCTAATATGGGCATATCTCAAAGGAGGGCACAAATTGCGAATACCCAATAGTGGCAGTTTTGGACAGATTTAAATTATATTGTTATTTATGTCTGTAAACAGGAAGTTGCCCTACCGTGTTAGATGATGTCACATTGCTGAGTCTACCTTTAATGGAAAGTCAGTCATGGGCATCTACTGAAACTTGTTTTGGTTATTTTTCCAGGGGACACCATGGACCTGGGGATAAAGGTTAGCACTCCCAAAGACATCATGCTGGAGGAGCTGTCACTGCAATCCAACAGAGGCTCTCGTCTTTTCAAAATGCGCCAGCGAAGATCGGAGAAATACACGTTTGAAAGTATCCAAAATGAGGCAAACGTGCAGCTGAGTGTAAGGACTTTTACATTTACATTTGTGTAATTTAGTAATCTAGACGCTCTTATCACGAAGACCAACAATATGTGGATACATATTGCAGCCATCTTTGATTGACGGGTCGCAGGACGCTTGTCCACCGCTGTTAGGCTGGGGCAGAAAAGAGCTGTGACAGGCAGGGTCATGTTTGTAGAGTTTCAGAAGACCGCTTGATTTTGGACTTAACACTCAACTCCAGGACCTGCACTAGGACGAAATCCATCACAACTCATATTGCTTTATAGCCCTTATTACACAAGGTAGATATTGGTCCCACTACGACATACAAGTGTATCCGAAATGCAGCCATAGGCTACACCTAAACCATAGCATATCAAAACTAATTTCACATATAAAGTAGTAGATGTAAAGACAAGATGAAATTGAGAATAGTCTGATGGGTGAGAATTGTATAATTTGTCAAATCGTGAATGAAGACTAAGAAACAGTGTGCAGCCTAATTTACCATGAGGCACGGAATGGAGTGCAATGGCACGTTTTTTTTATAACAAAAAGGCAACTTTTTCAAATCCTCACATACAGTCACACACAGCCCATGATTTTTTTATGTCTATATAGAATCGAAAAGAAGACATCTTAATAAAGGGCGACTGCACCTCCTGATTTTGCCTCGTTTTAGATTTGGTTCATTAAGAAATGTTAATAGCCATGACAGAATTAAAATGTGAGTTGGTTTCGGGGTGTGGTTTGATGTTGGTGTCTCGTGTGTGTGTTTGTAGGTGGGAAGAGTAAGCCAAATTATTTAGCCAATTAGCTTCAGCCGGCTGGTGTGCAACCGTGGAAAAATTAGTTTGTCTTTGGATAGCCTATTTAGGGGGGTAGTTAGGGACCGCCAATAAATGTAAATTAGAAAATATTTTCATGTTTCACACCTTTTAGTTTTCTCATTAAATGATTTAAATATTTGTATATGAATTTCTACAATTATTATTGGTCTGAGGTTTTTAAGTCATTTAAATTTGGAGCTATTTTAACATATTGTCCCATGTAAATTGTGTAATGTACCGATAGTCCCTAATATCCATAGGGATATCCAAAGTCAACCCATATTTACCACAGGCATCACGATCGGGTCACGTGCAGCTGCACTCCGACTTGATGATTCATTGTGCTGCCAGCTGTGGGCATGTGGGCAGGATTGAAACAAACCCAACGTTGTAATGCAGTCATGACCAGTCTCACAAAACTCAGTTTTGGACGAGACTGACTTTATGACCAAAATCCTATTTACACATGCCCGGTTTTGCTACCCCGTAATGCCGGGCCTGATTATATCAGACACAGTTATTATTATATCTTGGACATTATGGGATGAGGGTCCAATGGATCACATTATTGAGAATCCTGGGATCACATTATTGGATCTCTGAACTTTGGGAATCATTTCGTTTACGGTACAGTAACATTGTTTCATTGTTTACTTGGATCCAAAAGTGCTTTCTTGCAATCAGATTACCGGAATTTGAATACGTTTCTGTGTGTCTAATGGTTGCATTGTTGATGTGTGCACCTCGACAAAAGTGTTAGAACACACGGGAGATATGGAGAGACATGTGCCTGGTGCCCTTTCCCTGCACCTACTCTGGCCAGAGGCCCCTGGAGCACTTTGCTCAAGAGTTTCTATGTCGCTTATCAGTGCTTGCAGTTAGTGTGTGTGTGTGTGTGTGTGTGTGTTACTTCAGAAAGTATTCACACAGCATGAATTTTAAATTGATTAAATTTAGATTTTTTTGTCATTGGCCTACACACAATATTCCAGAATGTCAAAGTGGAATGATGTTTTTAGAAATGTTTACAAATTAATAAAAAATGAAAAGCTGAATAGTCTTGAGTCAATAAGTATTCAACCCCTTCATTATGGCAAGCCTAAATAAGTTCAGGAGGAACATGTTGCTTAACAAGTCACATAATAAGTTGCATGGACTCACTCTGTGTGCAATAATAGTGTTTAACATGACTTTTGAATGACTACCTCATCTCTGTACCCCACACATACAATTATCTGTAAGGTCCCTCAGTCGAGCAGTGAATTTCAATCACAGATTCAACCACAAAGACCAGGGAAGTTTTCCAATGTCTCGCACCATTGGTAGATGGGTAAAAATTAAAAAAAGCAGAAAATGAATCCCTTTGAGCATGGTGAAGTTATTAATTACACTTTGGATGGTGTATCAACACACCCAGTCACTACAAAGATACAGGTGTCCTTCCTAACTCAGTTGCCGGAGAGGAAGGAAACTGCTCAGGGATTTCACCATGAGCCAGTGGTGACTATAAAACAGTTACAGAGTGTAAAGGCTGTGATAGGAGAATGGATGGATAAACAACATTGTAGTTACTCCACAATACTAACCTAAATGACAGAATGAAAAGAAGGAGGCCTATACAGAATACAAAACATACATTCTGTTTGCAATAAGGCACTTAAAGTTAATTTCGTAGCCAATTTTCTTGGAGTTTTACTTATGTACAAAACATTATGTTTGGGGCAAATCTAACACAACACATCATAAGGAGTACCACTCTTTATATTTTCAAACATGGTGGTGGCTGCATCATGTTATGTGTATTCTTGTCATCGGCAATGACTAGGGAGTTTTTTTAGGAGAAAAATAAACGGAATAGCGCTAAGCACAGGAAAAATCATTGAGGAAAACCTGCTTCCTTTTGCTTTCCAACAGACACTGGGAGACAAATTCACATTTCAGCAGGACAATAAGCTAAAAAATAAGACCAAATATACACTGGAGTTGCTTACCAAGACGACATTGAATATTCCTGAGTGGCCTAGTTACAGTTTTGACATAAATTAGCTTGAAAATCTATGACAAGACTTAAAAATGGCTGTCTAGCAAAGATCAACAACCAACTTGACAGAGCTTGAATACTTTTTTAAAGAATAATGTGCAAATATTGTACAATCCAGGTGTGCAAAGCTCTTAGAGACTTACCAAGAAAGACTCACAGCTGTAATCACTGCCAAAGGTGATTCTGTCATGTATTGACTCAGTGTGTGAATACTTATGTAAATGAGATATTTCTATATTTTGTTTTCAATAAATGTGCAAAAACTTCTACAAACATATTTTCACTTTGTCATTATAGGGTATTGTGTGTAAATGGGTGAGAAAAAAAAACTATGTAATCAATGTTGGAGTCAGGCTGTAACACAACAAAATGTGGAATAAGTCTAGGGACATGAAAACTTTCTTAAGGCACTTCCTATTTTGTTGCCTTACAGCCTGTAATTAAAATGTTGTATCATTTCATTTACACAACATGCCTACCACTTTGAAGATGTAAAATATTTTTTATTGGAAACAAACAAGAAATAAGACAAAAAAACTGAAAAATTGAGCAAGCATAACTATTCCCCCCCCCCCCCCCCCCCCCCCCCCAAAGTCAATACTTTGTAGAGCCACCTTTTGCAGCAATTACAGCTGCAAGTCTCTTGGGGTATGTCTCTATAAGCTTGGCACATCTAGCCACTGGGATTTTTGCCCATTCTTCAAGGCAAAACTGCTCCAGCTCCTTCAAGTTGGATGGGTTCCGCTGGTATACAGCAATCTTTAAGTCATACCACAGATTCTCAATTGGATTGAGGTCTGGGCTTTGACTAGGCCATTCCAAGACATTTAAATGTTTCCCCTTAAACCACTCGAGCGTTGCTTTAGCAGTATGCTTAGGGTCATTGTCCTGCTGGAAGGTGAACCTCCGTCCCAGTCTCAAATCCCTGGAGACTGAAACAGGTTTCCCTCAAGAATTTCCCTGTATTTAGCGCCATCCATCATTCCTTCAATTCTGACCAGTTTCCCAGTCCCTGATGATGAAAAACATCCCGGGGTGATGAGAGGTGTTGGGTTTGCGCCAGACATAACGTTTTCCTTGATGGCCAAAAATCTCAATTTTAGTCTCATCTGACCAGAGTACCTTCTTCCATATGTTTGGGGAGTCTCCCACATGCCTATTGGTGAAAACCAAATGTGTTTGCTTATTTTTTTCTTTAAGCAATGGCTTTTTTCTGCCCACTCTTCCGTAAAGCCCAGCTCTGTGGAGTGTACGGCTTAAAGTGGTCCTATGGACAGATACTCCAATATCCGCTGTGGAGCTTTTCAGCTCCTTCAGGGTTATCTTTGGTCTCTTTGTTGCCTCTCTGATGAATGCCCTCCTTGCCTGGTCCGTGAGTTTTGGTGGGCGGCCCTCTCTTGGCAGGTTTGTTGTGGTGCCATATTCTTTCAATTTTTTAATAATGGATTTAATGGTGCTCCGTGGGATGTTCAAAGTTTAGGATTTATTTTAATAACCCATCCCTGATCTGTACTTCTCCACAACTTTGTCCCTGACCTGTTTGGAGTGCTCCTTGGTCTTCATGGTGCCGCTTGCTTGGTGGTGCCCCTTGTTTGGTGGTGTTGCAGACTCTGGGGCCTTTCAGAACAGGTGTATACATACTGAGATAATGTGACAGATCATGTGACACTTAGATTGCACACAGGTGGACATTATTTAGCTATTTATGTGACTTCTGAAGGTAATTGGTTGCACCATATCTTATTTAGGGACATCATAGCAAAGGGGGTGAATACATACAGTGGGGAGAACAAGTATTTGATACACTGCCGATTTTGCAGGTTTTCCTACTTACAAAGCATGTAGAGGTCTGTAATTTTTATCATAGGTACACTTCAACTGTGAGAGACATAATCTAAAACAAAAATCCAGAAAATCACATTGTATGATTTTTAAGTAATTAATTTGCATTTTATTGCACGACATAAGTATTTGATACATCAGAAAAGCATAACTTCATATTTGGTACAGAAACCTTTGTTTGCAATTACAGAGATCATACGTTTTTGACCAGGTTTGCACACACTGCAGCAGGGATTTTGGCCCACTCCTCCATACAGACCTTCTCCAGATCCTTCAGGTTTCGGGGCTGTCGCTGGGCAATAGAGACTTTCAGCTCCCTCCAAAGATTTTCTTTTGGGTTCAGGTCTGGAGACTGGCTAGGCCACTCCAGTACCTTGAGATGCTTCTTACGGAGCCACTGCTTAGATGCCCTGGCTGTGTGTTTCGGGTCATTGTCATGCTGGAAGACCCAGCCACGACCCATCTTCAATGCTCTTACTGAGGGAAGGAGGTTGTTGGCCAAGATCTCGCGATACATGGCCCCATCCATCCTCCCCTCAATACGGTACAGTCGTCCTGTCCCCTTTGCAGAAAAGCATCCCAAAATAATGATGTTTCCACCTCCATGCTTCACGGTTGGGATGGTGTTCTTGGGGTTGTGCTCATCCTTCTTCTTCCTCCAAACACGGCGAGTGGAGTTTAGACCAAAAAGCTATATTTTTGTCTCATCAGACCACATGACCTTCTCCCATTCCTCCTCTGGATCATCCAGATGGTCATTGGCAAACTTCAGACGGGCCTGGACATGCGCTGGCTTGAGCAGGGGGACCTTGCGTGCGCTGCAGGATTTTAATCCATGACGGCGTAGTGTGTTACTAATGGTTTTCTTTGAGACTGTGGTCCCAGCTCTCTTCAGGTCATTGACCAGGTCCTGCCGTGTAGTTCTGGGCTGATCCCTCACCTTCCTCATGATCATTGATGCCCCACGAGGTGAGATCTTGCATGGAGCCCCAGACCGAGGGTGATTGACCGTCATCTTGAACTTCTTCCATTTTCTAATAATTGCGCCAACAGTTGTTGCCTTCTCACCAAGCTGCTTGCCTATTGTCCTGTAGCCCATCCCAGCCTTGTGCAGGTCTACAATTTTACCTGATGTCCTTACACAGCTCTCTGGTCTTGGCCATTGTGGAGAGGTTGGAGTCTGTTTGATTGAGTGTGTGGACAGGTTCTTTTATACAGGTAACGAGTTCAAACAGGTGCAGTTAATACAGGTAATGAGTGGAGAACAGGAGGGCTTCTTAAAGAAAAACTAACAGGTCTGAGAGAGCCGGAATTCTTACTGGTTGGTAGGTGATCAAATGCTTATGTCATGTAATAAAATGCAAATGAATTACTTAAAAATCATACAATGTGATTTTCTGGATATTTGTTTTAGATTCCATCTCTCACAGTTGAAGTGTACCTATGATAAAAATTACAGACCTCTACATGCTTTGTAAGTAGGAAAACCTGCAAAATCGGCAGTGTATCAAATACTTGTTCTCCCCACTGTATGCACGCACCACTTTTCCGTTATTTATTTTTTAGAAGTTTTTGAAAACATAATTTTTTTTTCAGTCCACTTCACCAATTTGGTTTATTTTGTGTATGTCCATTACATGAAATCCAAATAAAAATCAATTTAAATTACAGGTTGCAATGCAACTAAATAGGAAAAACGCCAAGGGGGATGAATACTTTTGCAAGGCACTGTATGTTCAGGATTGGTTAGATGCCAGTATGCAGGGGGTATACTGTAGCACTGCTAAATGACAAAAATGATTTGTTACATGTAAATATTTAGTAACTGCTATGGTGATTGCTATGGTGATCAACTATGGGGGGGGGGGGGGGTCTGGTTGCAAATTGTTGTTTTTACTTTTGGAAACTGAGCATCAAATTGAGCAACATTGCACATAAAGAGCTATGTTCTCAACATTGCACAAACATTCTTAACATTGCAAACAAACATTAATTAGTTGCTATTTCAAGTCTTTTGATGGGCATTTTGGCGGTAGCTGATCCTGCTTTGACGTTATGCCCAAGTGTACTAAGCTAACATGCTCGTAAAACCTGTGAACGAGCTACCCATTTACCCAGTGGGGCTCATTTACGGAAAGTGAACAATTTGTTGCAGCTAATCCCCAAATAAATAAATTAGATGGGTTCAGAACTGCGCAAAAGGGTAAAGCTTAGCTAATAACAAAATACTTTCTATTTTTTTCCAGAGGGATCTTCTAGCTGATTATGCAGACAGTGCCGAAAACAAAGAGGGATCACTTTCTAACACACCCGCCATAGGAAACCCTTCAAATCCAGAATGCATTGCACCAGGTATGTAGCTACCACATCAATACATACATTCTGTTATCTTCAAAACATATGAATGCTTATAAGGCGGAATAATATGGTTTAAGGGGATAACAAGGCCTTATTGAAATATCTTTATGTCATTATTACGGAGTGTTATGCATGAGTAACGCTTCACTTGAAGGGAACCTACTTAAGGACTTCATAACACAGTCATACATACCGTTTGTCAACAACTACAAATTGATATGTACGCTATGACTTGTGGTTGTTGACATTAGCATTTAAGAACTTATACTGCTTATGAATGGGTTGTGAATGCATTTTTAAGGCCCTATGTAGATGCTCATGTTACCTCTAAGGACCAGTCTAATTCCCCATAGCGACTCAGCAGACCTCTGGCCTTTAAGCAGGATACATGAGAAGCATTTCCTTTCCCTGCGGTGCCTTGCTATCCGTTAAATTGTCAGCAGGGGATCCCAACAGAACACTCTTGTAGAATCTGATATGACCAAGCATGGTATCAACCCATGTCAACTGGACCAACCTGCTTTTCACACCAAGGATGAACACACACTTACGGTGTGCACTATTTTAAGACTTGAGATTATAATGATAGACAAAACAGAGCCTGGATTTGAACCAGGCTCTCTAGTGGCACAGATAACACTGCGATGCAGTGCCTTAGACCACTGCGCCACTCGGGAGAACACCGTCCATATAGGATTTCTATTTGCCATATATTTTTCAACTGTACTGTGATGTTTTACAAAAGTTCTGAACCTTTCTATTCTCATTGTTTCTACAGATTGTAAATTGAAAATAAACATTTTTGCTAAAAGTATTATTATGTTATTGATCGATTGACTATGACTTTTCAGATCACCCAGTAATGCTATCTGCAAGGTTAGCTCCAAGTAAATATTGCAATCCTTTAGCCATTCCTGGATCTGTGTCCAAAAACAAGCTACAAATGGACAGTACCAAAACAAATGATCTAATGATTCTGTCTCTTCGCAGCAAAATCTGCAGAGCTGGGAAGAATGTATCCCCCATATAAATAACATTCTATTGGTAGCAAGAATTTTATATAATAATTTAAATTGAAAGATTCTAAGTTTTGAATCCGGTGTCGTTATGCGTATCAGTTCATAAGCACTATGCCATGGGATCGGTACGTCAAAAATCTCTTCCCAGCTATTTTGCAATCTATATTGGATGGCTGTCAATCCTTTGGTCCTTAAATGAAACTGGTATACTTTTTTATTTATCACAGTTTTCTTTAACCAATTATGTTCTTTAATGCAAGGCCGACAGACAAGTTCCTTACTTTCTCCCCCTTCCACTTTCCTCTTCCATTTTTGCGGTAAGGCTGTAATTATTTGGTTGTAATTTTGGGTCGACAGACATCTCCATATGTTTTTGTTAGCTGCATGTGCGACATAACTCCACCAGTCCTACCGATGATATAATTTACGAAGATTATACCTTTTTTAAACATGTTGTCAAAAAAAATGTAGTTAGTATATTTGAGTTTAACCACAATATTTGTTGCATTATTTGTTCTGTTGTTTCTGGAGGATGAAATTGAAATTGCAACCAACTTTCTATGGCTTGTTTTAGAAATAGTGATATTTGGGAGATAATTTCCTTTTCAAATAACTGAAAGTGAGAGGTTGTAATCTGAATAAAGGGAAAAAGGCCATTCTTGAACATTGGGTGAGACAATCTTACTAATTTGCTAGAGAACCAGTTTGGATTTAAGTATAACTTTTGTATGACTGAAGCTTTTAGTGATAGGTCTAATGCTTTAATATTTAATAATTTCTGTCCTCCGAATTCATATTCATTATATAAATAGGCCCGTTTAAATGTGTCTGGCTTGCCGTTCCAAATAAAATGCAATATTTTTTTCTCATATCATTTAAAAAACTGTTCACTAGGCGTAGGCAAGACCATAAGCAAATAGGTAAAATGGGATAATACTAAAGAGTTAATCAGGGTGATTTTTCCACAAATTGACAGGTGGTAGCAAGATCTTATCTATTTTTGCTAAATTTCTATTAAAATGTATTGGAGTGAGATCATTTATTTCCTTTGGGATATGTATTCCGAGTATATCCACATCACCATCAGACCATTTTATTGGTAAACTACATGGTAATGTAAAAATTGTATTTTTTTGTGATCCAATACAGTGGGGAAAAAAAGTATTTAGTCAGCCACCAATTGTGCAAGTTCTCCCACTTAAAAAGATGAGAGAGGCCTGTAATTTTCATCATAGGTACACGACAACTATGACAGACGAAATGAGATTTTTTTTCTCCAGAAAATCACATTGTAGGATTTTTAATGAATTTATTTGCAAATTATGGTGGAAAATAAGTATTTGGTCAATAACAAAAGTTTCTCAATAATTTGTTATATACCCTTTGTTGGCAATGACACAGGTCAAACGTTTTCTGTAAGTCTTCACAAGGTTTTCACACACTGTTGCTGGTATTTTGGCCCATTCCTCCATGCAGATCTCCTCTAGAGCAGTGATGTTTTGGGGCTGTCGCTGGGCAACACAGACTTTCAACTCCCTCCAAAGATTTTCTATGGGGTTGAGATCTGGAGACTGGCTAGGCCACTCCAGGACCTTGAAATGCTTCTTACGAAGCCACTCCTTCGTTGCCCGGGCGGTGTGTTTGGGATCATTGTCATGCTGAAAGACCCAGCCACGTTTCATCTTCAATGCCCTTGCTGATGGAAGGAGGTTTTCACTCAAAATCTCACGATACATGGCCCCATTCAGTCTTTCCTTTACACGGATCAGTCGTCCTGGTCCCTTTGCAGAAAAACAGCCCCAAAGCATGATGTTTCCACCCCCATGCTTCACAGTAGGTATGGTGTTCTTTGGATGCAACTCAGCATTCTTTGTCCTCCAAACACGATGAGTTGAGTTTTTACCAAAGAGTTATATTTTGGTTTCATCTGACCATATGACATTCTCCCAATCCTCTTCTGGATCATCCAAATGCACTCTAGCAAACTTCAGACGGGCCTGGACATGTACTGGCTTAAGCAGGGGGACACATCTGGCACTGCAGGATTTGAGTCCCTGGCGGCGTAGTGTGTTACTGATGGTAGGCTTTGTTACTTTGGTCCCAGCTCTCTGCAGGTCATTCACTAGGTCCCCCCATGTGGTTCTGGCATTTTTGCCAGAAATCCAGAAATCTTGCTTGTTTGTAGGTGACCAAATACTTTTTTTCCACCATAATTTGCAAATAAATTCATTAAAAATCCTACAATGTGATTTTCTGGATTTTTTTTCCTCCATTTGTCTGTCATAGTTGACGTGTACCTATGATGAGAATTACAGGCCTCTCTCATCTATTTAAGTGGGAGAACTTGCACAATTGGTGGCTGACTAAATACTGTTTTTCCCCACTGTATGTCGGAAAAAATCTGTTATAAATTCCTCTGTCCTAGTTAAAAATAAATTATCATCCAATAGGCTTTGATTACATTTCCAATATCCTCGCCCACGTGGAAATTCAGTAAGAGTAATGTATATGCCAATTATATGATGGTTCTGCCCCCTATCAACACTTTTTAAACTTTTGGTGCCAACGAGAATGACATAAGAAAGAAGTCAAGACGACTAGCTTGATTGAGTCTAGATCAGGATATTTAAGCCTCCATATACAGTGAGGGAAAAAAGTATTTGATCCCATGCTGATTTTGTACGTTTGCCCACTGACAAAGAAATGATCAGTCTGTAATTTTAATGGTAGGTTTATTTGAACAATGAGAGACAGAATAACAACAAAAAAATCCAGAAAAACGTATGTAAAAAATGTTATAAATTAATTTGCATTTTAATGAGGGAAATAAGTATTTGACCCCCTCTCAATCAGAAAGATTTCTGGCTCCCAGGTGTCTTTTATAAAGGTAACGAGCTGAGATTAGGAGCACACTCTTAAAGGGAGTGCTCCTAATCTCAGTTTGTTACCTGTATAAAAGACACCTGTCCACAGAAGCAATCAATCAATCAGATTCCAAACTCTCCACCATGGCCAAGACCAAAGAGCTCTCCAAGGATGTCAGGGACAAGATTGTAGACCTACACAAGGCTGGAATGGGCTACAAGACCATCGCCAAGCAGCTTGGTGAGAAGGTGACAACAGTTGGTGCGATTATTCGCAAATGGAAGAAACACAAAATAACTGTCAATCTCCCTCGGCCTGGGGCTCCATGCAAGATCTCACCTCGTAGAGTTGCAATGATTATGAGAACAGTGAGGAATCAGCCCAGAACTACACGGGAGGATCTTGTCAATGATCTCAAGGCAGCTGGGACCATAGTCACCAAAAAAACAATTGGTAACACACTACGCCGTGAAGGACTGAAATCCTGCAGCGCCCGCAAGGTCCCCCTGCTCAAGAAAGCACATATACATGCCCGTCTGAAGTTTGCCAATGAACATCTGAATGATTCAGAGGAGAACTGGGTGAAAGTGTTGTGGTCAGATGAGACCAAAATCGAGCTCTTTGGCATCAACTCAACTCGCCGTGTTTGGAGGAGGAGGAATGCTGCCTATGACCCCAAGAACACCATGAGCTGATTTCCTGGTGTTTTTACAGCCTTTCATGTCCAAAAATGAAAATTGCACACAAAAAAGAATTGGGGGGCCAAATAAAACCACCCACCAAATTCGGCCCGTGGGCTGCCAGTTGGGGAACCCTGGTCTACGGGTTACACCATTATTTCAAATTCACCTCTCACAACAAAATACATTCTCAATGCCCTAGTACTTTTTCATATTTCTTATGCAAGGACGACAAGCAAGAAATTGACAGTAATCATTTATCCCACTTAAGTCCAACCCCACAGATCTGCTAATGTGTTAATAGGATAAGTGAGTGTCTATACTCTGCACTGTTGGTCTTATGATCCTATCTTCTTGGTATGGGTCTCAGGATATGGAGGCCCCTTGAAGGATGTCCCTGCAGAGACGTTCAACTCTACAGCTATACCCAAGTCCTACCACTCCCCTTGGGAGCAGGCTATCATCAACGACCCCAACCTGGCCGAGACCCTCAATATCAGGATGCCTGTCCCTGAGCCCAGACCAGAGGCTCCTGACTACAAGAGCTTTAACAGGTGAGGCTAATGTGACAACAGCTGTTCTGAGGAGAGTTTTCAGACAACTGCTATTCAACAACTCAAAGTTTAAGCCAAAGATTTGCGTGCTACTTGAACATACTGCAACAATCATGCACTTCTCTCAATGGCAGATTTTGAGTTAAGTATGCAAATCTCAAGTTCGGGATAGTACTCTCAGTAGACATAATCCTCAGTACATATCTTATAATGACATTGATATTGCAAACATTTCCAGGGAATTAAATGGTTTTCTTATAACACAGTTCAGATTCACTGATACATGGATGCACTACTATAACACTCCATAACAAGCCAGCTTTCTATTTTCTGCACAATCGTCACATCTTTAGAGATCTTCATTTTGATTTGCATTCACGCTTGTATCTCCACATCTGATTTCCAGGGTGGCCACACCGTTTGGTGGTTTCGACAAAGCCCCCCGGAGCAGTGGGATCACTTTCAAGCTCCCCGAGATCAACCTGAACCCCCCCAACTACTCTGAGCTCCAGGACCCAGGGGTGAAACGGCCCACCTTCAACAGGGTCGCCCAGGGATGGATATCCGACGGCATCCCACTGATCCTGCCCACCGTGCCTCTGGAACCTATGCCCATCCCTGAGTCTGATGACCTCTAGTGACCTTTAGATGACACATAATAACCTGGAAAGACAAGAGAGCACTGGCCCGACAAGATCCACTGCTGGCACCTCTAACCATACTGCCTGATCTGTGATATAGGGGTCGGAGCTGAAGCCTAAATCATGATTATTGATTATGTGCAACCGACGACGAACTGATGGTTTCAAATTGGGGTTCTGTGCTGCCCTGTATCAATTCTGTTCCATTTGCCTGAGTAATGATACTGATGGTTAGTTTAGCATTGTGTATTCAGAGAATAACATGTAAATAGATAGCACACATGGCTGACATTTTATTGAAATGTCTAAGAGAGAAAACATATGAGCAATACATTGAAACTTCAATGCATATTTTGGCTTATATTGGTCATCAGATCCAAAAGTATCTTTGTCTTTAATTGTCGACATGTTGCCTATTAATCTTTTAGAATGGGCTTATCAATGTGCAAATAAAAATATACATCTCTTTGTCATGACATTGTATAATTAATTGGCATATGTAAATCAATGTGTGGTTTGGATATGTGGAACAAAAGAAAATTAAGTGGGCTACAGTGTACATGTTATTTGTTAATTAGTAACAAACAAATACATCATTCATTATGAAAGTAATGCTCAAGTAACATCATATATACTGTACTTGTCGGAAGAAAATAATATTACATTAAAGAACCAACACATTGTGACGAGGTGTGAAGGAAGGAGTCAGGCGCAGGAGGTAAAATACCGAAGTCCAGAGTTTATTCCGTTTACATAAATCAAACGCTCCAAGCGTCAAAACGAAACTAACAAGGGAAAACATCCACCTTGGTATAAACACTAAGACTAGTAGTTCAACCGAGCTACACGCTCTCACAACAAACAATTACTCACAAAGACAAGGGGGACAGAGGGAACACTTATACACATACTAATTAGGGGAATGAGCACCAGGTGTGTGTGATTGACACGAAATGACAAGTGGAGTGATGAGAATGGGATCGGCAGTAGCTAGTACTCCGGTGACGACGAACGCCGAAGCCTGCCCGAACCAGGAAGGGGGACAGCCTCGGCGGAAGTCGTGACACACATACCAAATGTAATTGGAAAATACATTTTCACTGAATTCGTACCAATTCCCTGAATTCAAATTTTTTTTTTAAAGATGGGACAATGCTTAGTTAGTTCATGGTACTACCCAGGAACAGTTTGACCAACCTCACACCAACAACCATACACCAACAACAGTTGATGATGGCTTCCCATTTACACACACACACACACACACACACACACACACACACACACACACACACACACACACACACACACACTGTAAATTATCTACTAGGGTCCATTGACTGACTACATTTAAAGAAGGTAAAAATAGCTTTGCAGCAGATGTACACCACCTCAAAAGAACTTACAGAAATCATTTAACTTTTTTTCCACTACCAAAATCACAAATTAAAAGGAGAGGAAAATACCCAGAACCAATGTCATTCTGTTAAACAATTTGGTTAAATTAGCCTATAGCTTTATCTATAGCAATGTTGTTAGTTCTAACTGCAGAAGGTCATTTTGTGACCTGCTCATTAGCCACAGTGGCTGGCAAACTAAATATAGCAGAAAATATGGATTGAACCATCTGGCTGCTAAAGAACCAGCCTGACAGACAGGAGTGTGAATCAATTCTCTGTAGTCTGAGCAGTCTGAATATAGCACTAGTATACTATAGGCCTATGTGTATAAAAATCACAAATTAACATTGATTTTAAATGAGTATGCTGTTTTAAAGGGATAGTTTTATGACACTATAACAGGAATAGTTTCCTGACAGTAGCTAGGTTTCCATCCCATTGGTGACAGATTTTCATGTGAATATTCTAGAATACACAGAAAACATGTTCATTTTCCCACCAGTGGTATGTTTCCATCAAACGGACTTGTTGCAGATAGAAATCAGTGTGTGATGATGAGGTAGTGCACACAAAATGTACTTTTTCGCTTAAGTTTTCATGTACAGAATTCAAATCTAAAGTTCAATGTGTTTCCATTGCATTCTCAACTCTACCGATAGTTTGTCACAAATTTAGTTGCGTTAAATAGTAAATGTGCCTACTCTGGTCTTGGCACCTGCGCTCTAGCCAACAGCTGGTATATACAGTGCGGGTATGCTGTTCGGGTTGGCTAGTCTACATGATGAGATTAAGCTCATCACTGTGTACTTTCACCACTCTGTGAAGTTCATCATAACTTATTTAATCTGTAGCCTAATAAACTGCATGGTTTCCCTAGTAGTGTGAGGACCACACACCATATCATTGTGTGACTCAAAATGTATTTACATATGACTGTTTTTATATCAATATTTGCACATAAAAGTGTTTCTACCACCATTTTCCACATAATTAATTTTACAGACACAAAAAGATCCCACCATGTCGAACAAACAAATGATCTGTCAGCATTTATAAAATTACACCAAAACTTCCTGTTTCCATCACAGCTGTTGTGATTTTTTTATACGAAATGACTTCACTCGCATAAAAACTGTGGATGGAAACGTGGTTGTTGTAGCAATTTCTTAATGGTTTTTTTTATTCAAAAGGAGTCCATGGAATCAGCTGTTTCAGTAGGTCATGTCAGCATATTGCTAATATTAGCATCCCATTGGTTTCCATTAATTTGTTTAGCTATACCCAGAAAAAGATTGAACATCCACTGTATTTCATGATGATATGATATCACTACAGCTGCTGTAGATCTCATTTAATAAGAAATACTTTGGAACATAAAATCATTATTTGAAACGATCAAAAGCTGGACAAGAGCTCCTCTCACTTGCCTCCCAAGGCTGAACAAGAAGCTCAGAAAATATGGGCTAGAAATCGTTTTAAACAGTTCAAACATTGATTTCAAATTGAGAGCCTGTCAAATGTAATTGTGTCAGAGTCAGACAATGGTTCTGCCTTTACATCTGCCAAGTTTCAAGATCTCATGGGAATGAAGACATGTTCCCGATGGGTGGTCCCCTACTACCCTGCATTCATTTTTGTGGGAAAATAGCATAGGCCTACTAGTCACAACAAATGCAACGGTGCTTTCTGAGTTGTGGATAGCGAACTGAAATAGAGGCCATTGGCCTGGATATGCCATTTTATTCAAAAAAATAATTTTAATTGATTTAATTGTATTGTTTAGGAGTGCTGGAGTTTGGTCTACTCTATTGACTGATCAACACAGCCACCTCCGGACTAGACATGCCCCTCGATGACAGGGATTGAATCCCCAATATGCCATTTTCTAAACTGTACTTCCCCTCTTTCTTTCTCCCACTCTAATTTCTAAACTAAAGCAACAACAAAAAATACCACTGCAAAAAATTCATTCTCCTTTAAAAACGTTTTATAAAAGGGAAATCAATTTTAGTTTCATTAACCACGTTTCCATCCACAGTTTTTATGTGAGTAAAGTCATACCATTATTTTAAAAAATCAGGACAGCTGTGATGGAAACAGGAGGTTTTTGTAAAATTGTATGGACTCACAGAGTAGGCACATTTAAAGCAACAGTTTTTGTGACAATTGGTAAAACTTAAGCTAAAAAGTAAATGTTGTGTGCACTAGGCCATCACACACTGATTTGTATCCTCAACAAGTCCGTTTGGTGGAAACACACAACTGGTGGGAAAATATGCATCTTTTCTTTAAGCGGATTTTTGAATATTAGCATGAAAATCTGTTGCCAATTGGATGAAAACCTAGTAAGTAAAGTAAAGTAAAGTCATATTTTATTAAAAATAAATCATGACAGCTTTGACAGAAACAGGAAGTTTCGTTGTAATTTTATAAATGCCAACAAATAATTTGCTTGTTAGACATGGGATCTTTTTGTGTAGGTAAAATTAATTATGCAGGAAATGGCGGTGAAAATGCCTTTATGGGTAAATATTGATATAATAACCATCAGATATGGAAGTACATTTGCAGTCATGATGATATGGTGTGTGGTCCTCCCACTACCACTTGGGAAACCATGCAGTTTTTTAGGCTACAGATTAAATACATTATGATGAAAGTGCACTTGATGAGCTTGATGCTGCTTTCCAATAAATACAGAGGGTCTTATTCTGGCAACATTATGATCGATTTTTGACAGCCATTTGACAAATACAAATATTCTCGCTCTTATCCATAATAATCTGATCATGTAGACTAGCCAACCCGCACAGCCTACCTGCACTGTATTTGTAAACTGTTGGCTAGAGCGCAAGTGCCAAGCCCAGAGTAGACGCATTTGCTATTTAATGTAACAGTTTTTGTGACAAAACATTAGGTAGAGTTGAAAATGTGACGGAAACACGTTGAACTTTTTATTTTTATTCAGTACATGAAAACTTAAGAGAAAAAGTACATTTAGTGTGCATTTTGTCACCAAGCACTGACTTTCATCAACAAGTCCATTTGGTGGAAACACACCACTGGTGGGACTTTAGAATTTTCGCATGAAAATCTGTCTCCAATTGGATGGATACCTAGCGATTGACATATACTTTTCTTTCCTCGCAGAATGACCCATCTATATTTCCCCCCTGAATATGTTTTTATCTCAAGGAACATGGTATTTAGATAACTGCATTTTATAATTGCAAACATCAAAGCATAGCTTTATACAGTAAGCCTAGACTATTGCCACGTTACATGCTGCAGTCAGCCTTATTGTGAAACAGTTTTTTGAGAGTCATGTGATTTCTAGTCTCACCTCAAATGGGACAAACCAATCGCCGAATGCTTGCGTCTGCTCTGCGAGACAAGCGATTTGCCATCAAGTGCGCCCATGAGGCCGAGATATTACTTTGGGAATTGCAGTAGGCTACTGTACACTAGGGGCGGATTTTGACCTCGCAACTCTCAAAACATCACTAATCTGCGGATGACATTCAGGCATAGACCGCTACTGGATTTATTTCCCGAAATGAATTCCGTATTTGAACCGAAAACGACAAAACATCAAGGACATTGTCAGGCTAGAATAAGACAAGAGACAATAAGTATTCGGGTATGACGTTTAAAATGCGGGTTGGCATTGTATCACTGCACTAGCGTTGCAATTTATTGTAGCTATGCAGGCCTTAATACTGCATTTGACCACAGATTCCATCCACCCGTACTGCCTGACATTATCCACGAGCGTGTCTGGGTAGTCTATTGCAGTCATTTTTGCTTATAGGATTTTTAGGGGGCAACACTTGTGGGAATCTAATGTTGACAACTAAGCTGCTTTGGGAGATCTATTATATCGGCCAAATATTATCGACGCGATACGGTGAGTTTTGCATGTGTGTTATGACATTTTGTATCGAACGGGTATGTTGCGGTAAATAAAGTTGCGGTAAATAAAGCGGTTCCCCCATAACACGCATGCGTCCTAACAGGTGTAAATTGCAGGATATGCAATGGCATCTGAAGTAGTCCTATGCATGGTAGAAAAAAACCGTCATGTTCGTGAAAACCCCTCGCTATTTAGAATAATACAGTCCATGCAAGGATGGATTATAGGCTAAATGATATCATATGAAGGTTTAGGTTATAATTATAGGGCTATGATAAGCATCCTTTTTCTATTTGAAGAATACACCACATGTGCAGATAAACAGATTGAATAATATTTGTTCATGTCTATTCTATTTGCTTGTGATTATTCAGGTATATATGTATGCCACTTTTTGGTCACAACATGGATACCAGGGTTGGGCTCAATTCGAATTGAAGGCAGTGTATCTAGTGTATCCAGTGAACATTTTGTAAATGTTGTAAATATTTTATTGTTACAAGCAAAAACATCTAATTTGGAAATAAGGACAAACATGGGTCAACTACAGGTGCAGATATTATGCTAAAGTCAGTGATGGCAAACAACATGTGAAAGGATAGTTCACTGAAAACACATCTAATTTCATGCATAACATAAAGTCATGTATTGATAGGTGCGCTGTTCTGTCATGTTGCTTATTCTTATCCAAACCTTTCGGATCTGTATTAGTGCCTAACAGGTAGTTTCTGGACAGGGCTATAGCTTATTCAAACCAAGCAGCAGCCCTGTCCAGAAGCAAACATAATCTAGCCCCTACATCTAGGTAGTTTTGAGGCAATATGGCTAGAATTCCACCCACTTATCAGATGGAAAGATGGAGCTATTGCCTCTAGCTCTTGTATGATCTCAGAAGCAGGTTTGTAGAGCACTTTGGGTTGGGATTTACTTGTCTTAATACAGGGCTTCTTGTTTAATACATGACTATTATTAGGAGGTATTCTATGCATCCCAAATGGCACCCTATTCCCTATATAGTCCCCTATGGGTCCTGGTCAAAAGTAGAGCACTTCAAAGGGAATAGGATGCCATTTGGGACACAGGTACAGTATTAATGAGAAGTATAATTCTTCCTGCTTATTGTTTCCATGGCACATCTGAGATCTGACTAGATTGTCAGACAGGAGGAGGATAACCATCTTTCAAGAAAAATGTGGCCGGTTGGACCCAGAAAATATTATAGAATATAAAATATTATGTGTTATATAGCAGTGTCTTTATGGATTAGAAACACTAAAGTGATAGTCCATAGCCAACTCTTAGAGAAGAGGATGAGAATAGCTTAACGGTAACACTTTGCATTAATTTGCTCGTATACCTGTGTATTAATACTGTAATTACTACAATAACAACATTGTAATAACATAAATGTTTTTGTAATGCTTTACTATCACGTAGTGATAGAGATGGAGTTCAGTGTAGAATAAAGTGTAATTACAGTGTTATTACACTCCTATAAGAGTAACCTAATGTTTTGTAATGTGCTTCTAGGTTACCTACCTGTAGGATATTAGGGCTATTACTTGGGTCGAGGCCTAATCCTACTTCATATGGAAATAATTCTGTGGCTTCCTGGAAAGCATCATGACTCGGCAGCATCACAGCTTGGCAACAAGATCAAAAGCTGTCCTGTCTGTAATGTTTCAGAGTGCAGGGAAACCAGGATTGGATCCATTTGAATTGAAGGCAGTCAATTCAGGAAGTGATAAAAATACAAAAAAAACATTCAACAACTTTTGAAATAAATACACTATATATACAAAAGTATGTGGACACCCCTTCAAATAAGTGGATTCGGCTAGTTCAGCCACACCCGTTGCTGACAGATGTATAAAATCAAGCAGACAGTGATGCAATCTCCATAGACAAACATTGGTAGTAGAATGGCCTTACAGAAGAGCTCAGTGACTTTCAACGTGACACCGTCATAGGATGCCACCTTTCCAACAAGTCAGTTCATCAAATTTCTGCCCTGCTAGAGCTACCCCGGTCAACTGTAAGTGCTGCTATTGTGAAGTGGAAACATCTAGGAGCAACAATGGCTCAGCAGCGAAGTGGTAGCCACACAAGCTCACATAAAAATTGTCTGTCCTCGGTTGCAACACTCACTACCGAGTTCCAAACTGCCTCTGGAAGCAACGTCAGCACAATAACTGTTCGTTGGGAGCTTAATGAAATGGGTTTCCATGGCCGTGCAGCCGCACACAAGCCTAAGATCACCATGCACATGAGTGGTGTAAAGCCATTGGACTCTGGAGCAGTGGAAACGCGTTCTCTGGAGTGATGAATCACGCTTCACTATCTGGCAGTCTGATGGATTAATCTGGATTTGGCGGATGCCAGGAGAACGCTACCTGCCCGAATGCATAGTGCCAACTGTAAAGTTTGGTGGAGAAGGAATAATGGTCTGGGGCTATTTTTCTTGGTTTGGGCTAGGCCCCTTAGTTCCAGTGCAGGGAAATATTAACGCTACAGCATACAATGACATTCTAGACGATTCTGTGCTTCCAACTTTGTGGCAACAGTTTGGGGAAGGCCTTTTCCTGTTTCAGCATGACAATGCCCCCGTGCACAAAGCGAGGTCCATACAGAAATGGTTTGTCGAGATCAGTGTAGAAGAACTTGACTGACCTGCACAGAGCCCTGACCTCAACCCCATCGAATACCTTTGGGATGAATTGGAACACCGACTGCGAGCCAGGCCTAATCGCCCAACATCAGTGCCCGACCTCACTAATGCTCTTGTGGCTGAAAGGAAGCAAGTCCCCGCAGCAATGTTCCAACATCTAGTGGAAAGCCTTTCCAGGAGAGTGGAGGCTGTTATAGCAGCAAAGGGGGGACCAACTCCATATTAAGGCCCATGATTTTGGAATGAGATGTTCGACAAGCAGGTGTCCACATACTTTTGGTCATGTACTGTATCTTCTACTTTTCAGTTTATTGAGAAGTCATTGAAAATAGATGCCCTTTTTTCAGTTATTGGATTGGAATGTCAGTTTACTTCCAGAATCGACTGACTTCCATTCGAATTGACCCCAACCCTGCAGGGAGCCTCATTGGCCTAGTTAGCTAGATATGTGTGCTGTTTTTGGTATGGGGAATATCCAGACTTCCACACAGTCCTAATGTGATGAAATAATGTGTATGCCAGGCTGTACTCTGTTTTTCAGTGCTGTGACAACACGTGACTTGGAAAGCAGCTAATGCCTGTGAACTGACGGTTGATTCATTGCCCAAGTAGCCTATACAGTTGTAACGTTGTCCACCCAGCTCCCGTCAATCACAACACAGAGAAGCCATTGCAACCGTTGGCCTAGTCTCTATGGTCACTAGTCTCTAGTATCTATGATCACTTATATAACTATCATCATCTAGATTCTATTTAGGTGTATGTAAAATAAAATCATAACACTTTGAGAAGGTCATAAACAATGTATGAAGGCATGGGATAAAACAATGGCAGTAAAGCAACATAATAATAGGGGCTATTCTAAGATTATTTAATTTTTATGGGGGGCCAGAGGGGGGACCAAGCACCAGTCAGGGGTGGCCATGGGAAATCAGGGAATTGTATCACAAATAGCATTGACAATTGGCTTAAACTATGATGCATTTTATTGAAAAACTGGTTCAACTGTACATTTTTATATGTCCCTAATCTGTTCCAAAAATCTATTTGAAAATTAACACAAGAAAAATATTCAAGTTAGATACATGTTCATTTAAGTGGTAACTCACTGGCATTGAATATTATCATCCTTTGAAAGCAGTAGGGCAATTCCACGGTAACAGAGTGACATTGAGACCCAGCTTTTTCACTTTAAAATGTATGTCAAACAAAAACCAATGATTGCAAAGTTAAACAAACCATACAACTCTATGCACAATTACTACTTTTAACAATTCCCGCAGAATTTTTTTTCTCACAAAGCTGTTTACTTTAAGAACAGTGCAGATGCAAAGTTTGGTAAAAGAATGACGGTTTGTGCTCTTTGTGCTGTCATTGCCCAAAGTTTTTTTTAAAGCCAATGATTTGTCCCATCTCTCTTCCTCTCTTTAGACTTGGTCTCATTGTCATTCAATGTCCAATAGTGCTATTCCAAAGCTTCCCTATGGATGAGCCTGGGAAGGACTTCAATGGATCTCTTTGGAAGTGCGAGGCAGGGATGTAATGGATTGGTCCCATGGCCTGCCAGGTCCCGCTTCCCAGTATGTCCAGCTGCAGCAAGCCTCCCCCACTCTCTGGAGAAGGTAAACAACAGCTCCCATCACACAAGTCACTAAATCCTACCTAAACCAATGTATGATCATAACCAGTGGCCAAGTGCTATTCACTCTCTAAGATTTGCATGGACACATAAGGACTTACCCCTCAGGATTTATTGTATGATTAAAGTATTCTCTATGGATATATCTCATAACAGCGGTCTTAAACTCCTGGTCCAGAACCACATTTGTATATCCATTTCCTATTAGAGCATAAAAACAACTGGTGACTGCTCTTTCCCCAGGGGCAGGCTCTAACTCTATGGCATGGGTCAAGCTCTTCAAAAAGCCTGGAGGTGTTGGTGGTGGTGGGGGTCTGGGGAAGTCCTATCAGCCTGGGAGCATGTTGTCTCTGGCTCTCACCAAAGGCCTGCTGAACGAACCAGGACAGAATAGCTGCTTCCTCAACAGTGCCGTACAGGTGATTGCTAAACCTTGTCAATATGCAGGTTTATGCAACAGTGTAAACATAGATTATTTCCTATGGAAGGCTAAGGGGCAAGATTACTACTAAATTAAGATTTATCCATGCTTTTTTCTATGTAGGACGTAGGTCTACATTTCATGTAGAACTTCATGTAGGACTAAAACAGATATTGTTGGATTAATATACATATAAATGTGATTTGAATATAATCAGTACAATTCTGTCATTTCACCTGAACAGGTGCTATGGCAGTTGGACATTTTCAGGAGGAGTTTGAGACAGCTTCCTGGTCATTTTTGTCTAGGGGATGCCTGCATTTTCTGCGCTTTAAAGGTTTGTATATAATATCATCATCACAATACATCTTCCACCTAGTTGAATGACTTATTCAAGAGATAGTGGTCCTCTGTAGCTCAGCTGGTAGAGAACAGCGCTTGTAACGCCAAGGTAGTGGGTTCGATCCCCGGGACCACCCATACACAAAAAATGTATGCACGCATGACTGTAAGTCGCTTTGGATAAAAGTGTCTGCTAAATGGCATATTATTTGATCACAAGATGTCCAAGTTTACCATACCACTCATAAAAAATGTAGAATAGTTATTTTGTTTTTATTTAAACAAAAATAGCCATTGATATTTGTAGATCTTTTAAACCCACCCACTGGGCACACACTGGTTGAATCAATATTGTTTCCAAGTCATTTCAATTAAATAACGTTGAACCAACGTGGAATAGACGTTGAATTGTCTGTGCCCAGTGGGCGGTGTTCCAGACCTAGAATTAAGACTAATCCTAGACTGCATTGAACATTCTTTTTAGTCCAGGACTGAGCTGAATCTGGGTCCAGGAAACTGGCACTTAGTGACTTGATAAATAAGGCAATTTACAGTATTTCCACCGCCCCTCAATTCTCTACAACGCTTTTTCTCCCTGCAGAGTATTTTCAGCCAGTTCCAGCAGAGCCGAGAGCGAGCGTTGCCTTCGGATAGCCTGCGCCACGCCCTCGCTGAAACCTTTAAGGACGAGCAGCGCTTCCAACTAGGCCACATGGACGACGCTGCAGAGTGCTTTGTAAGTCTAGAAAGTCTAGAACTTTCTTTTTAGCGATCGCAATGTCATATCAGCCAAAACTCTCCTTTGGTACCCCTTAAATTTGCAAAATTCCAGTAACTTTCCCAAAAGTAATTTTGCAACCCTATCCCAGCCTATGTATTCCAGTACAAATACACCTGATTCAACTAGTCATTTAACCAGTTAAGCTGTGCTAGTTCTGGAATAAATCAAATAAGTGGAAACGGCTGGGGGTACTTTAAGGAGAGGTTTGGGAAACACTGAGCTAAAGGAACAGAAGCTAGGAGGTCAGAGGGTATTTTCTGCTTAGCACAGACAAGGTTATACCTCCAACTGAGGTATTTGGGGATTCTCCTAGAGCCGTCCAATGGTATCACCTTAGCTGAAGACTATAATAACCCTATTCAACCAAAAGGGAAGTCAGGAAGACGCCAGGGTAAGACAAGATAACGTTTCTCCTGTGCTGCAAGAAATACGTTTTGAATTTTGAGCAGTTGAGTTTCTTTTTGGTAAACTCAGTTAACATTGTTTCATTGATTACATAGTTGAAATGTGAGTTATTGCACAGTACAGTGATAGTTCACCACTGAATCAGGATTAAAGTACTTGTTTAATATTTATGTATGCATTTTGCATGTATGCATTTTGGGCTAACATTAGCATGGCCATTGATGGTCCTTAAAAACAAACTTAATATATCAGTGAACAATCACTTTAAACGGATAGTGCGAAATTTTGGCAAGTAAGCCCTTTATCTACTTCAGATAAACTCATGGATACCATTTTTATGTCTCTGCGTCCAGTATGAAGGAAGTTAGCTTAATTGCCTAAATCTCTTCCCTTTAAGAAAATAGTTGTTTTGTTTTACCCTGGTAAATTCCCAATCCCATGTCATGTTTAATAGAGCCCCAAAAGCACTTGCCTTTTGGGTAAATTATTTACTGAGTGTACCAAACATTAGGATCACCTGCTCTTTCCATGACATAGACAGACCAGGTGAATCCAGGTGAAAGCTATGATCCCTTATTGATGTTACCACTTCAATCAGTGTAGATAAAGGGGAGGAGACAGGTTAAAGAAGGATTTTAAAACCTTGAGACAATTGAGACATGGATTGTGTATGTATTTGTATTTGTATTTATTCGGGATCCCCATTACCTGCTGCCAAGGGGTCTTCCTGGGGTCCAAACACATTAAGGCACTTACATTACACATAAAACAAAAGATAAAGCAGTACATCATATAACATTATTACACCACTACATATCTACAAAACAAATGTATAATACCACCATACCACAATGTTACAATGTACGTGTGTGTGGAGTGCATGTGCAAGTGCCTGTGTGTGTCTCTTCACAGTCCCCACTGCTCCATAAGATGTTTTTTTAATCTGTTTTTTAAAATCTGATTGCTTGCATCAGTTACCTGATGTGGAGTACGGTTCCATGTAGTCATGGGTCTATGTAGTACTGTGCGCCTCCCATAGTCTGTTCTGGACTTGGGGATCGTGAGGAGACCTCTCATGGGGTATGCATGGGTGTCCGAGCTTTGTGCTATTAGTTTAAACAGACATCTCGGTTCGTTCAGCTTGTCAACACCTCTTACAAAAACATGTAGTGATGAAGTCAATCTTTCCTCCACTTTGAGCCATGAGAGATTGACATGCATATCATTAATGTTAGCTCCCCGTGTACATTTAAGGGCCAGCCGTGCTGCCCTGTTATGAGCCAATTGTAATTTTCCTAAGTCTGTCTTTGTGGCAACTAACCACACGACTGAACAGTAGTCCAGGTGCGACAAAACTAGGGCCTGTAGGACCTGCCTTGTTGATAGTGTTGTTAAGAAGCTGCGCTTTATTATGGACAGATGTGTGTCATTCAGAGGGTGAATGGCCAAGGCAAAAGATTGAAGTGCCTTTGAACGGGGTATAGTAGTAGGTGCCAGGCGCACCTGTTTAAGTGTGTCAATAACTGCAACACTGCTGGTTTTTCACACTCAACAGTTTTCTGTGTGTATCAAGAATGGTCCACCACCCAAAGGACATCCAGCCAACTTGAGACAACTGTGGGAAGCATTGGAGTCAACATGGACCATCATCCCTGTGGAATGCTTTCGACACCTTGTAGTCCATGTTCCGATGAATTGAGGCATGGACTACAAGTGCAACTCAATATTAGTTAGGTGTTGTTAACGTTTTGTACACTCAGTGTACACTGTTATGTTTTTTTACTCACAGATATGTGTATCAGGATAGTTTGGGCTACAGATGCTAAGGATGTAATGGAAAACTCTAACAGTAACTGACTTCAGATGTCTGACCTCATTTTGTTTAATTCTTGGTGCACAAGGAGAACATTCTGGAGAGGATTCACCTGCACATAGTTTCTGACACAGCGACTGAGGCCTGTACATCCAAGTCCTGCATTACCCACCAGAAGTTTGCCATGACACTTTATGAACAGGTAATGTGATTTATTTATTCCACTGTTGATTGGAAAGAGGGAAAAGGAGAGACATATAGACTAGTGGGTAACACTCTACTTAAGGGATACAGATATAATGCATTATGATACGTCCATAATGCATTATAAGCCTTGCCATCAGTGTCTATGAAGTGTTTATAATGTGTTATCATCTTATAATGATATTATCAGCCAGTTTGGGCCAGTTATTTTTGGCCTAAGAAAGCCATATACATGCATAAATAAAAGCATACACACAGCAAACATACACAGCGAAGGGAAGATTTAAAAAAGCATAAATTAGATTTTGCGAAATATACATACTGTATATAGATGACCCGAAGGCCAATTGGACAAGGCATATACACATATCATCGGATTTCCAATTTTAACTTTCTGTATAGTTATTCTGTTATTTTCATTTGACATGAAACATTGTTTTTCTCCCCTCAGTTTGTATGTCGTAGCTGTGGCGCCTCCTCGGACCCCCTTCCTTTCACAGAGTTAGTGCATTATGTCTCCACCACAGCCCTATGGTAAGTACTTCCTCTAAAAAACTTGACAAACTGAACTGAATCTTTGCTCTAAGCCAAAAGGGGATTCTCTGGCAAGATGGCGCTGCAGTGGAACTTATTTTCACCATAATTTCCTATGACCAAAAACAGCTTCTGGACATCAGAACAGCGATCACTAACCTCGATTTGGATGAAGATTTCTACTTCATCGAGTCGGCAGTTCTGGACGTTATGCTTACCCTGGACCATGCCCTGATCCCAAGGACTCGAAAGAGGAAGAGGCGGCGAAAGAAAGAGAGGCAAGCGAGGCGGAGTCATGATTAGGCTACGTCGGCGAGCATCTAGACCGCCATCGCCCTCAGTTTTTTTGCAGAACGTACAATCACTAGAGAACAAACTGGACGAGCTCCGTTCGAGATTATCCTATCAACGGAACCTGAAGAACTGTAATATCCTATGTTTCTCGAAGTCGTGACTGAACAAGAACTTGGATAATATACACCTCACTGGCTTTTCCATGCATTGTCAAGATCGGACGGCAGCTTCGGGTAAGATGAGAGGGGGAGGGGTGTGTCTCTTTGTTAACAACAGCTGGTGCACGATCTCTAATGTTAAGGAAGTGTCGAGTTGTTGCTCACCTGAGTTAGAATACCTCATGATAAGATGGACATCATACTATTTACCAAGAGCGTTTTCATCTATATTTTTCGTAGCTGTCTATTTACCACCACAAACTGATGCTGGCACTATGACCGCACTCAACGAGCTGTATAGGGCCATAAGCAAACAAGAAAATGCACAGCCATAGGGGGCACTTCTCGTTAATGCAGGGGAACTGAAATCTGTTTTAACTCATTTTTACCATCATGTCACCTATGCAGCTGTCACGATCGTTGAAAGGAGTGGACCAATGCGCAGTGTGGAATGCGAACATACTTTTATTGAATATTCACCACACGAACAAAAACAACAAAACGATACGTGAAGTCCTTGGGTACATACACAAACCATACACGGAACAAGATCCCACGCCACACAAGTGCACAATAGGCTGCCTAAGTATGGTTCCCAATCAGAGACAACAAGCAACAGCTGATTCACGTTGCCTCTGATTGAGAACCACCCCGGCCAACATAGAAAACACATGAACTAGAACATACCATAGAAACACAAAACATAGACACTACACACCCTGGCTCAACATAAAAGAGTCCCTAGAGCCAGGGCGGGACAGCAGCTAGAGGCAACAAAACTCTAGATCACCTTTACTCCACACAAAGAAATCCATACCCTCCCTCACCCTCCCTTTTGCAAATCTGACCATAACTCTATCCTCCTGATTCCTGCTTACAAGCAAAAACTCAAACAGGAGGTACCAGTGATGCACTCAATACGGAAGTGGTCTGATGAAGCGGATGCTAAGCTACAGAACTGTTTTGCTAGCACAGACTGGAATATGTTCCGGGATTCATCCGATAACATTGAGGAGTTTACCACATCAGTCACTGGCTTTATTAATTATTGCATCGAAGGTATCGTCCCCACAGTGACCGTACGCAAATATGCCAACCAAAAGCCATGGATTACAGGTGACATCCGCACTGAGCTAAAGGCTAGAGCTGCCGCTTTCAAGGAGCGGGACACTAATCCGGACGCTTATAAGAAATCCCGCTAAGACCTTCGATGAACCATCAAACAGGCATAACGTCAATACAGGACTAAGATCTAATCCTACTACGCCGGCACTGACGCTCGTCGGATGTGGCAGGGCTTGCAAACCATCACAGATTTCAAAGGGAAACCCAGCCGCGAGCTGCCCAGTGACACAAGCCTAGCAGATGAGCTAAATGCCTTCTATGCTCGCTTCAAGGCAAGCAACACTGAACCATGCATGAGAGCACCAATAGTTCTGGACAACTGTGTGGTCTCGCTCTCCGTAGCTGATGTGAGTAAGACCTTTAAACAGGTTAGCATTCACAAGGCCGCAGGGCCAGACGGATTACCAGGACACGTACTCAGAGCATGCTCTGACCAGCTGGCGGGTGTTTTCACTGACATGTTCAACCTCTCCCTGACCCAGTCTGTAATAACTACATGTTTCAAGCATACCACCATATTCCCTGTGCCCAATAACGGCAAGATAACCTGTCTAAATGGCTATCGCCCTGTAGCACTCACATCTGTAGCCATGAAATGCTTTGAAAGGCTGGTCATGGCTCACATCAACACCATCATCCCAGACACCCTGGACCCACCCCAATTCACATACCACCCCAACAAATCCACATACAGTGGGGAAAAAAGTATTTAGCCAGCCACCAATTGTGCAAGTTCTCCCACTTAAAAAGATGAGAGAGGCCTGTAATTTTCATCATAGGTACACGTCAACTATGACAGACAAAATGAGAAAAAAATATCCAGAAAATCACATTGTAGGATTTTTAATGAATTAATTTGCAAATTATGGTGGAAAATAAGTATTTGGTCAATAACAAAAGTTTCTCAATACTTTGTTATATACCCTTTGTTGGCAATGACACAGGTCAAACGTTTTCTGTAAGTCTTCACAAGGTTTTCACACACTGTTGCTGGTATTTTGGCCCATTCCTCCATGCAGATCTCCTCTAGAGCAGTGATGTTTTGGGGCTGTCGCTGGGCAACACGGAATTTCAACTCCCTCCAAAGATTTTCTATGGGGTTGAGATCTGGAGACTGGCTAGGCCACTCCAGGACCTTGAAATGCTTCTTACGAAGCCACTCCTTCGTTGCCCGGGCGGTGTGTTTGGGATCATTGTCATGCTGAAAGACCCAGCCACATTTCATATTCAATGCCCTTGCTGATGGAAGGAGGTTTTCACTCAAAATCTCACGATACATGGCCCCATTCATTCTTTCCTTTACACGGATCAGTCGTCCTGGTCCCTTTGCAGAAAAACTGCCCCAAAGCATGATGTTTCCACCCTCATGCTTCACAGTAGGTATGGTGTTCTTTGGATGCAACTCAGCATTCTTTGTCCTCCAAACACGACGAGTTGAGTTTTTACCAAAAAGTTATATTTTGGGTTCATCTGACCATATGATATTCTCCCAATCCTCTTCTGGATCATCCAAATGCACTCTAGCAAACTTCAGGCGGGCCTGGACATGTACTGGCTTAAGCAGGGGGACACGTCTGGCACTGCAGGATTTGAGTCCCTGGCGGCGTAGTGTGTTACTGATGGTAGGCTTTGTTACTTTGGTCCCAGCTCTCTGCAGGTCATTCACTAGGTCCCCCCGTGTGGTTCTGGGATTTTTGCTCACCGTTCTTGTGATCATTTTGACCCCACGGGGTGAGATCTTGCGTGGAGCCCCAGATCGAGGGAGATTATCAGTGGTCTTGTATGTCTTCCATTTCCTAATAATTGCTCCCACTGTTGATTTCTTCAAACCAAGCTGCTTACCTATTGCAGATTCAGTCTACCCAGCCTGGTGCAGGTCTACAATTTTGTTTCTGGTGTCCTTTGACAGCTCTTTGGTCTTGGCCATAGTGGAGTTTGGAGTGTGACTGTTTGAGGTTGTGGACAGGTGTCTTTTATACTGATAACAAGTTCAAACAGGTGCCATTAATACAGGTAACGAGTGGAGGACAGAAGAGCCTCTTAAAGAAGAAGTTACAGGTCTGTGAGAGCCAGAAATCTTGCTTGTTTGTAGGTGACCAAATACTTATTTTCCACCATAATTTGCAAAAAAATGCATTAAAAATCCTACAATGTGATTTTCTGGATTTTTTTCCTCAGTTTGTCTGTCATAGTTGACGTGTACCTATGATGAAAATTACAGGCCTCTCTCATCTTTTTAAGTGGGAGAACTTGCACAATTGGTGGCTGACTAAATACTTTTTTTCCCCACTGTATGACGCAATCTCTATTGCATTCCACACTGCCCTCTCCCACCTGGAAAAGAGGAACAACTATTTGAGAATGCTGTTCATTTACTGCAGCTCAGCGTTCAACACCATAGTACCCTCAAAGCTCATCACTAAGCTCAGGACCCTGGGACTGAACACCTTCGTCTGCAACTGGATTGTGTATAATGGCGCCGGAGAAGATGGCTGCCGTTTTACAGCCCTCTAACTAATTCTAGTATTATAATAATAATAATAATAATTATGTGTGTTTTTTGGCGTTATTTGTAATTTATTCTGTACATAATGTTTCTGCCACCGTCTGTTATGACCAAAAAGAGCTTCTGGATATCAGGACAGCGATTACTCACCTCGTATTGGACGAAGATTTTTTCTTCAACGAGTCGGACGCAAAGGATATCCTACAGACAACCAACAAGGCCCAAATTCCCATCATTCGCATGAGAAAGAGACGGAGATATCGTGGACGTAGGTCGGGGTGCCTTGTAAGGATCCGACGGCGAGCGAGTAAACTGCCTCTTCCATCAATCCTATTAGCCAATGTTCAATCATTTGAAAATAAGGTAGACGACCTAGGATTACGGTTATCCTACCAACGGGACATTCAAAACGGTAATATCTTATGTTTCACCGAGTCGTGGCTGAACGACGATATTGATAACATACAGCTGGCGGGATATGCGCTACATCGTGAGGATAGAACAGTGTGGCGGTCTGTGTATATTTGTAAACAACAGCTGGTGCAAAAAATCTAATACTAAGGAAGCCTCAAGGTTTTGCTCGCCTGAGGTAGAGTATCTCATGATAAGCTGTAGACCACACTATTTACTAAGATAGTTTTCTTCTATATTATTCGTAGCTGTCTATATACCACCGCAAACCAATGCTGGCACTAAGACTGCACTCAATGAGCTGTATAAGCCCATAAGTATACAGGAAAATGCTCATCCAGAGGCAGCGCTCCTACTGGCCGGGGACTTTAATGCAGGGAAACTTAAATCCATTCTACCTAATTTCTACCAGCATGGTAAATGTGCAACCAGAGGAGAAAAAAAATCTAGACCACCTTTACTCCACACACAGAGACGCATTCAAAGCTCTCCCTCGCCCTCCATTTGGCAAATCTGACCATAACTCTATCCTCCTGATTCCTGCTTATAAGCAAAAACTAAAGCAGGAAGCACCAGTGACTCGGTTAATAAAAAAGTGGTCAGATGACGCAGATGCTAAGCTACAGGACTTTTTTGCTAGCACAGACTGGAATATGTTCCGGGATTCTTCAGATAGCATTGAGGAGTACGCCACATCAGTCACTGACTTCATCAATAAGTGCATTGATGACGTCGTCCCCACAGTGACCGTATGTACATATCCCAACCAGAAGCCATGGATTACAGGCAACATCCGCACTGAGCTAAAGGCTAGAGCTGCGGCTTTCAAGGAGCGGGACTCTAACCCGGATGCTTATAAGAAATCCCGCTATGCCCTCCGACGAACCATCAAACAGGCAAAAAGTCAATACAGGACTAAGATTGAATCATACTACACCGGCTCTGATGCTCGTCGGATGTGGCAGGGCTTGAAAACTATTACAGACTACAAAGGGAAGCACAGCCGCGAGCTGCCCAGTGACACAAGCCTACCAGATGAGATAAATCACTTCTATGCTTACATTTACATTTTAGTCATTTAGCAGACGCTCTTATCCAGAGCGACTTACAGGAGCAATTAGGGTTAAGTGCCTTGCTTAAGGGCACATCGACAGATTTTTCACCTAGTCGGCTCGGGGATTAGAACCAGCGACCTTTCGGTTACTGGCACAACGCTCTTACCCACTAAGCTACCTGCCGCCCTATGCTCACTTCGAGGCAAGCAACACTGAAGCATGCATGAGAGCACCAGCTATTCCCGATGAATATGTGATCACACTCTCCATAGCCGATGTGAGTAAGACTTTTAAGCAGGTCAACATTCACAAGGCCGCAGGGCCAGACGGATTACCAGGACGTGTACTCCGAGCATGTGCTGACCAACTGGCAAGTGTCTTCACTGACATTTTCAACATGTCCCTAACTGAGTCTGTAATACCAACATGTTTCAAGCAGACCACCATAGTCCCTGTGCCCAAGGACACTAAGATAACCTGCCTAAATGACTACCGACCCGTAGCACTCACATCTGTAGCCATGAAGTGCTTTGAAAGGCTGGTCATGGCTCACATCAACACCATTATCCCAGAAACCCTAGACCCACTCCCATTTGCTTACCGCCCCAACAGATCCACTGATGATGCAATCTCTATTGCACTCCACACTGCCCTTTCCCACCTGGACAAGAGGAACACCTACGTGAGAATGCTATTCATTGACTACAGCTCAGCAATCAACACCATAGTGCCCTCAAAGCTCATCACTAAGCTAAGGATCCTGGGACTTGTGTTTACACCCCTCTGCAACTGGATCCTGGACTTCCTGACGAGCCACCCCCCAGGTAGTAAGGGTAGGTAACAACACATCTGCCATGCTGATCCTCAACACGGGGGCCCCTTAGGGGTGCGAGCTCAGTCCCCTCCTGTACTCCCTGTTCACCCATGACTGCATGGGTGAACTCCAACACCTTCATTAAGTTTGCCGACGACACAACAGTGGTAGGCCTGATCACCGACAACGATGAGACAGCCTATAGGAGGAGGTCAGAGACCTGGCCATGTGGTGCCAGGATAACAACATCTCCCTCAACGAGATCAAGACAAAGGAGATGATTGTGGACTACAGGAAAAAAAAGAGGACTGAGCACGCCCCCACTCTCATCGACGGGGCTGTAGTGGAACAGGTTGAGAGCTGTCCACATCACCAACGAACTATCATGGTCCAAACACACCAAGACAGTCGTGAAGAGGGCACGACAAAGCCTATTCCCCCTCAGGAGACTGAAAACATTTGGCATGTGTCCTCAGATCCTCAAAAAACTCTACAGCTGCACCATCGAGAGCATCCTGACTGGTTGCATCACCGCCTGGTATGGCAACTACTCTGCCTCTGACCGCAAGGCACTACAGAGGGTAGTGCGTACGGCCCAGTACATCACTGGGGCCAAGCTTCCTGCCATCCAGGACCTCTATACCAGGCGGTGTCAGAGGAAGGCCCTCAAAATTGTCAAAGACTCCAGCCACCCTAGTCATAGACTGTTCTCTCTGCTACCGTACGGCAAGCGGTACCAGAGCACCAAGTCTAGGTCCAAAAGGCTTCTCAACAGCTTCTACCCCCAAGACATAAAACTCCTAAACAGCTAATCATGGCTACCTGGACAATTTGCACTCCCTTTTTTACTCTGCTGCTACTCTGTTTATTATTTATGAATAGTCACTTTAACCCTACCCACATGTACATATTACCTCAATTACCTCGACTAGCCGGTGCCCGCGCACATTGACTCTGCACCGGTACCCCCCTGTATATAGCCTCCCTACTGTTATTTTATTTTACTGCTGCTCTTTAGTTATTTGCTTTTTATTTTTGTTAATTGTTTTGCTTCACATTTTTTATATTTTTATGTTTACTTTGCATTGTTGGTTAAGGCCTTGTAAGTAAGCATTTCACTGTAATGTCTACACCTGTTGTATCCGGCGCATGTGGCAAATACAATTTGATTTGATTTGATTTGGATCCTGGACTTCCTGACAGGCATCTCCCAGGTGGTGAGGGTAGGCAACAACACATCTGCCATGCCGGCCCCTTAACACGGCCCCTACCACGACGGTGGTAGGCCTGATCACTGATGACGATGAGACCACCTATAGAGAGGAGGTCTGTGACCTGGCAGTGTGGTGCCAGGACAACAACCTCTCCCTCAACATCAGCAGGACAAACAAGCTGATCGTGGACTACAGGAAATGGAGGGCATGTGGTGGAACGGGTTGAGAGCTTCAAGTTCCTTGTTGTCCAAATCACTAAGAAATTAACATGGTCCTTACACACCAACACAGTCGTGAAGAAGCCATGACAATGCCTCTTCCCCCTCAGGAGGATGAAACATTTGGCATGGGCCCTCAAATCCTCAGTACATCACTGGGGCCGAGCTCCCTGCCATCCAGGACCTCTATACCAGGCGGTGTCAGAAGAAGGCCCTAAAAATTAACAAAAACACCAACCACCCAAGTCATAGACTTTTCTCTCTGCTACCGCACGGCAAGCAGTACCGATGCACCCAGTCTGGAACCAACAGGACCGTAAACAGCTTCTACACCCAAGCCATAAGACTACTAAGTAGTTAAACAAATAGCTACCCGGACTATCTGCATTGACCTTCTTTGCACTAACTCTTCTAACTCTTTTGACTCATCACATACGCTGTTGCCACTGTTTATAATCTATCCTGATGCCTAGTCAATTTACCCCTACCTATAGCTACATACACTACATGACCAAATGTATGTGGACACCTGCTCGTCGAACATCTCATTCCAAAATCATGGGCATTTATATGGAGTTGGTCCCGCCTTTGCTGCTATAACAACCTCCACTCTTCTGGGAAGGCTTTCCACTAGATGTTGGAACATTGCTGCAGGGACTTGCTTCCATTCTGCCACAAGAGCATTAGTGAGGTCGGGCACTGATGTTGGTCGATTAGGCCTTGCTCTCAGTCGGCATACAAATTCATCCCAAAGGTGTTCGATGGAGTTGAGGTCAGGGCTCTGTGCAGGCCAGTCAAGTTCTTCCACACTGATCTCGACAAACCATTTCTGTATGACCTCACTTTGTGCATGGGGCCCATTGTCATGCTGAAACAGGAAAGGGCCTTCTCCAAACTGTTGCCACAAAGTTGGAAGCACAGAATCGTCTAGAATGTCATTGTATGCTGTAGCGTTAAGATTTCCCTTCACTGGAACTAAGGAGCTTAGCCCGAACCATGAAAAACAGCCACAACCATTATTCCTCCTCCACCAAACTTTACAATTGGCACCATGCATTGGGGCAGGTGGCGTTCTCCTGGCATCCGCCAAACCCAGATTTGTCATTCGGACTGCCAGATGGTGAAGTGTGATTAATCACTCCAGAGAACGCGTTTCCACTGCTCCAGAGTCCAATGGTGGCAAGCTTTACACCATTCCAGCCAATGCTTGACATTGCGCATGGTGATCTTAGGCTTGTGTGCGTGCGGCTGCTCCCGACGAACAGTTATTGTGCTGACGTTGCTTCCAGAGGCAGTTTGGAACTCAGTAGTGAGTGTTACAACCGAGGACAAACTATTTTTTACGCGCTACGCGCTTCAGCACTCGCCGGTCCCGTTCTGTGAGCTTGTGTGACCTAACACTTTGCGGCTGAGCCGTTGTTGCTCCTAGACGTTTCTACTTCACAGTATCAGCACCTACAGTTGACCGGGGCAGCTCTAGCAGGGCAGAAATTTGACAAAGTGACTTGATGGAAAGGTGACATCCTATGACGGTGCCACGTTGAAAGTCACTGAGCTCTTCAGTAATGCCATTCTACTGCAAATGTTTGTCTATGGAGATGGCTGTGTGCTCGACTTTATACACCTGTCAGCAACGGGTGTAGCTGAAATAGCGAATCCAGTAATTTGAAGGGGTGTTCGCATACTTTGTATATATAGTGTATCTACTTCAATTACTCGTACCCCTGCACATCGACAGCCTCAATTTGTCGGGCATGGACTGAAAGGTGTCGAAAGTGTTCCACATTGATGCTGGCCCATGTTGACTCCAATGCTTCCCACAGTTGTGTCAAGTTGCCTGGATGTCCTTTGGGTGGTGGACCGTTCTTGATACACACGGGAAACTGTTGAGTGTAAAAAACCCAGCAGCGTTGCAGTTCTTGACACACTCAAACCGATGCGCCTGGCAACTACTACCATACCCCGTTCAAATGCACTTAAATATTTTGTCTTGCCATTCACCCTCTGAATGGCACACATACACAATCCATGTCTCAATTGTCTCAAGGCTTAAAAATCCTTCTTTAACCTGTCTCATCCCCTTCAGCTACACTGATTGAAGTGGATTTAACAGGTGACATCAATAAGCGATCATAGCTTTCACCTGTATTCACCTGGTTAGTCTATGTCATGGAAAGAGCAGGGGTTCCTAATGTTTTGTTCACTCAGTGTATAGCCAAGTTATCGTTACTCATTGTGTATTTTTCCTTGTGTTATTATTTTTCTATATTTTTCTCTCTGCCTTGTTGGGAAGAGCCCGTACGTAAGCATTTCACTGTTAGTCTAAACCTGTTGTTTACAAAGCATGCCACAAATATTTGATTTGAATTGACTTGGCAACATATTACAGTGCATTCTATGATAACTATAATAATGTGAATGCTTTGTACCAGGTGTGTAAGCACAGCTAGTAATAGAATGGACCTACTGCTCTAGTAGGTCGTCCCACAAAACTTTTAGTGACAAAGTACTCCAACTGCACAATGCTATTATAACTGTATAACTGTATAACTTGTGTGTAAGTACAGTGTGTCAGTATGGTGTAATAACTTTACTGTAACTGTACTGTATTTACAGAAATAAAGGGCAGTAAGGCACTAATGTAAAGTGTGACCGTGCTAGCCTGTTAAGGGGTCACTACATAGGTTGTTCCACTTCCACTTGCTGTTAGTTTTGGATAAGGCTTATGTGATTTACAGTGCAGAAGGACGTCCCTCATATCCAGTCCCCTCTGTGTCCCAGCCAACAGGTGGACCGCGTCCTAGGAAAGAACGACAGGCTCCGGTCGGACATGTTCGGGGAATTGCTGCAGACAGCAAACACCATTGGTGACCTACGGAACTGTCCGGTATGTTGCTTGCTCATTTTCATTGTGATCCATAATACGCACAGCCAGACCTGGGTTCAAATAATATTTAAAATCTTTCAAATACTTTTAGCATTTGCTCTAGCCTGCCTGGAGTGTCAGGTGGGCGGTGTTGGCAAGTTTGAGACTTTTCTATTGGTTCCATTGCACCAGACAAGCTCAATCAAACACAGCTAAAGTCTTTGAAATTATTTTAGATAGTATTTGAACCCAGGACTGCACACAGCATGGTAGTGGGTACACGATGTTGTTTGATATTTGGTAGTTCTGATTTCATTATTTAATACTTGATTCAATATAATTAAAATTACTGTTAGTCAGGTCATGTTGTGGAGGGTGATTGTGCTTTTTGAACTGTGTGAAAGTCCCTTACTGTAGCAATGTTCATGATGCTTATTTGTTTCTAAATCACTGTCATCTTCTGAATACGGAAAGGATCTAGCGATGAATGGATTCTACCAGCTATTCTATCAGTATCAAAAACATTCTGTGATTTAATACCTATAGGAAACATCTTCACAGTAAATGCTACTCTGTAAATAATACAATACTTTTTTATTGAACTGAACCCTTAACATATGACCATCAGAACAATATATTATAGCTACCTGCAGTATCCCAAAGCAAGTGAATGCAGATCCAGACAGTATTTTATTAAAACCCGCATTGAGCTGATTTCTATTGTCTGTATTCTGCTATGTGACATTATGATGGAACAGGCCTGAACGAGAGGCTGCCAGACTAGTGTTAGGGATATAAATAGCAGTTAAGGCTTATCCTCAGTTGCTCTCTCATCTCGATTGGCTAGCGCCGGTATACCACTTCAATGTGCGTCAGCCCTGGTGCAAGTGCTTTGTTCCATTAACCCTTTCTACTGTTCCTGGATAAAAAAATCATATCACTTAGGATTAGTAAAGCTAGATATTAAAGCGATTTTCTTTATTTTCTGTAATGAAAGTTTTATTACATGTTTCACATTAACAACATTAAGAATAATTTAAGAAAAATGTGTACAGAAATAATGCAAGAACTTACAGGTCTGAAATGTTTTCCGTTTTAAGAAGTTATTGTAGTTAAAATAACATACAGTAATGCTCACCATTGATAACAATATAATTTCAGGGTAGTGTAAATTAAGTTAACGGCATAGGCCAAGCACATCCAAAATCAAATAGTTCGAATAACTCCACGTAATAAAGCATTTATAAAGTATTAGTAAATAGTTTATTCATCATTTATTCATCATTACTCCATTTAAAATATGTTTATGGTAGGTCCTTATAAACCATTTACTAATCATTAGTTAAGTCTTTTTGCGTGGCCTCATTTAGAGTGGGCTATTTTATACTTCATAAATATTTTGAGTTACCAGTGTAATTTCTCACAAAAAGATGGCCATTGGTAGACATTCCAGCAGTACCTGATGATCCTCAAGGTCTCAAAATGGCCCCTAGAACATATCAATAGTTAAACAATAATCACACAATACAGAGGATCTTTAAGAAAATATATAGACAATTTTATTCACAGAAACTGTTGTCAAACAACTGATGCAAGGGCTTGAGGAAGAGTTGTAATGGGAATGGTTTGCTTATGCTGTCAACCTTGCGAATGCAAAATAATCATAAAACAGTGACACACAACAGCAATTATTCTTTCTTCATTACTACTGATATGTGATTGAGGTAGAAATGTTACATGTATGATTTGCAGGTAGAAATGTTACATGTATAAAATTAGCGGAAGAAGGGCAGTCAATCACGCCCAAATGGACCAAGAACTTAATCACGCAGTTGACCAAATTACACAAGGTTCTAGTTCTGGGTTAGCTGACTGTCTAAAGGAGTGACTGCAATCCACACTTTGGTTTTGGTAGAAAAGTCACTTCCAAATAACACATATGTTAGCATTTTCGTTAACAGTGTGACTGTTTTATAATAATTTTCAATATATTTTCTTAAAGGTCCTCTGTGTTGTTTGTTTATTGTTGAACCATTGATATATTCTAGGGGCCATTTTGAGACCTTAAGGAGGTACTGCTAGAATATCTACCAAAGGCATGTCCTGTGATAAATTACACTGGTCACTCAAAACATGTATAAAGTATTTATAAACTATCCAGTACCAGTCAAAGGTTTGGACACACCTACTCATTCCAGGGTTTTTCTTTATTATTCATATTTTCTACATTGTAGAATATTAGTGAAGACATAAAAACTATGAAATAACACATATGGAATCATGTAGTAACTTTGGTGAGTGTGATGGAAAGGAGTCAGGTGCAGGAGGGTAATCACCGAATACAGAGTTTATTCCTTCGTTACACAAAATATGCTGGAATAGCGACAAACGAAACAGGCACAGGGGAAACTATCTACCCTGGCAATACACTGTAACGGTATCTCCAACAATACATAGGCACAGGGGAAATATCTACCCTGGCAACAAAAATGGTACGAGTAGCTCCACCGAGCTCCACTACTCTCAAATACAAACAATCACCCACAAGGACAAGGGGGCAGAGGGAACACTTATACAAGGACTAATGAGGGATTAGAACCAGGTGTATGTGATTGACAAGACAAGACAAATGTGATGATAATTGGGGCGGCAGTGGTTAGTAAGCCGGTAACGACGAACGCCGAAGCCTGCCCGAACAAGGAGGGGAGGCAGCCTCGGCGGAAGTCGTGACAATACCCCCCCCCCCCCCCTTGACGTGCAGCTCCAGCAGCGCACCGACCCCGGCCTCGGGGACGGCCAGGAGGACGCGGAGCAGGGCGAGCCAGATGGCGACGGTGAAAATCCCGCAACAGTGAGGGATCGAGGATATCCCTCACCGTACCCTTCCCACTCCACGAGGTACTGAAGGCCCCCCACACGACGCCTCGAATCCAGGATGGCACGGACAGAGTACGCCGGGGCCCCCTCGATGTCCAGAGGACGTGGAGGAACCTCCCGCACCTCAGACTCCTGGAGCGGACCAACCACCACCGGCCTGAGGAGAGACACATGAAACGAGGGGTTAATACGGTAATCAGGGGGAAGTAATAACCTATACGTGACCTCGTTGATTCTCCTCAGGACTTTGAACGGCCCCACAAACCGTGGGCTCAGCTTCCGACAGGGCTGGCGGAGGGGCAGATTCCAGGTCGAGAGCCAGACCCGATCCCCCGGTACGAAGACCGGGGACTCACTGCGGTGTCGGTCAGCGTTGGCCTTCTGACGACGCACGCCGAAACCAGTCATTCACCGCAGGAGCCTCGGTCTTGCTCTGGTGCCACGGTGCCAGAACCGGTTGGTAACCTAAAACACATTAGAATGGTGTTAGGTTAGTAGAGGAGTGGCGGAGAGAGTTCTGGGCATATTCTGCCCATGGCAAGAATACCGACCACTCCCCCGGCCGGTCCTGGCAGTAGGACCGCAGGAACCTACCCACATCCTGATTTACCCGTTCCACCTGCCCATTTGACTCTGGGTGGAACCCAGAGGTCAGGCTGACCGAGACCCCCAGATGTTCCATGAACGCCTTCCAAACCTTGGGGACCTCGGTCGGACACTATATCCTCTGGCACCCCGTAGTGCCGGAAGACGTGAGTGAACAGGGCCTTCGCAGTCTGCAGGGCCGTGGGGAGACTGGGCAGAGGAAGGAGGCGGCAGGACTTGGAAAAGCGGTCCACAGCGACTAGGATGGTAGTGTTACCTTGGGAGAGGGGAAGATCAGTCAGGAAATCAATACTAAGGTGAGACCATGGTCGTTGTGGAACTGGTAAAGGTTGTAACTTACCCGTTGAAAGGTGCCTAGGTGCCTTACTCTGGGTGCACACCAAGCAGGAGGAGACGTACACCCTCACGTCCTTAGCCAAGGTAGGCCACCAGTACTTTCCGATCAAGCAATGCACTGTACGACCAATACCTGGGTGACCAGAGGAGGGTGAAGTGTGTGCCCAGAAGATCAGACGATCACAGATAAGAGCAGGCACGTACCGCAGCCCAGCTGGACACTGAGGTGGGGATGGATCTGTGCGTAATGCCTGCTCTATATCCGCGTCCATCGCCCATATTACCGGCGCCACAATGTAGGAGGCCGGGAGAATGGGGGTGTTGTCTCTGGGCCTCTCCTCTGTGTCATACAGCCGGGACAGTGCGTCTGCCTTCACGTTCTTCGTACCCGGAATGTATGATAGTGTAAAATCAAACCGGGTGAAGAATAGGGCCCACCTGGCCTGGCGAGGATTCAGCATCCTTGCTGCCCGGATGTACTCCAGGTTACGGTGGTCCGTCCAGACGAGGAAAGGGTGTTTCGCCCCTTCGAGCCAATGCCTCCACACGGTCAAAGCTCGGACAACAGCCAACAGCTCCCGATCACCAACGTCGTAGTTCTGCTCTGCCGGGCTGAGCTTCTTAGAGAAGAAGGCACAGGGGCGGAGCTTGGGTGGCGTGCCCGAGAGTTGGGACAGGACAGTGCCAATCCCTACCTCGGATGCATCCACCTCCACTACGAACGGTAGTGATGGATCGGGGTGGGCCAGTACCAGGGCTGAGGTGAACAGACCCCGCAGTCTCCTGAAGGCCAGGTCAGCCTCAGCAGACCAGCGGAGCCGGGACGGCCCACCCTTCAACAGGGATGTAATGGGAGCTGCGACCTTGCCAAAGCCCTGGATAAACCTCCAATAGTAGTTGGCAAAGCCAAGGAAGCGCTGCACCTCCTTTACCGTGGTTGGAGTCGGCCAATTACGCACAGTTGAAATGTGATCTCCCTCCATCTCCACACCTGAGGTGGTAATGCGGTATCCGAGGAAGGAGACGGACTGCTGAAAAACATACACTTCTCTGCATTTGCATAAAGGTAATTTTCCAACAGTCGGGCCAGCACTTTGCGCACCAGGGACACATGCTCGGCGCGTAGCGGAATACACCAGGATGTCATCGATGTAGACCACCACACCGCGACCAAGCATGTCCCGAAACACCTTGTTCACAAAGGACTGGAAGACGGATGGAGCATTTATCAAACCGTAGGGCATCACCAGGTATTCATAATGCCCCGTGGTTGTGCTGAATGCTGTCTTCCACTCATCCCATTCCCGAACACGCACCAGGTTGTATGCACTCCTGAGATCTAGCTTAGTGAAGAAGCGCACCCCATGCATTGATTCAATCACTGAAGGAATGAGGGGAGAGGATAACTAAATCTAATCGTCTCCTTGTTCAGTGATCTATAAATGCACGGGCGCAGACCGCTGTCTTTCTTCTTCACAAAGAAGAAACTCGAGGAGGCGGGTGAAGTGGAGGGACGTATATACCCCTGGCCCAGGGACTCGGTGACGTATGTTTCCATAGCCTCCGTTTCAGCCTGCGACAGGGGGTACACATGACAGCGTACAGCGTCTACCCAAAGGTTTATCGCGCAATCCCCCGCCCGATGAGGTGGTAATTTAGTTGCACGCGTCTTGGAAAACGCGTGCGCCAAACCGAGGTATTCGGGGGGAATGCGCACGGTGGAGGTACCGTCTGGACTTTCCACCGTGGTTGCACCAACGGAAACACCTAGACACCTATCCTGACACTCTTGCGACCACCCTGTGAGAGCCCTCTGCGGCCATGAGAAGGTGGGGTTTTGGAGTGCTAGCCAAGGGATACCTAATACCACAGGGAAAGCAGGAGACTCAATAATTGAAAAAATAACATGCTCACAATGTGTCTCCTGGGTGATCATGGTGACTGGTATAGTGACTTCCGTAACAAATCCGGACCCTAATGGTCGACTATCAAGTGCTCTGATGGGGAGTGGAATGGATAGGGGAACCAATTAAATGCCTTGACGGCGTGCGAATGCCCTGTCCATAAAGTTCCCAGCTGCGCCTGAGTCGACTAGCACCTTACACTGGGGAACTACCATGTGATCGGGAAAGTGGATAGGTAGGGTACAATACGCAGCAGAGGGCTCTGAACCAGGGTGGGTGATTCTGTGATGAGTGTGATGGAAAGGAGTCAGGCGCAGGAGGGTAATCACCAAATACAGAGTTTATTCCTTCGTTGCAGAAAATACGCTGGAATAGCGACAAACGAAACAGGCACAGGGGAAACTATCTACCCTGGCAATACACTGTAACAGTATCTCCAACAATACATAGGCACAGGGGAAATATCTACCCTGGCAACAAAAATGGTACGAGTAGCTCCACCGAGCTACACTACTCTCACATACAAACAATCACCCACAAGGACAAGGGGGCAGAGAGAACACTTATACAAGGACTAATGAGGGGATTAGAACCAGGTGTGTGTGATTGACAAGACAAGATAAATGTGATGATAATTGGGGCGGCAGTGGTTAGTAAGCCGGTGACGACGAACGCCGAAGCCTGCCCGAACAAGGAGGGGAGGTAGCCTCGGCGGAAGTCGTGACAGTAACCAAAAAAAGTGTTTTAACAAATCAAAATATATTTAATATTTAAGTAGCCACCTTTTGCCTTGATGACAGCTTTGCACACTCTTGGCATTCTCTCAACCAGCTTCATGAGGTAGTCACCTGGAATGCATTTCAATTAACAGGTGTGCCTTGTAAAAAGTTAATTTGTGGAATTTATTTCCTTCTTAATGCGTTTGAGCCCATCAGTTGTGTTTTGACAAGGTAGGGGTGGTATACAGAAGATAACCCTATTTGGTAAAAGACCAAGTCCATATTATGGCAAGAAAAGCTCAAATTATCAAAGAGAAACGACAGTCCATCATTACGCTATGATGAAACTGGCTCTCATGAAAGGAAGACCCAGAGTTACCTCTGCTGCAGAGGATAAGTTCATTAGTTAACTTTTAACTGCACCTCAGATTGCAGCCCAAATAAATGCTTCACAGAGTTCAAGTAACAGACACATCTCAACATCAACTGTTCAGATGAGACTGCGTGAATCAGGCCTTCATGGTCGAATTGCTGCAAAAAAAACACTACTAAAGGACACCAATAAGAAGAAGAGATTTGCTTGTGCCAAGAAACACGAGCAATGGACATTAGACCGGTGGAAATCTGTCCTTTGATCTGATGAGTCCAAATTTGAGATTTTTGGTTCCAACCGCAGGGACTTTGTGAGATGCAGAGTAGGTGAACGGATGATCTCTGCATGTGTGGTTCCCACCGTGAAGCATAGAGGAGGAGGTGTGATGGTGTGGGGGTGCTTTGCTGGTGACACTGTTGGTGATTTATTTAGAATTCAAGGCACACTTAACCAGCATGGCTACCATAGCATTCTGCAGCGATACGCCATCCCATCCAGGTTTGCACTTAGTGGGACTATCATTTGTTTTTCAACAGGACAATGACCCAACACACCTTCAGGCTGTGTAAGGGCTATTTGACCAAGAAGGAGAGTGATGGAGTGCTGCATCAGACGACCTGGCCTCCACAATCACCCGACCTCAACCCAATTTAGATGGTTTGGGATGAGTCGGACCACAGAGTGAAGGAAAAGCAGCCAGCATTCCAGGTGAAGCTGGTTGAGAGAATGCCAAGTGTGTGCAAAGCTGTCATCAAGGCAAAGGGTGGCTACTTCGAAGAATCAAAATCGAAAATATATTTTGATTTGTTTAACACTTTTTTGGTTACTACATGATTCCATAAATGTTATTTCATAGTTTTGATGTCTTCACTATTATTCTACAATGTAGAAAATAGTAAAAAAATAAAATAAACTTGAATGAGTAGGTGTGTCCAAACTTTCGACTGGTACTGTATATAGCCCGCACTTTAGATGAGGCCACACAAAAATACTTAACTAACGATTAGTAAATGATTTATAAGGACCTATATTAAACATCTTATGAATCAATATTAAATACTTTAAAAGTTGTTTATAAATGTGTGAATCACTAGGTTACTAACATTTACAAATGTGGGAGTAAAGATTCATAAATTAAGAAACAATTTACTAATCCATTATAAATGCTTTATTACGTGGAGTTATTATAAAGCGCTACCATAGTTCTGTATATATTATAGTTTATGATTCCCATAAGATGCAACATGTTTCATGGCAAAGTTGACCAGGTTTCTGGAATAAAATACATAGATTTATATATAGATTTCTGTTTTTAATTATCTCTCCTGGATGATAGTTTCTCATCTTCTTTGCAGAGCAACTGTGGCCAGAGCATCAAGATCCGTCGGGTTCTCATGAACTGCCCAGAGATCGTCACCATTGGCTTTGTGTGGGACGCAGAGCAGTCTGACCTTACAGAGGACGTGGTGAGGTCACTGGGTCCACATCTCAACCTCTCGGGGGTAAGAGTTAAAAATACACAATGGAAGTTTAGTCACTAATTGTTTACCTCAAATTATTTTAATAATAACAATAATAATAATAATACAGGATAAGTTAACAATAATAATAATAATAATAATAATAATAATAACAATATATATACCATTTAGCAGACTCTTTTATCCAAAGCAACTTAGTCATGCAGCAAACATTTTTGTATGGGTGGCCCCAGTATCAAGTTTCAGGAGTAGACCCAGATGCAGACAGTGTCGAAGTAACAGAAGTTTATTACAAAAACAGAGGGCAGGCAAACGACAGGTCAGGGGAAGTTTGCAGGCAAAAGTTCAGTAATCCAGATCAGAGTCCAAAGGGTACAGAACGGCAGGCAGTCTCAGGGTCAGGGCAGGCAGAATGGTCAAAACCGGGAAAACTAGAAAACAGGAACTTGAGAAAGCCAGGACAAGGGGAAAAATGCTGGTAGTCTTGACGAAACAAAACGAACTGGCATCAGACAAACAGAGAACACAGGTATAAATACACTGGGGATAATGGGGAAGATGGGCGACACCTGGAGGGGGGTGGAGACAATCACAAAGATAGGTGAAACAGATCAGGGTGTGACACCCAGTGCAAAATTTGAACCCACAATCCTGGGCATTGCAAGCACCATGATCTACCAACTGACCCACACAGCACCCCAATCCCATTCAACCACACAATGCTTCATTTTACAATATTTTTTACTGTTACAATATAAGCTTTTTCTCAATTATGTAATTTCTGCACAATATTTTATTCCATTTAGTGGACCCTTTTGGTTTCAAAAGCACCCCCAGAGGCAAATCTTCAGTATATTATCTTTAAAAGCTCAATCTGTAAGATTTTCAGTTTCTCATTTTAACTGCTAAAATAAAGTAGCTAAGTCTCCATTTTGAGGACTGCAACTTTAAAATTCAGATCTTATCGTATCATGAAAGAAAACAAAAAACACCAAATCAAATATTTGCATATATGTGAGATATTACTAAATTGCTTGTTTTCAACATATGATAACAAGAGATAAACAAATCAGGAAAAGCTGACAGCAGTTTCTGTGTAACTACAATGTTGTTACTACAGTTATTACTGTGTAATTACAGGTATTGGGGCAACTTTAGGTGTAGTGTTTTAACAGGTATAACAGATGTAAGTTATATGTTACAATGTGTGCCTACACTATAATTACACTGCCTGCACCTGCCTATGTAAGTACCATGTAAATACATACTGTAGGTGTTAGGGACACTTATTGTAAAACGTGACCTTGATATTATTCGTACATCCGAGAATTGATTCATGCCACAATCAGGTATAACAATTGTTAGTAGTATGTAGCAATATGTAATGGAAATTACACTGTACCTGCCTTTGTAACTACCATGTAAATGCATAGGTATTAAGGACACATATTGTAAAGTATGATCAAAGAACAAAAGTATGAACACACTCCAAATGTGAAATAGCTCACACACAGAGAGACAACATGATTGTCCACTGTTTATGTTCACATTCCAGACTGACTAAATCCTATCCAGGTGTTGTGAGATCTGGCAGGCGTCTGTAAAGTAGTCAGACTGGATAGCTGTATTAGGGTTGCTTGTTTGAAGATTCCTATCCTAATTGATCATCTGTATGTATGTCATTGTTCATGTATGCCATCTTTCATGTATGTCCTATTTCATGTATGTCGTATTTCAGCTGTTCAACCGGGTCACTGATGAGAACGCCAAAAGGAGTGAATTACATCTCGTGGGAATGATCTGTTTCTCCAGCAAACATTACTCTGCATTCGCTTATCACACCAAGTCCTCAAAATGGGTCTTCTTTGATGACGCCACCGTGAAAGAGGTGAGTGTCCAAATGAATGTGTTGGTGTCTGTTTGAAAAAGGAATGTTTCAATTTAATTTAGAAAAATGCTTCTAATATCTTATAGGTTATCTGTGCAGATGTTGCAGAAGTCATGTCAAAAGTGAAAAACTTTGAAAACAACCTCAAAATGGTCCTTATGTTGAGAATAATCCCAGGCCATCAATTCAGTAGATCTAGCCACATCAAATGAATGGGAAAGATAAGGACCAAATCATTTCCAGATCTTATTCAGTGCTTATCTTTTCCATTCATTTGGTGTTGGCATACAGATAGATTGACACAATCAAAGGCATGGGATATGGATTCATCTTGACGTTGGACTATATTTTAGGTTAAAAAACATCGAACAAATGTTGATTTTGGAGTATAATGTCCCTTTAACATTGCAGACCGGTAAATATAATCTGTGTTTAATGAATAAAAGAAAGTGGGTTATTATTACTCAATATTACTCCTTTGACAGGAGCCGTAAAAGCATTGTTTTCCTTTTAACAGCTGGGCTATCCTTTGAGCTCAGCAATCAACTAAAGGCTCTCCCAAGAGCTCTGCCAAATTGTAATGATGAAACATGAAAGCAAAATGGAGAGGTTCACAAAAGATGGAAGCCATTTTAACATCTTACTTGAACTATCCATCGTTAAGCTGACAGTTATGCAAGGTCTATGCCTCACCATCAAAAACACAACACTAGACCATTTGGAATCACCACACACATAGAAAGACACAGTAAATTCTCTCTACTTCACATATATGAAGAAAATAAAAACGTCATGTATGTCAACATAGTAGTTGCTATTCTTTAGCGTTTAGTCTCAAACATGTCAGTCACACATTAAAACATTATTTTCACTTTTATGTTCTTTCTATGTTCTTCTTAGATCGGATCCAAGTGGAAAGACGTGGCCTCTAAATGCATCCGGGGACATTTCCAGCCACTGCTCCTGTTCTACACTAACCTGGAGGGGACCCCAGTCTCCAGCGAGGACGCGCCCAGACAAACAACCATGTGTCCCCGCTTCAAGGCTCACGTCAACGGGGAAGTGCCAGGTAAGACGAAACCTTAACAGTTGGTTTACATGTGTGTCACAATGAGGCGTCACAAAAACAGTTTATTTTTAGCTGCTACACTGGACTTGTTACTTTTGCCATCGTGAGCAGAGTGTGAGCCACTTTATAAAGAGTTTTTGGCCGTGAGCCACACTTCAAATTCTTGAAAATAGAACCAGAGCATAATTTTATGCTAAGTTTTGTAGGTTCTAGGTTATATTGAAACGAATGATAGCGTCTCACGCTCAGCAAAAATTAAGTGTCCAGTATATCAGACCTTTAACGGGAGGTGTGGGGCAGGGTAGGTTAGGTTAGGGTCGCTAGACATTCACTTAACTTTTTCAGTCACTACCGCCTGGTGCAAAAATGTTGGTAACACTTTACTTAAGGCATTTAGGTAGAATGCATTATGATGTGATCATAAGGCATTGTAAGACTTTGTTTCACAGTCGTCCTGCGGCTAGATCACTGTCTTTCCACAATGTCCTTGCCCATACACAAGGTTCTATCTGAATCACACATCCAACACCAACAACCCAGCAACAATACATTTCCCCTCAAATATTGTACCTGTGGAAAGAGAATATGTACAACCCATGCTTCCACTACATGCGTAATACAGAGGCCTACAGTACACAACTAACACTGCCATCTCTTTGAGAAAAAAAACATAATTTCAATGTGATCGCGCCTGACATTGTTTTTAAAACCACTCCCCAGGCGGAGCGATGGGGATTGGGATTTTCCGCCCTTGTCGTGTGCAGAGTTGAACTTGATATGAGGACGATGCCTCTGTGGCATGCAGATTACCGCCCACGCCTGCCTCCCTGCCTAATCCCTGCTCTCCCTGCTATCCCTGCTCCCTGGGTCAAGTGCGCTTGGTAGCTTTCACTCCCTCCCGTGATCTCCCATCCCGCGTTTGTTCCCATTCTAATATGCACTTGCTTTCGGAAATGGTGCCCTGCTCTTTGAAATGGACCGTTTAGCCTGGGCGTCGTATCCGGTCACCTCTTTTGAAATGGGATTTGATTTGCATTATTATGTGGATAATCGTAAGTAATTAAAGTGTTGTGTTGCGTTATTGTTTGATGTAGATTATTGGGCAGTTTTGGCTGGATTATCAACAGTTTTTTTTAGGCATTGTTAACCTGCTTTAGCAGTGCTCTTGTCTGAGAATAACCTTTTCCCGATTTGGAGATTTTCTGGTCAGAGAAATGTAACTTGTGGGCTTGCCCCAGACTGCTCAGAGCATAAATACTTGTTTCATGTTGAAATCCAATCGAATATAAATACATTGTTACCATGCCATATTTGGCTAATTATATAAAGTAAACAATGAGTGCAATTTTTCATTCATATTGCTGCACCTGTGAGCAAGTGAAAATCAAAAGGTGGACTACTAATCACCATGCCGACAGATAAAAGTACTTTATTTTGGCCTTGCATGCCATTCCATTATCTAATTGAATCCTGGTTAACTGGCAAATACTCCTCACTGGTTGCCCTATATACTGTATAGTCACATATGACTACTGATTGGGATGAAGAGGAGTTGGTATGGTGTAACACTGGTTAGGCGTCCAAATAATCTACCTTTCTCCTGAAGTGTACACTCCCAAAGTGGACGCTCCTCCCCATGCATTTAAAAGCATGATCTAAAATGCATATTCAATAATTTACTTAATTGTGCATGTGGGTTGATTCCAAAAGAAAGAAAATCCTTTGAGAGCCTAATTCCAATAGGAATCAGCTATCAGTCTGGACCCCACAAGAAAGCATTTTGCGGGCCTGATATGGCTCATGAGCCATGGGTTTGAGACCCCTGGGTTAAAGGGAGTTTCCACCGTATTCTTTGCACCAGTCTTTTCCTTTTAAATCCGTGAAGGCAAGTGAACATGTGTACACACAAGGCAGCAGGGTAGAGAATTGGGACGCAAACATGGGCTGGCTAAATGCTACCAAAAATGTAGTAAATTCATGCCAGACTGGGCCAGTTGCTGTTTTAGTGAGGCGGAACACCTTGGCAAGGAGAGACACACAGGTTTGTGACAGGTCAACTACTGAGCTGGGTCATGTCATGTGTCATAAAAAACAACAAATGGAGCAGACAACACTTGTGGAAAAAGTGCAATTTTATTATAACCTTTTTTTAAATGCGTTGTCCAATGTTGCATTTTAGCTTACAGCAGTTGTGGCCAACTCTCCTCCTGTGCAGTTGGCCACCACTGCAGGATTTTATTATAGCCCTACTTTAACATACTTTATTCTGCTGACCGTTGAGAAACTCAATCAGCTGGGTTAGTGTAGGGCTGGAACAAAGGCCTTCATACACGTAGGTTGCGTTCAAGACCAACTGCATTGCAAATGTTGCATTGCTAAAACAAATGGTTGTGTGCCACGTAATTGACTGTGCAGTTAAGCATCAGATTGCGATATCATATGATGTGGATAGCTGACATGTTAAACACCCATCCAAGCGTTCTGAGATCTGGCATGCATCTGCAATGTAGTCAGCCTGGAACGTGGCCATTAGCTCTCACTTCATCTCACTGAATGCCTGTCTGATGTTCTGCTTCTGCAGCAGGGATGAAGAAGCTGGATGCCGTCCGGGAGAATGCAGGCCCACTCCACTCCAACCAGCCCTATAAGCAGATGCTACCTCCACCCTCCACCTCAGGCTACAAAAGAGGTATGATCCGGGTCGATGCCAGTAGGCACAGAACAGTAGAAAATGATTTGAAGCATATTGAACCTCATTTTCGTTTTCCATTTCAAAACGTTTCAAAACGTTGTACTTCGGGGTGCCCTGCAGAACATAATTTTTCTAAGGCAAGGCCCCTTTGGCCTTAGATGAAATATGTCGGGGCCCCAAGGCCAAATGCAAATTGGCAGAGGAAGACATAACAGCAGTGTTGTTAAAAAATTTTTGTGTTATACTCAATGATTTTAAATGCATTGTATCCACAATGTGTGGTTGAATTGTGTTTTTAAATTGTAAAATAAATCAAATCAAATCAAATGAGAATGTGTTGTAACTCATGTGTTATCCCAATCCCGATATCCCTAGTGAAAGGCCCACCTGGTAGTCCCAACAAATTCCGGGATCCTTCCAAGGAGACTTCCCAGAGAGTTGTAGAAGGGATAAAGAAGGAGGCCGAAAGAGGGCATCGAAAACCAGATCCACACAAAGGTAACGTGCACTACAGTGATTGTTGTACTCATAAGGTAACATTTTACTGTACTGTGAGGGGTACCTTGAAAAACAATGATGAGCGCTGATGACATGCATAAGAACCAGTATATTGTGTCCATCGTCTCTTTGTCGAAACAGTTTTAGCTTACAGTGGCAGATAGAAATAACTTGCACAAAAATTGAAAAAACTATTCATTGAATCAGAGGCAGTTACTTGTAACTGACTACCACAACCTTAATGTTGTGTGTGATGTGTGAACTATTCAACTAACCAGTGTTGCAACCAAAGTCAATGTATACTTGACTGTGTTAACCTGAATGTAGATTAAGATTTTTCACACTGTTTATAGCCACACATAGTATTGACTATAATGTGATATGATGATGCGGTGCACTTCCAATAGATAGCCTGATGGGTCACTTGGATAATGTTTTGGTGCATTTTTTTTATAGATGTGGCCCCAAACAAAAGGACAAACTAAGGGCAGCAATGTGGAGTCAGGAAATGTTTTACAGGACTGTCCAATCTCCAAGAAAATAGCATCTGTCCTACACAGTTAAAGTTGGCTCAGGGCAAACAGAACCATGCAAGATGGAAATAATTGGTTCCAGAGTGCTTCACCACTTTCATTTTTTTTGTTTAGTTCTAATCCTAGGTTTTGTTATCTATTGTGTGACCTGCTTTTCTAAATTTTAGCTTACTGTATTATTCTTACATTTTCAGTTCAGAGGTAAGTTTTCTGATGAAGCTCAACAATGTTCGTTGCATTTTGCCAGTGTTTCCCAGAAGACCATGTGGCACGTGTCCCAAAAGTGCCCTCTCCAATCAGATTTTCCGACCCAAAATTCGACCTATGTGACGGAGTGTGAATGAAGGAGTCAGGCGCAGGAGGTAAAACACCAAAGTCCAGAGTTTATTCCGTTTACATAAATAAAACGCACCCAGCGTCAAAACGAAACTATCACAAGGGAAATATTCCACCTTGGCAATCACAACAGGAAGAGTAGCTCAACCGAGCTACTCGCTCTCACAATAAAACAATCACTCACAAAGACAAGGGGAACAGAGGGAACACTTATATACATACTAATTAGGGGAATGAGCACCAGGTGTGTGTGATTGACAAGACAAGACATGACAAGTGGAGTGATGAGAATGGGATCGGCAGTAGCTAGTAAGCCGGTGACGAAGAACGCCGAAACCTGCCCGAACAAGGAGGGGAGGCAGCCTCGGCGGAAGTCGTGACAGTACCCCCCACCTTGACGCGCGGCTCCAGCAGTGCGCCGGCCCCGGCCCCGGGGACGGCCAGGAGGACGCAGAGCAGGGCGAGTCGGATGGCGACGGTGGAAATCCCTCAACAGGGAGAGATCGAGGATGTCCCTCCTTGGGACCCAGCACCGTTCCTCCGGACCGTACCCCTACCATTCCATGAGATACTGAAGGCCCCCCACCCGAAGCCTCGAATCCAGTATGGAACGGACTGAGTACGCCGGGGCCCCCTCGATGTCCAGAGGAGGTGGAGGAACCTCCCGCACCTCAGACTCCTGGAGCGGACCAGCTACCACCGGCCTGAGGAGAGAAACATGAAACAAGTGGTTAATACAGTAATCAGGGGGAGTAACAACCTATATGTAACCTCGTTTATCCTCCTCAGGACTTTAAATGGCCCCACAAACAGCGGGCTCAGCTTCCGGCAGGGCAGGCGGAGGGGTAGATTCTGGGTCGAGAGCCAGACCCGAAAACCAGGGCCTCCCTGCGGTGCCGGTCAGCGTTCGCCTTCTGACGACGCACAGCACTCTGGAGGCGAATGTAGGCAGCGTCCCAAGACTCCTCCACGCACCAAAACCAGTCATCCACCGCAGGAGCCTCGGTCTGGACCCTTTCAACCTGCCCATTACTCTCGGGGTGAAATCCAGAGGTCAAGCTGACCGAGACCCCAGACGTTCCATGAATGCCTTCCAGACTCTAGACGTGAACTGGGGACCTCAGTCGGACACTATATCCTCTGGTACCCTGTAGTGCCAGAAGACGTGAGTAAACAGAGCCTCCGCAATTTGTAGGGCCGTGGGGAGCCCGGGCAGAGGAAGGAGGCGGCAGGACTTTGAAAGGCGATCCACAACGACCAGGATAGTGTGTTACCTTGGGAGAGGGGAAGATCAGTAAGAAAATCAATACTAAGCTGAGACCATGGTCGTTGTGGAACTGGTAAAGGTTGTAGCTTACCCGCTGGGAGGTGCCTAGGTGCCTTACTCTGGGCAAACACTGAGCAGGAAGAAACATACACCCTCACGTCCTTAGCCAAGGTAGGCCACCAGTACTTCTCGGTCAGGCAGCGCATTGTACGACTGATACCTGGATGACTAGAGGAGGGTGACGTGTGTGCCCAGTAGATCAGACGATCACAGATAGGCGCAGGCAGGTACTGCAGCCCAGCTGGACACTGCAGTGGAGATGGATCTGTGCGTAATGCCTGTGCTATATCCATGTCCATCGCCCACACTACTGGCGCCACAATGCATGAGGCCGGGAGTATGGGGGTGTTGTCTCTGTGCCTCTCCTCTGTGTCATACAGCTGAGACAGTGCGTCTGCCTTAACGTTCTTCGTACCCGGAATGTATGAGAGTGTGAAATCAAAACGGGTGAAGAAGAGGGCCCACCTGGCCTGGCGAGGATTCAGCCTCCTCGCTGCCCGAATGTACTCCAGGTTACGGTGGTCTGTCCAGACGAGGAAAGGGTGTTTCGCCCCTTCGAGCCAATGCCTCCACACCGTCAAAGCTCGGACAACAACCAGCAGCTCCCGATCACCAACGTCGTAGTTCTGCTCCGCCGAGCTGAGCTTCTTCGAAAAGAAGGCACAGGGGCGGAGCTTGGGTGGCGTGCCCGAGCGTTGGGATAAGACAGCGCCTATCCCTACCTCGGACGCATCCACCTCCACTACGAACGGTAGTGATGGATCGGGGTGAGCCAGTACCGGGGCTGAGGTGAACAGACCTCAGCAGACCAGCGGAGCCGGGACGGCCCACCCTTCAACAAGGAGGTATTGGGAGCTGTGACCTTGCCAAAGCCCCGAATAAACCTCTGATAGTAGTTGGCAAAGCCAAGGAAGCGCTGCACCTCCTTAACCGTGGTTGGAGTCGGCCAATTACGCACGGCTGAAATGCGATCTCCCTCCATCTCCACACCTGTGGTAGTAATGCGGTATCCGAGGAAGGAGATTGACTGCTGGAAAAACTCACACTTCTCTGCCTTGGCATAAATATCATTTTCCAGCAGTCAGACCAGTACCTTGCGAACCAGGGACACATGCTCGGCACACGTAGCGGAATACACCAGGATGTCATCGATGTAGACCACCACACCGCGACCAAGCATGTCCCGAAACACCTCGTTCACAAAGGACTGGAAAACGGATGGAGCATTCATCAAACCGTAGAGCATCACCAGGTATTCATAATGCCCCGAGGTTGTGCTGAATGATGTTTTCCACTCATCCCCTTCCCGAATACGCACCAGGTTGTAGGCACTCCTGAGGTCTAATTTGGTGAAAAAACGGGCCCATGCATTGACTCAATCACTGAAGGAATGCGGGGAAGAGGATAACTAAATCGTACCGTCACCTTATTCAGTGGTCGATAATCAATGCATGGGCGTAAACCGCCATCTTTCTTCTTCACAAAGAAGAAACTCGAGGAAGCAGGTGAAGTGGAGGGACGTATATACCCCTGGCGCAGGGACTCGGTGACGTATGTTTCCATAGCCTCCGTTTCAGCCTGCGACAGTGGATACACATGACTCCTGGGAGGTACAGCGTCTACCCAAAGGTTTATCGCGCAATCCCCCTCCTGATGAGGTGGTAATTTAGTCGCTTGCGTCTTGGAAAACGCGAGCGCCAGATCATGGTATTTTGGGGGAATGTGCATGGTGGGGGTACCGTCTGGACTTTCCACCGTGGTCGCACCAAATGGAAACACCTAGACACCTACCCTGACACTCACGCGACCACCCCGTAAGAACCCTCTGCGGCCAGGAAAATGTGGGGTTGTGAAGGGCTAACCACGGAATACCTAAGACTACAGGGTAAGCAGGAGACTCAATAATCAAAAAAGTGATCTGCTCAACATGCGTCTCCTGTGTAATCATGGTGACTGGTACAGTAACCTCCTTAACCAACCCGGACCCTAATGGTCGACTATCAAGTGCTCTGATGGGGAGTGGAATGGAGAGGGGAACCAATGAAATGCCTTGATGGCGTGCAAATGCCCTGTCCATAAAGTTCCCTGCTGCGCCTGAATCGTCTAGCGCCTTATACTGGGAAACTACCAGGTGATCGGGAAAGGAGATAGATAAGGTACAGTGCGCCGCAAAGGGCTCTGAACAAGTTTGGGTGTTCGTTACCTGGGGTGATGCGTGAGTACCCTGCCTACCGCCTCCAGACCCAAAGGAACGTTGACTACGACGTGAGGTGGATTGTCCCTTCGTGCCACCAGAGTGGCACTGTTGCTGTCCTCCTGCGGTCTCTCGACCTGCGGCTCCCCCCAGCTCCATCTGCTCGGGGTCAGAGTCGTCCGGAGTGGGAACGGGCAGATCCTTACCAGGACGTCCTCTGGCTGCTAGCAGATTGTCCATCCAGATGGCCATGTCCACCAGTTGGGAGACCGATAGCATGGCATCACGGCAGGATGAAGGAGTCAGGCGCAGGAGGTAAAACACCGAAGTTTAGAGTTTATTGCCATTTACATAAATAAAACGCACCCAGCGTCAAAACGAAACTATCACAAGGGAAATATTCCACCTTGGCAATCACAACAGGAAGAGTAGCTCAACCGAGCTACTCGCTCTCACAATAAAACAATCACTCACAAAGACAATGGGAACAGAGGGAACACTTATACACATACTATTTAGGGGAATGAGCACCAGGTGTGTGTGATTGACAAGACAAGACATGACAAGTGGAGTGATGAGAATGGGATCGGCAGTAGCTAGTAAGCCGGTGACGAAGAACGCCGAAACCTGCCCGAACAAGGAGGGGAGGCAGCCTCGGCGGAAGTCGTGACAGTACCCCCCACCTTGACGCGCGGCTCCAGCAGTGCGCCAGCCCCGGCCCCGGGGACGGCCAGGAGAACGCAGAGCAGGGCGAGTCGGATGGCGACGGTGGAAATCCCTCAACAGGGAGAGATCGAGGATGTCCCTCCTTGGGACCCAGCACCGTTCCTCCGGACCATACCCCTACCAATCCATGAGATACTGAAGGCCCCCCACCCGAAGCCTCGAATCCAGTATGGAACGGACTGAGTACGCCGGGGCCCCCTCGATGTCCAGAGGAGATGGAGGAACCTCCCGCACCTCAGACTCCTGGAGCGGACCAGCTACCACCGGCCTGAGGAGAGAAACATGAAACGAGCGGTTAATACGGTAATCAGGGGGGAGTAACAACCTGTATGTAACCTCGTTTATCCTCCTCAGGACTTTAAATGGCCCCACAAACCGCGGGCTCAGCTTCCGGCAGGGCAGGCAGAGGGGTAGATTCTGGGTCGAGAGCCAGACCCGATCCCCCGGTACGAAAACCAGGGCCTCCCTGCGGTGCCGGTCAGCGTTCACCTTCTGACGACGCACGGTGCTCTGGAGGCGAATGTGGGCAGCGTCCCAAGTCTCCTCCGCGCACCAAAACCAGTCATCCACCGCAGGAGTCTCGGTCTGGCTCTGGTGCCACGGTGCCAGGATCGGTTGGTAACCCAAAACACATTGGAAGGGTGTTAGGTTAGTGAAGGAGTGGCGGAGAGAGTTCTGAGCGTATTCCGCCCATGGCAGGAACGCCGACCACTCCCCCGGCCGGTCCTGACAGTAGGTCCACAGGAACCTACCCACATCTTGATTCACCCTTTCCACCTGCCCATTACTCTCGGGGTGAAATCCAGAGGTCAGGCTGACCGAGACCCCAGACGTTCCATGAATGCCTTCCAGACTCTAGACGTGAACTGGGGACCTCAGTCGGACACTATATCCTCTGGTAGCCCGTAGTGCCGGAAGACGTGAGTAAACAGAGCCTCCGCAATTTGTAGGGCCGTGGGGTGCCCGGGCAGAGGAAGGAGGCGGCAGGACTTTGAAAAGCGATCCACAATGACCAGGATAGTGTGTTACCTTGGGAGAGGGGAAGATCAGTAAGAAAATCAATACTAAGCTGAGACCATGGTCGTTGTGGAACTGGTAAAGGTTGTAGCTTACCCGCTGGGAGGTGCCTAAGTGCCTTACTCTGGGCGAACACTGAGCAGGAAGAAACATACACCCTCACGTCCTTAGCCAAGGTAGGCCACCAGTACTTCTCGGTCAGGCAGCGCATTGTACGACTGATACCTGGATGACCATAGGAGGGTGACGTGTGTGCCCAGTAGATCAGACGATCACGGATAAGCGCAGGCAGGTACTGCAGCCCAGCTGGACACTGCAGTGGAGATGGACCTGTGCGTAATGCCTGTGCTATATCCATGTCCATCGCCCACACTACCGGCGCCACAATGCATGAGGCCGGGAGTATGGGGGTGTTGTCTCTGTGCCTCTCCTCTGTGTCATACAGCTGAGACAGTGCGTCTGCCTTAACGTTCTTCGTACCCGGAATGTATGAGAGGGTGAAATCAAAACGGGTGAAGAAGAGGGCCCACCTGGCCTGGCGAGGATTCAGCCTCCTCGCTGCCCGAATGTACTCCAGGTTAAGGTGGTCTGTCCAGACGAGGAAAGGGTGTTTCGCCCCTTCGAGCCAATGCCTCCACACCGTCAAAGCTCGGACAACAGCCAGCAGCTCCCGATCACCAACGTCGTAGTTCTGCTCCGCCGAGCTGAGCTTCTTCGAAAAGAAGGCACAGGGGCGGAGCTTGGGTGGCGTGCCCGAGCGTTGGGATAAGACAGCGCCTATCCCTACCTCGGACGCATCCACCTCCACTACGAACGGTAGTGATGGATCGGGGTGAGCCAGTACCGGGGCTGAGGTGAACAGACCTCAGCAGACCAGCGGAGCCGGGACGGCCCACCCTTCAACAAGGAGGTAATGGGAGCTGTGACCTTGCCAAAGCCCCGAATAAACCTCTGATAGTAGTTGGCAAAGCCAAGGAAGCGCTGCACCTCCTTAACCGTGGTTGGAGTCGGCCAATTACGCACGGCTGAAATGCGATCTCCCTCCATCTCCACACCTGTGGTAGTAATGCGGTATCCGAGGAAGGAGATTGACTGCTGGAAAAACTCACACTTCTCTGCCTTGGCATAAATATCATTTTCCAGCAGTCAGACCAGTACCTTGCGAACCAGGGACACATGCTCGGCGCACGTAGCGGAATACACCAGGATGTCATCGATGTAGACCACCACACCGCGACCAAGCATGTCCCAAAACACCTCGTTCACAAAGGACTGGAAAACGGATGGAGCATTCATCAAACCGTAGAGCATCACCAGGTATTCATAATGCCCCGAGGTTGTGCTGAATGATGTTTTCCACTCATCCCCTTCCCGAATACGCACCAGGTTGTAGGCACTCCTGAGGTCTAATTTGGTGAAAAAACGGGCCCCATGCATTGACTCAATCACTGAAGGAATGCTGGGAAGAGGATAACTAAATCGTACCGTCACCTTATTCAGTGGTCGATAATCAATGCATGGGCGTAAACCGCCATCTTTCTTCTTCACAAAGAAGAAACTCGAGGAAGCAGGTGTAGTGGAGGGACGTATATACCCCTGGCGCAGGGACTCGTGACGTATGTTTCCATAGCCTCCGTTTCAGCCTGCGACAGGGGATACACATGACTCCTGGGAGGTACAGCGTCTACCCAAAGGTTTATCGCGCAATCCCCCTCCTGATGAGGTGGTAATTTAGTCGCTTGCGTCTTGGAAAACGCGAGCGCCAGATCATGGTATTCGGGGGAAATGTGCACGGTGGGGGTACCGTCTGGACTTTCCACCGTGGTCGCACCAAATGGAAACACCTAGACACCTACCCTGACACTCACGCGACCACCCCGTAAGAACCCTCTGCGGCCATGAAAATGTGGGGTTGTGAAGGGCTAACCACGGAATACCTAAGACTACAGGGTAAGCAGGAGACTCAATAATCAAAAAAGTGATCTGCTCAACATGCGTCTCCTGTGTAATCATGGTGACTGGTACAGTAACCTCCTTAACCAACCCGGACACTAATGGTCGACTATCAAGTGCTCTGATGGGAAGTGGAATGGAGAGGGGACCCAATGAAATGCCTTGACGGCGTGCAAATGCCCTGTCCATAAAGTTCCCTGCTGCGCCTGAATCGTCTAGCGCCTTATACTGGGAAACTACCAGGTGATCGGGAAAGGAGATAGATAAGGTACAGTGCGCCGCAAAGGGCTCTGAACAAGTTTGGGTGTTCGTTACCTGGGGTGATGCGTGAGTACCCTGCCTACCGCCTCCAGACCCAAAGGAACGTTGACTACGACGTGAGGTGGATTGTCCCTTCGTGCCACCAGAGTGGCACTGTTGCTGTCCTCCTGCGGTCTCTCGACCTGCGGCTCCCCCCAGCTCCATCTGCTCGGGGTCAGAGTCGTCCGGAGTGGGAACGGGCAGATCCTTACCAGGACGTCCTCTGGCTGCTAGCAGATTGTCCATCCAGATGGCCATGTCCACCAGTTGGGAGACCGATAGCATGGCATCACGGCAGGATGAAGGAGTCAGGCGCAGGAGGTAAAACACCGAAGTTTAGATTTTATTTCCATTTACATAAATAAAACGCACCCAGCGTCAAAACAAAACTATCACAAGGGAAATATTCCACCTTGGCAATCACAACAGGAAGAGTAGCTCAACCGAGCTACTCGCTCTCACAATAAAACAATCACTCACAAAGACAAGGGGAACAGAGGGAACACTTATACACATACTATTTAGGGGAATGAGCACCAGGTGTGTGTGATTGACAAGACAAGACATGACAAGAGGAGTGATGAGAATGGGATCGGCAGTAGCTAGTAAGCCGGTGACGAAGAACGCCGAAACCTGCCTGAACAAGGAGGGGAGGCAGCCTCGGCGGAAGTCGTGACAGTACCCCCCACCTTGACGCGCGGCTCCAGCAGTGCGCCGGCCCCGGCCCCGGGGACGGCCAGGAGGACGCAGAGCAGGGCGAGTCGGATGGCGACGGTGGAAATCCCTCAACAGGGAGAGATCGAGGATGTCCCTCCTTGGGACCCAGCACCGTTCCTCCGGACCGTACCCCTACCATTCCATGAGATACTGAAGGCCCCCCACCCGAAGCCTCGAATCCAGTATGGAACGGACTGAGTACGCCGGGGCCCCCTCGATGTCCAGAGGAGATGGAGGAACCTCCCGCACCTCAGACTCCTGGAGCGGACCAGCTACCACCGGCCTGAGGAGAGAAACATGAAACGAGCGGTTAATACGGTAATCAGGGGGGAGTAACAACCTGTATGTAACCTCGTTTATCCTCCTCAGGACTTTAAATGGCCCCACAAACCGCGGGCTCAGCTTCCGGCAGGGCAGGCAGAGGGGTAGATTCTGGGTCGAGAGCCAGACCCGATCCCCCGGTACGAAAACCAGGGCCTCCCTGCGGTGCCGGTCAGCGTTCACCTTCTGACGACGCACGGTGCTCTGGAGGCGAATGTGGGCAGCGTCCCAAGTCTCCTCCGCGCACCAAAACCAGTCATCCACCGCAGGAGTCTCGGTCTGGCTCTGGTGCCACGGTGCCAGGATCGGTTGGTAACCCAAAACACATTGGAAGGGTGTTAGGTTAGTGGAGGAGTGGCGGAGAGAGTTCTGAGCGTATTCCGCCCATGGCAGGAACGCCGACCACTCCCCCGGCCGGTCCTGACAGTAGGTCCACAGGAACCTACCCACATCTTGATTCACCCTTTCCACCTGCCCATTACTCTCGGGGTGAAATCCAGAGGTCAGGCTGACCGAGACCCCAGACGTTCCATGAATGCCTTCCAGACTCTAGACGTGAACTGGGGACCTCAGTCGGACACTATATCCTCTGGTACCCCGTAGTGCCGGAAGACGTGAGTAAACAGAGCCTCCGCAATTTGTAGGGCCGTGGGGAGCCCGGGCAGAGGAAGGAGGCGGCAGGACTTTGAAAAGCGATCCACAATGACCAGGATAGTGTGTTACCTTGGGAGAGGGGAAGATCAGTAAGAAAATCAATACTAAGCTGAGACCATGGTCGTTGTGGAACTGGTAAAGGTTGTAGCTTACCCGCTGGGAGGTGCCTAGGTGCCTTACTCTGGGCGAACACTGAGCAGGAAGAAACATACACCCTCACGTCCTTAGCCAAGGTAGGCCACCAGTACTTCTCGGTCAGGCAGCGCATTGTACGACTGATACCTGGATGACCATAGGAGGGTGACGTGTGTGCCCAGTAGATCAGACGATCACGGATAAGCGCAGGCAGGTACTGCAGCCCAGCTGGACACTGCAGTGGAGATGGACCTGTGCGTAATGCCTGTGCTATATCCATGTCCATCGCCCACACTACCGGCGCCACAATGCATGAGGCCGGGAGTATGGGGGTGTTGTCTCTGTGCCTCTCCTCTGTGTCATACAGCTGAGACAGTGCGTCTGCCTTAACGTTCTTCGTACCCGGAATGTATGAGAGGGTGAAATCAAAACGGGTGAAGAAGAGGGCCCACCTGGCCTGGCGAGGATTCAGCCTCCTCGCTGCCCGAATGTACTCCTGGTTAAGGTGGTCTGTCCAACAGCCAGCAGCTGGACAACAGCCAGCAGCTCCCGATCACCAACGTCGTAGTTCTGCTCCGCCGAGCTGAGCTTCTTCGAAAAGAAGGCACAGGGGCGGAGCTTGGGTGGCGTGCCCGAGCGTTGGGATAAGACAGCGCCTATCCCTACCTCGGACGCATCCACCTCCACTACGAACGGTAGTGATGGATCGGGGTGAGCCAGTACCGGGGCTGAGGTGAACAGACCTCAGCAGACCAGCGGAGCCGGGACGGCCCACCCTTCAACAAGGAGGTAATGGGAGCTGTGACCTTGCCAAAGCCCCAAATAAACCTCTGATAGTAGTTGGCAAAGCCAAGGAAGCGCTGCACCTCCTTAACCGTGGTTGGAGTCGGCCAATTACGCACGGCTGAAATGCGATCTCCCTCCATCTCCACACCTGTGGTAGTAATGCGGTATCCGAGGAAGGAGATTGACTGCTGGAAAAACTCACACTTCTCTGCCTTGGCATAAATATCATTTTCCAGCAGTCAGACCAGTACCTTGCGAACCAGGGACACATGCTCGGCGCACGTAGCGGAATACACCAGGATGTCATCGATGTAGACCACCACACCGCGACCAAGCATGTCCCGAAACACCTCGTTCACAAAGGACTGGAAAACGGATGGAGCATTCATCAAACCGTAGAGCATCACCAGGTATTCATAATGCCCCGAGGTTGTGCTGAATGATGTTTTCCACTCATCCCCTTCCCGAATACGCACCAGGTTGTAGGCACTCCTGAGGTCTAATTTGGTGAAAAAACGGGCCCCATGCATTGACTCAATCACTGAAGGAATGCGGGGAAGAGGATAACTAAATCGTACCGTCACCTTATTCAGTGGTCGATAATCAATGCATGGGCGTAAACCGCCATCTTTCTTCTTCACAAAGAAGAAACTCGAGGAAGCAGGTGAAGTGGAGGGATGTATATACCCCTGGCGCAGGGACTCGGTGACGTATGTTTCCATAGCCTCCGTTTCAGCCTGCGACAGGGGATACACATGACTCCTGGGAGGTACAGCGTCTACCCAAAGGTTTATCGCGCAATCCCCCTCCTGATGAGGTGGTAATTTAGTCGCTTGCGTCTTGGAAAACGCGAGCGCCAGATCATGGTATTCGGGGGAAATGTGCACGGTGGGGGTACCGTCTGGACTTTCCACCGTGGTCGCACCAAATGGAAACACCTAGACACCTACCCTGACACTCACGCGACCACCCCGTAAGAACCCTCTGCGGCCATGAAAATGTGGGGTTGTGAAGGGCTAACCACGGAATACCTAAGACTACAGGGTAAGCAGGAGACTCAATAATCAAAAAAGTGATCTGCTCAACATGCGTCTCCTGTGTAATCATGGTGACTGGTACAGTAACCTCCTTAACCAACCCGGACCCTAATGGTCGACTATCAAGTGCTCTGATGGGAAGTGGAATGGAGAGGGGAACCAATGAAATGCCTTGACGGCGTGCAAATGCCCTGTCCATAAAGTTCCCTGCTGCGCCTGAATCGACTAGCGCCTTATACTGGGAAACTACCAGGTGATCGGGAAAGGAGATAGATAAGGTACAGTGCGCCGCAAAGGGCTCTGAACAAGTTTGGGTGTTCGTTACCTGGGGTGATGCGTGAGTACCCTGCCTACCGCCTCCTGACCCAAAGGAACGTTGACTACGACGTGAGGTGGATTGTCCCTTCGTGCCACCAGAGTGGCACTGTTGCTGTCCTCCTGCGGTCTCTCGACCTGCGGCTCCTCCCAGCTCCATCTGCTCGGGGTCAGAGTCGTCCGGACTGGGAACGGGCAGATCCTTACCAGGACGTCCTCTGGCTGCTAGCAGATTGTCCATCCAGATGGCCATGTCCACCAGTTGGGAGACCGATAGCATGGCATCACGGCAGGATGAAGGAGTCAGGCGCAGGAGGTAAAACACCGAAGTCCAGAGTTTATTCCGTTTACATAAATAAAACTCACCCAGCGTCAAAACGAAACTATCACAAGGGAAATATTCCACCTTGGCAATCACAACAGGAAGAGTAGCTCAACCGAGCTACTCGCTCTCACAATAAAACAATCACTCACAAAGACAAGGGGAACAGAGGGAACACTTATACACATACTATTTAGGGGAATGAGCACCAGGTGTGTGTGATTGACAAGACAAGACATGACAAGTGGAGTGATGAGAATGGGATCGGCAGTAGCTAGTAAGCCGGTGACGAAGAACGCCGAAACCTGCCCGAACAAGGAGGGGAGGCAGCCTCGGCGGAAGTCGTGACAGTACCCCCCACCTTGACGCGCGGCTCCAGCAGTGCGCCGGCCACGGCCCCGGGGACGGCCAGGAGGACGCAGAGCAGGGCGAGTCGGATGGCGACGGTGGAAATCCCTCAACAGGGAGAGATCGAGGATGTCCCTCCTTGGGACCCAGCACCGTTCCTCCGGACCGTACCCCTACCATTCCATGAGATACTGAAGGCCCCCCACCCGAAGCCTCGAATCCAGTATGGAACGGACTGAGTACGCCGGGGCCCCCTCGATGTCCAGAGGAGGTGGAGGAACCTCCCGCACCTCAGACTCCTGGAGCGGACCAGCTACCACCGGCATGAGGAGAGAAAAATGAAACGAGCGGTTGATACGGTAATCAGGGGGGAGTAACAACCTGTACGTAACCTCGTTTATCCTCCTCAGGACTTTAAACGGCCCCACAAACCGCGGGATCAGCTTCCGGCAGGGCAGGCGGAGGGGTAGATTCTGGGTCGAGAGCCAGACCCGATCCCCCGGTACGAAAACCGGGGCCTCCCTGCGGTGCCGGTCAGCTTTCGCCTTCTGACGACGCACGGCGTTCTGGAGGCGAATGTGGGCAGTGTCCCAAGTCTCCTCCGCGCACCAAAACCAGTCATCCACCGCAGGAGCCTCGGTCTGGCTCTGGTGCCACGGTGCCAGGATCGGTTGGTAACCCAAAACACATTGGAAGGGTGTTAGGTTAGTGGAGGAGTGGCGGAGAGAGTTCTGAGCGTATTCCGCCCATGGCAGGAACGCCGACCACTCCCCCGGCCGGTCCTGACAGTAGGTCCACAGGAACCTACCCACATCTTGATTCACCCTTTCCACCTGCCCATTACTCTCGGGGTGAAATCCAGAGGTCAGGCTGACCGAGACCCCAGACGTTCCATGAATGCCTTCCAGACTCTAGACGTGAACTGGGGACCTCAGTCGGACACTATATCCTCTGGTACCCCGTAGTGCCGGAAGACGTGAGTAAACAGAGCCTCCACAATTTGTAGGGCCGTGGGGAGACCGGGCAGAGGAAGGAGGCGGCAGGACTTTGAAAAGCGATCCACAACGACCAGGATAGTGTGTTACCTTGGGAGAGGGGAAGATCAGTAAGAAAATCAATACTAAGCTGAGACCATGGTCGTTGTGGAACTGGTAAAGGTTGTATCTTACCCGCTGGGAGGTGCCTAGGTGCCTTACTCTGGGCGAACACTGAGCAGGAAGAAACCTGCCCGAACAAGGAGGGGAGGCAGCCTCGGCGGAAGTCGTGACAACCTAAAACAGAATATTCAGAGAAAATTATGTAATATTGTCTTTTAGCGTATCTGGACGATGTTGGAAGGCGTTGTATCCTAATATCAAATATCTTTATCTTTTACGATATAAACCTTGGACCAAGTGCAGGAGATTTTCTTCTCTCAATCGAGCCATTCATTTTTTATGCAACATTTATCCAATCCTGAGAAATATATTGAAAAACGACCTAGATCAAGCTTATATATAGATTCTAGGCCTAAATACATTTTACAATGCTACACATGTACAATATGCATGCTTGGCACACTAAAACAAAAATGCTGTTTCTTACATATTTAGGATCTTAATTTGATCTCCCTGTTGCAGGAGGACTTTCCTGCAATCTAGGAAATGTGAAATGTGTAGTGTATTTGAGAATTAAAATTTCAGACTTGATTTGCCCTAATGTATCAACCCCTACAAAATTGTCCATTAATTATAATCCACATAATAATTAACATTTCCTGTTGCTGCAGGATTATTGTCCTGCTGTAGCAAACTGGCACAAATTAAGATCCTACGTCTGTATGTCACTTCCTGTTTAGATATGGCCTATGCCAGATCCCCTCCTGAGGGCGGGCGGAGGCAGCACGCCGACCAGAGGTTGCGAGGCGGCAGTAGCACCCGGGCTGACAAGTTGTCATCCTCCCACCAGAGCAGAGCTTCCCAGGACCCACGCTCTCAATCCGGTGCCCCTGGCAGACACAGTTGGAGACAGGAAACCTCCCCTACTCACCATGAACAGGACGGCAGCCAGGACGCGTGGGAGAAGGGTGGCGTGTCGGGAGCGGGCCACAACAAAGCCAAGCCCTCCTGGAGGCCCATCCGGGAAGTTCTGAACGTTGACAGCGTCTTGAACGACCTTGAACGGCGGCAACAACAGCAGCAGCACGGCGGCGGCGGTAGCCCCCGGCTTGCTAAACCCTCCTGTCAGGAGAGGCCGCACGGCAGCGAACGGGACAACCAGGACTGGAAAAAAGAGAGGGAAAGGGATAAAGAGCGGGAACGAGAGCGTCTCAGGATGAGGGAAGAGCGCAAGCAGCAGAAGTGCTTGATGACGATTTACGAGGACGAGCAGCGGCAGGAGACAGAGAGCCACAGCTCCCTCGAATCGGAGGGCAGGGCAAGTGGGCACGGCGATTGGGCCGGTGGAGGAGTTGGGAGCAGCGGTGGTGGGAGGGCCAAGGGCGGGCCAAAGGCCCTGTTGCGCAGCGACACCTGGACCATCCAGAGGACTGAGTCGGGATACGAGAGCAGCGACCGGCTGAGCAGCGGCTCCACCAACCCTGACTCGCCCGGGGTGGACAACTTTGCCGGGAAGGAGCAGCGGTTGACACCAGAGGTGCAGTCTCAGAGGTATGTGTGACAGACTGGGGTTTGAAAACGGACCTAGATACCAGGCTTTAGCCTGCTGAGCTAAAGCCTAGGAGCATAGGTTAATGCCAGGTGTGCAGTCACAGAGGTGGACTTTGTTTACATTCAAGTCTTGTATTAAGTGACTGTAATGCACTATTCATTAAGTTTAATCGAGTTCATAGGTCGACACCTAATAAACTTGCCTTATATTTGTTTATATATATTTTTTGTCTTTTCAGGGGACCCATGTGTTTCCAAACAATAATACAATGAATTTGACACTTTAAATATCACACAAGGATGGTTGCACCAAATCAAATCAAATCAAATTGTATTTGTCACATGCGCCGAATACAACAGGTGTAGACTTTACTGTGAAATCCTTACTTACAAGCCCTTAACCAACAATGCAGTTTTAAGAAAATAGAGTTAAGAAAATATTTACTAAATAAAAGGCTATGTACAGGGGGTACCGGTACCGAGTCAATGTGCGGGGGTACAGGTTAGACGAGGTAATTTGACACCGCCTAGTATATAGGAAGCTTGGCCCCATGTACTGGGCCGTATGCACTACCCTCTGTAGCGCTTTACAGTCGGATGCAGAGAAGTTGCCATACCAGGCGGTGATGCAACCGGTCAGGATGCTCTCGATGGTGCAGCTGTCAAACTTTTTGAGGATCTGGGGACCCATGCCAAATATTTTCAGTCTCCTGAGGGGGAAAAAGCGTTGTCGTGCCTTCTTCACAACTTTATTGGTGTGTTTGGACCGTGATTGTTGGTGATGTGGACACCAAGGAACTTGAAACTCTCGACCCGCTCCACTACAGCCCCGTCGATGTGAATGGGGGTGTGTTCGGACCTCCTTTTCCTGTAGTCCACGATCATCTCCTTTGTCTTGCTCACGTTGAGGGAGAGGTTGTTGTCCTGGCACCGCACTGCCAAGTCTCTGACCTCCTCCCTATAAGTTGTCTCATTCTTTGTCTGTGATCAGGCCTACCACTGTTGTGTCGTCAGCAAACTTAATGATGGTGTTGGAGTTGTGCTTGGCCATACAGTCGTAGGTGAACAGGGAGTACAGGAGGGAACTAAGCACGCACCCCTGAGGGGCCCCCGTGTTGAGGATCAGCGTGGCAGATGTATTTTTGTCTACCCTTACCACCTGGGGGCCGTCAGGAAGTCCAGGATCCAGATGCAGGGGGAGGTGTTTAGTCCCAGGTCCTTAGCTTAGTGATGAGCTTTGTGGGCACTATGATGTTGAACACTGAGCTGTAGTCAATGAACAGCATTCTCACATAGGTGTTCCTTTTGTCCAGGTGGGAAAGGGCAGTGTGGAGTGCGATTGAGATTGCGTCATCTGTGGATCTGTTGGGGCGGTATGCGAATTGGAGTGGGTCTAGGGTTTCCGGGATGATGGTGTTGATGTGAGCCATGACCAGCCTTTCAAAGCACTTCATGGCTACCGACATGAGTGCTACAGGGCTGTAGTCATTTAGGCTGTTACCTTTGCTGTCTTGGGCACAGGGACTATGGTGGTGTGCTTGAAACATGTAGGTATTGCAGCCTCGGTCAGTGAGAGGTTGAAAATGTAATTGAAGACACTTGTCAGTTGGTCCGTGCATACTCTGAGTACACGTCCTGGTAATCCGTCTGGCCCTGAGGCCTTGTGAATGTTGACCTATTTAAAGGTCTTGCTCACATCGGCTACGGAGAGCGTGATCGCACAGTCGTCTGGAACAGCTGGTGCTCTCATGCATGCTTCAGTGTTGCTTGCCTCGAAGCGAGCATAAAAGGCATTTAGCCCGTCTGGTAGGTTCGCGTCACTGGGCAGCTCGCGGCTGGGTTTCCCTTTGTAGTCCGTAATAGTTTGCAAGCCCTGCCACATCCGACGAGTATCAGAGCCGGTGTAGTAGGATTCAATCTTAGTCCTGTATTGACGCTTTGCCTGTTTGATGATTCGTCTGAGGTAGCAAAACTGTCCTGTAGCGTAGCATCCGTGTCATCTGACAACTTCCGTATTGAACGAGTCGCTGGTACTTCCTGCTTTAGTTTTTGCTTGTAAGCAGGAATCAGGAGGATATAATTATCGTCAGATTTGCCATGTGACATGCCAGTAGAAATTAGGTAAAACGAATGTAAGTTTGCCTGCATCCATCATAAACTTCATCTCTTGGGTGCATCACAACGATCTTACTCTCCGAAGTCCATTTTGGCAGAGTTGTTTCAGAGTTTAAATTGTCTTATTTTTTTCAGCAGAGGTCAGCTTCACCCAAACAGCTGCGATTCAAAACCTGATGCGGTACACTCCCCTTTGCATCAAGGTAAGTGGATGTTCTGAGCTTTCGAGAGTGTGTGTTTAATATAGAAGTTATTTTACAGAAGTATGATCTTAATTTGATCGCTCTTTTGTTGCTGAGAATTTTCCTGCACATCAGGAAATTCAGATGAGCTTCATGATTTACATAAATTCACTGAAAACATGCAATAACACACAGTTATATTAACAGTATTTCACTTTTCATGTAGCCTAATTTTGGCCAGCTAATAGCCTAACCACTAATATAGCCTAACCACCGATCAAGCAACATGCTGCAGGATCATTTTTGCTGCGACAATACTGGTCCACTTAAGATCCTACAGCTGTAGTACTGTATGTTTTGAAGGTTCATCGTTTGTAGTTTAAATTGAAAGACAGTCATGTTTTCTCTAAGGGACAGTTGGAAAATTTACTGGGGTGGGAGGGATTGTCCAAAACAGGGGAGGGTTGTGTGTTTTTTTATTGGGCAAAGGGGAGGGTAGTACGTTTTTTCCTTTTTGCAGGTTTTCATGTCTTCCATATAGTCAATTTCCTCATCTGTTTGCATGCGCCTCCCCTATCATGGTGTTTTGGCACTACGCTTATACACTAACGCAGTGCCTTGCGAAAGTATTCACCCCCTTGGCGTTTTTCCTATTTTGTTGCATTACAATCTGTAATTTAAATGGATTTTTATTTGGATTTCATGTAATGGACATAGATACACAAAATAGTCCAAATTGGTGAAGTGAAATTTTAAAAAATTACTTGTTTCAAAGAATTCTAAAAAATAAATAACGGAAATGTGGTGCGTGCATATGTATTCACCCCCTTTGCTATGAAGTCCCTAAATAAGATCTGGTGCAACCAATTCATAATTAGTTAAATAAAGTCCACCTATGTGCAATCTAAGTGTCACGTGATCTCATTATATATATACCTGTTCTGAAAGGCCCCAGAGTCTGCAACACCACTAATCAAGGGGCACCACCAAGCAAGCGGCACCATGAAGACCAAGGAGCACTCCAAACAGGTCAGGGATAAAGTTGTGGAGAAGTACAGATTAGGGTTGGGTTATATAAAAATATCAGAAACTTTGAACATCCCACGGAGCACCATTAAATCCATTATTAAAAAATTGAAAGAATATGTGGGAGACTCCCCAAACATATGGAAGAAGGTACTCTGGTCAGATGAGACTAACATTTTTGGCGAGTCTCCCACATGCTATGTCTGGCGCAAACCCAACACCTCTCATCACCCCAAGAACACCATCCCCACAATGAAGCATGGTGGTGGCAGCATCATGCAGTGGGGATGTTTTTCATCGACATGGACTGGGAAACTGGTCAGAATTGAAGGAATGTTGGATGGCGCTAAATACAGGGAAATTATTGAGGGAAACCTGTTTCAGTCTTTCAGATATTTGAGACTGGGACGGAGGTTCACCTTCCAGCAGGACAATGACCCTAAGCATACTGCTTCAAAGTGGTAGGCATGTTGTGTAAATCAAATGATACAAACCCCCCCAAAAATCAATTTTAATTCCAGGTTGTAAGGCATCAAAATAGGAGAAATGCCAAGGTGGGTGAATTCTTTCGCAAGCCACTGTATATGGAAAAGTATGTGTACACCCCTTCAAATTAGTGGATTCGGCTATTTCAGCAACACCCGTTGCTGACAGGTGTATAAAATTGAGCAAACAGCCATGCAATCTCCATAGACAAACATTGGCAGTAGAATGGCCTTAATGAAGAGCTCAGTGACTTTCAACGTGGCACCGTCATAGGATTCCACCTGTATGTGCTAGCTGGCTATCCTGCACCAATCCCAGAATGTTGTGGGAAAGTTGTATGCAAAATAACCATAGGACAACCACGTACTCACCAAGCTCTAAGAAACATATGGTTCACAGAACATTATGTGCTAGCTGGGTAGTCTGCCAGTCAAATGTCTATACTGCCCTCTATCCATAGTGACAATCGTGGTAGGTGAATCGTTTGTCCAGATCTGCAATAGGTTAACTATCAGTCACACCACAGATAAAATCATTTAAATCTTCACCAATTTTCAATATAAATCCACAAGATAGAGGAATAGCTGATTGGCTAGCGGAGAGGCCAGGTGCGTCATTGCGCATGAAAAAACAATGAAGACACACAGCTCAAAAAGATCCCGGATTGATCTTGTTTAGGGACAGTAAAATGATCCTACCTAGTCTAGTTTACAACACAATGTGGGAATATTAATAATTGCATTATTGTTTTTCAAGTGTACAATTGAGTAAAATTCTACTCGAGGCTGTAAACTGCAGTGAAATTGTCATTTGATTAATGGTGCAAAAACCCTGTTATTTGAATGTTTCATTCCATTTGGATCAATTGTGGGTCTACTCTAAACAGATTATAGAAAGGCACAGTAGCAGGACAGTCTGGCTGTATTTTTACTTCGGATACTGATGCGCTGTCTGTTGCCTATCATGATTCTCAGAAGTCGTCCTCTATAGTGTGTCCACATAGGCCTATGCTCCCAGCAGGCCCGTTATTCAGGAAAGTATAACAAGCTTTCTGCCTCCTTTCCGATCCGAGCAGCTATTCCTCAAACTAGAACCTAACGCTTCAATATAGCCTAAATATTTGTCATTTCAGTTTTTAAATGAATTATCTTTTATGTGTGGCATAAACAGAACTACTCACAATGTTTTAATCTGATTAGGCTACTTCAAAAGTCTCCCGTCGGCTCCCTGCTCACATTCATCCACTCCACTCTAAATCATTCCATCATCCAAACTGCGCAATGGCCATTTGATTAATGGAAAGAGCCATCTGTTACAAAACACAAAAAAGTTTCATGACATTTAGAGATTGTCAAACCAAGCCTTCAATACTGAGTAGGGAGGAATGTATTTTCTGTTTGTCGAGACTGACATACTCTACTTGGTTGTGGTGTTGAAGACACAAACCGTGATGATAAGCGCTCAAAGTTGGTAATCGGTATGCAGTTATGTGTTGCTTATTGGTTGTGTGTGGTGCATTGACACATGGTGGTAATAATTATTTCTACTTTAATTTTCTGAGTTGGGAGGGTGTGCAAAAATGTTACAGTACAAGGGGAGGGTCATGTGATATAGAGTTGCATTCATAACACAAAAGCTCTCAGAACACTTTGTGTTATTCTTACAAAGGTCTAGCATTATAACTGCAAAATCATAGTAATAGTTCTAAGTCAATACAATACATAATGTATCTTCTATCTACCCTTGATAAAATGTTCAGATTGTATTATAAGATGACTTTGCATTTAAATTTGAGCAAAGACCAAATCCTCAGTGTTTTGAAAAGAGATATACCAGTATTATCTTCCCATCCCCCATACCAACGTTTCAGGGAAACATAGGCTTTAAAAAAGAAGGAAAAGCAGATTACGGCACCGTTCCTTTTGATCCCCTGATTTAATGGTGCTGGATTATGGCCAACCGAATATGGGGGCAATAGGCCCTAAACGCAAAGGACCTTTGTCATGATTGCACAGCTCTGGTGAGTCATGCAAAACCAAGCCCTTCAAATCTCTTACGTTCTAATCTGCACTAGCTATTTAAAAACCATGACGATTTCCGAGAAGAAAACGCTAAATTAACCTAGCGTGGAAATAGATTTTGAGCCGAGCTAACAAAAGGCAGACCTTTGCTACTGTAAATAGCAGTACTGTAAGTGTCACGTCAAAATCTATCAGACATGTGTAGTGTACAGTAGGATATGTGTTGTTTAGTACTGTAGGTCTCTGACTATTTTCCACACTGAGAATGATGGTAGGCAAAACATAAAAATACAGTAACATCCTGACAGTTACATCCTGATTTGTTGTTGTCATGTTGAGAGGTTGATCTTATTAAACCTTGCCTAAGCATGACCCCCTTGATTTGTTTACCTAGAGGGAGTTTGTTGCAGTCTGTCCTGATAGCTAGATTCTAGATTTGTAGATTCGGTGCTCGCTACATCTTTTGACAGGATGCACAAATCCTATGTGAATTTGAAGGAAAAGATCACCTTCTATTCACATTTTATCCTATGTGTATTTAATGAAAAATATGATATTCTATGCCATTGTATCCTATGTGTATTTGAGGGGCCAGAGTATGGCATTTTAGTCACGTTTTATCCTATGTGGGTTCAAAGGCTAAAGAGGACATTTTAGTCACATAAAAAAATATATGAAAACACAGTATGGGTGAATAAACATACACAGAATGCCAATTTGGATTGTGCGCTGGTTGACTGTTGGTCTCTAGAATGCCCACCTGTTGATTTAACCTGTTCACCCATTAAGCCCCTCCACATTCATTAATCTGACAGTAATCCCCAAATGTTTGTTCAGATGCCGCAGCTGGACTTGACTGTTTCTGCCTTAGTCATTGTTGTAAATATGTTAGCTTGTGTGTAGAGCGCTGTGTGCTCTAGTAGGATATGTTCCCTGTAAAATATATAAAAGCTAAGCTATTCAAAGCTTTTATTGCAACTGAATCAAGTGAGTGCTGGTCCCTTTTTTAAATTTTCATGTGATTGAGTGTTGACTGCAAGCACTCTTTCATTGTTTTATGCAAGAGCATATAGTTGACCATGTTTTATCCCTTTACCTGAATACGTTAGCTTATAGCAATGCTTCCTTCTACAGTCAAGCCTGTGTTAATCTAGAGCCAAACCAACTCCCACAGCTTTTATCCTTGCATGGACCTCTAGGTCAGTGGCAGAAGAAAAAAATAACACATCTATTTTTAAAGTGGATGAATTTAGCATGCATGCTGCCTCCTGCTGTGCTGGCCCGTCTGCCAATTGGTCGATCTGGCGGCAGGTCCAATGGCGGTGGAGATCAACCCTGTGCTGCCACCATGCGTCATAAAAACAGAACTGCTTTTACTCTTCCAACTCACTGGCACTGTGAGAGAAATAGGCCATTCCCTATTTCTCTCTCTCTCTCTCTCTCTCTCTCTCTCTCTCTCGCTCTCTCTCTCTCGCTCTCTCTCTCTCTCTCTAATGTCTCTCCTGTGTGTTGCTCTCTTCTCTGCAATTAGGTGTCAGTTTCTGTGTCTCTCGAAAATTGAGGTTTAAATGAAAATGTCATAGACTTTTCCTATTTTATAAATCATGAATAAATAGACCTGATTAACTGTTGATTGAATTTGTTTCAGTGGAATCACCCCCAAGTTTTATTACTTTTCCCTTTTGGACAAAATATCAAGATTTAATGTGGGGGAAAGCTATCCATACTTTATAAATAATGTAAAAAAAGAACTCCATAAAATGTTGGTGATTGCGTCATTTTGGGGTTTCATTTTCTTTTTTGTCTTAAGCAGTGAGTGTGTTCATTTCAGCTTTGTCTATCTATCTTCTAGGCAAACATCAACTGACAACTCAGGGAAAGAACTGCGACCATCAAGTTTCACATCTCCTGAAATGTAGTCCAAGTTCAAGGTAATGTACCAACTTGAATATTGTTATTGTTTTTGATATGTTTAATGTCGTTAATTGTCAATGTGTACATCCATATTTTGTGCACTAAAAAATTATATTGTGTTCTATACTATTGTATTCTATTCAACAGACGAAAATTTAGATACAGCCCCGGCAGTTCTAAGAAAGGAGTTGGTCCAGAGAGGGACGCTGGCTCCTCAGACAACAGGAGCAGTCACATAATGGAATCGCCAGAGATGAGTAACAACAACAGAGGTGGTCACCATGGTGACAGCCCCGCCCTGCGGCGCTTGGGTAAAACCAGCAGCTCGGAGTGGAACAGCTCCGACGACCTGGCTGGGATTCTCTCGGAACCAGAGGACAGTGCCTACCGCTCCAGCAACAGCGAGCCCCTTCTGTCCGAGTCGCCCTGCCCCTGTCCCCCCCACCACCTGGCCTTCCACCAACCCCCCCATATTGAACTGGGAGAGCCCTCATCTCAACATCAGCCCGCCACGCCGCCACTGCCTCACCCCAAAGCCGCCCAGCGAGCCTCCCCTCACCAGGGGGATGTTGGCCGCCACTGCTTCCGTCCCAGGCTACTCCAAGAGCCCTCCCAGACCAGCCCCCGGCCAAGCGTCCGGCCCACCCCGGCCTCACATGCCCCCAGCCCCAACCGGAGGTCGGAATCCAATGGCCCTCTGCAGAGGCCCTCGTCGGGTGCCAGCTCCAAGTCGGGCTCGGACCCAGAGAGGAGTAACCCGTCGTCGGGCGAAAGCGAGGAGAGGCTCCCCATCTGCAGGCCACCTGGAGCCGAGTCGGCGGCAGCCAAAGGGGTTTCCCTCACCACGTACTTCAGCGTGGACAATTGCATGACGGACACGTACAGACAAAAGTACCATCACCAGCGACCCCTCCTACTCTCGGCTATTGTGCCCCGAGCACCGACTGAGCCACGAGAACTCCCCAGCCACCACCTGCACCCCGCAAACTCACACTCCATGCTTCACCCGCCCAAAACCCGGCCTGATGCAGGTAAGCTTGGACAGTCATAGCGGCTTGTAAAAACACCTACAGGCATTCATGTACACTGTTCCAAAATGACTTCTTCTCCTCATACTGTACAAGTGGTCTCCACAATAAAATTACAACCCTAATAAAGCATAAATATAAAGCATCAACATCTTTTAAATGCTGGCATCTGCCCAGAATTAGCTTTGACATCATCTGTAAAAATATATATTTATTTTTCATGTGTGTTTTTGCACACATGAAAGTATTCAGACCCCTTGACTTTTTCCACATTTTGTTACGTTACAGCCTTATTCTAAAATGGATTAAATTGTTTTTCATCAATCTGCACACAATACCCCATAATGACAAAGCAAAAACAGGTTTTTAGAAATATCACATTTACATACGTTTTCAGACCCTTTACTCTTTGTTGAAGCACCTTTGGCAGCGATTACAGCCTCAAGTCTTATTGGGTATGATGCTACAAGCTTGGCACACCTGTATTTGGGGAGTTTCTCCCATTCTTCTCTGCAGATCCACTCAAGCTCTGTCAGGTTGGATGTGTAGCGTCGATGCACAGCTATTTTCAGGTCCATCCAGAGATGTTAGATCGGGTTCAAGTCCGGGCTCTGGCTGGGCCACTCAAGGACATTCAGAGACTTGTCCCGAAGCCAATGCTGCGTTGTCTTGGCTGTGTGCTTAGGGTTGTTGTCCTGTTGGAAGGTGAACCTTCGCCCCAGTCTGAGGACCTGAGCGCTCTGGAGCAGGTTTTCATCAAGGATCTCTATGTACTTTGCTCCATTCATCTTTCCCTCGATCCTGACTAGTCTCCCAGTCCCTGCCGCTGAAAAACATCCCCACAGCATGATGTTGCCACCACCATGCTTCATTGTAGGGATGGTGCCAGGTTTCCTCCAGATGTGACGCTTGGCATTCAGGCCAAAGTGTTCAATCTTGGTTTCATCAGACCAGATAATCTTGTTTCTCATGGTCTGAGAGTCTTTAGGTGCCTTTTGGCAAACTCCAAGTGGGCTGTCATGTGCCTTTTACTGAGGAGCGCTTCCATCTGGCCACTCTACCGTAAAGGCCTGATTGGTGGAGTGCTGCAGAGATGGTTGTCCTTCTGGAAGGTTCTCCCATCTCCACAGAGGAACTCTGGAGCTCTGTCAGAGTGACCATCGGGTTCTTGGTCACATCCCTGACCAAGGCCCTTCTCCCCTGATTGTTCAGTTTGGACGGGTGGCCAGCTCTAGGAAGAGTCTTGGTGGTTCCAAACTTCTTCCATTTAAGAATGATGGAGGCCACTGTGTTCTCCGGACAATTTCTTTAACCTCATGGCTTGGTTTTTGCTCTGACATGCACTGTCAACTGTGGGACCTTATATAGAAAGGTGTGTGCCTTTCCAAATCATGTCCTATCAATTGAATTCACCACAGTTGGACTCCAATCAAGTTGTAGAAACATCTCAAGGATGATCAATGGAAACAGGATGTACCTGAGCTCAATTTAGAGTCTCATAGCAAAGGGTCTGAATACTTATGTTAATACGGCATTTATGTTTTTTTATTCATAATACATTTGTAAAAATGTCTAAAAACCTGTTTTCGCTTTGTAATTATGGGGTATTATGTGTAGATTCATGAGGGAAGAAAATAATTTTATCCATTTTAGAATAAGGCTGTAACGTAACAAAATGTGGAAAAAGTCAAGGGGTCTGAATCCTTTCTACATTGTTTTGTTTTTTCCACAAAAACAGGCCATAACAGCAATAAGCCCACTGCTAAATGGAACCCAGTTACAGCCAAAGGACTGGACGAGCGTGGCTATTTGTGACAGTATAACCTGGTAAGTGATATGCTGTGACCTTTCAGGAATAGCCATGTATTCCTCTTATCAGCACCTTTTTGATGGCTCCGCTACCAGATCCTTCAATGCATACAGATGTAGTTTCTTTTGTGCAAGCATCACAGCATGGCATGCTGCACTCACCTGGGTGAAAATCAGTGAGAGAAAGGCAAACACAAAATAATGTAATTTCCCTGGTGATGATGAGGACACATGACATTTCTTATTTTAATTTAATGCAGTAAAAAAATAGATATATATTCATCTGTATACTAGAACTTAAACTTTGCGACTAAAGTCATACCGCATATTTTTTTAAATCACGATAACTGTGATGGTAACAGGAAGTTTTGATCCAATTTTATAAAAGCCAACAGATCATTTGTTTGATCGCCGTGGGATTTTTTTGTGTCTGTAAAATGTATCATGTGAGAAATGCCGGTGGAAACGCCGGTGGAAACGCCTTTATGCACAAATATTGATATAATAACCATCGTATCGAATTAAACTTGGAGTCATGCGATGATATGGTGTGTGGTCCCACTATGACTCGGTAAACCATGCAGTTTATTATGCTACAGATAATAAGTTATGATGAACTTCACAGGGTGGTGAAAGTACACAGTGATCTTGATGCTCCGTTACAATAAATATTGAAGGTCTTATTCTGGTGACATGATGATCGATGCTTGACAGCCATTTGACAAATAAAAATATACTTGCTCTTATACATAATAATCTCATAATGTAGACTACCCGCACAGCCTACCCGCACTGTTTCTGATAGTTTCTGGTTGAAAATACAATCTACACATTACCTTATAATCAGCAGGTTTGCATGGGTGGGAGTTTTACCATGCGGTAAATTGGTTAATTTACCAATAACAAAGAAAGTCCCAAACCTCTCTGCCAATAACAGCTAGTTTTCAGTTTTCCCCTCCCCACTCAGACCACTCCCAGACAGTTCTAGCAAAATATTTGTTTGAGAAAAGTTTTTTTGCATAAAGCAATTTTTGCCCATTTTAATGGCAATCAATTACAGTAAGGTACTTAATTGTTACCCAGAAACAATTTGATATTGATATATAAACGGCTACATTGGGCCTTTAAGATAAATGCACTAACTAAGCTGCTCTACATAATAGTGTCTGATAAATGACTAAAATGTAAACGTAAACAAGCAAAAATAAGAGCTGAGAAATGCACAACCAATAAACCAGACTTGGGTCGAATACATAGGTCGAATACTTTAAATACTTCAAAATATATGTTAATTAAATAAATATAGTTTGTGTGGTGCACTTCTGGTACTATTGCATTGGTTTCATTGTACTCAACCAAATGAAATGAAACTCCAATATTTGAAAATATTTGACATAATATATTTTACCCAGGTCTGCAATACAAGAAGTGTGTAAGGACAAGAGAGGTTTTTGGCAACAAGCTCTATAACACACATTGGTAATGTGGTCCTCTGTAGCTCAGTTGGTAGAGCATGGCACTTGCAACACCAGGACAGTGGTTTCAATTCCCAGGACCCCTCATACATAAACAATGTATGTATGCTTTGAATAAAAGCGTCTGCTAAATGGCATTTCCTTTCTTAAGGTAAACGGTGAAAATGTACTCATAGCGTATACATATGATCCATATCATAATAATCTACTGTCTTCTTCTTACTTATAGGTCTGATGTACATTAAAAATAAGCTATTGAACTGGATGCCAAAGAGTCTGCTGACTGGAAAAGTGTTGCTCCCAGAACTTTAGTTGAAATCAGTATCAAATGCCAAATCATTGATGCACTGTGGGTTACAGAAGTGCTTATATGTATTTTGAAGTAAGATACAGTTTGATAGTCCACTGACAGAGAGAAAAATGTTTCTGTATGTTGATAGATGAGTTGGAAATTGGAAAGGGCAGTCCAAGGCATAATACAGTAACATTGACATTGACCTCTGGGATCAAGAGGTGTACCTTTTGGTTTAAGGTAATGTGCATCCCTTGTTGTGTGGCCAACACAAATTCTATTTCCGAATATAAGCGCCAAATTCAGCAATCTCAGTATACAAAGACTAACATTGTGTTTGTATACTTGTTATCCTGCTGAATAGACAACTGTAATAATGTTAGCCAACCTGCATGAGGACTTATAAAGAGGTAACAATAGTGCTGTGTACAGTACGAGCATGCGCATGGCATTTGTATCCAACCGACATCCAAATTCCAATTGGTTTATGTTATTGGGTCTACTTAAATTATATCTTCACTTTTTTGACCTACCTACATTTTTCCACGTACAGTACCATGCAAGGACTTTATAGGCCAGGAGAGACATCAGATTTATTTCAGCCACTGCTAACTTGACCAACTTTAGCCACTGCTAACCAAAAAGTTATGGGAATGATAGGGGAAAGCTCACTATGTTCAGAATTTGAAGCAAAATCACCTCTATGGAACTTCAATCAATCAATCAAATATTTTTTCTAAAGCCCTGTTTACATCAGCAGATGTCACAAAGTGTGTATACAGAAACCCAGCCTAAAACCCAAAGAGCAAGCAATGCAGATGTAGAAGCACGGTGGCTAGGAAATACTCCCTAGAAAAGCAGGAACCAAGGAAGAAACATAGAGAGGAATATGAGGGGTGGCTGTCGTCTTCTGGCTGGACCGGGTGGAGATTATAAGAGTACATGGCCATTAAGGCCAGATCGTTCTTCAAGATGTTCAAACGTTCATAGAGGACCAGCAGGGTCAAATAATAATAATCACAGTGGTTATAGAGGATGCAACAGGTCAGCACCTCAGGAGTAAATGTAGTTGGCTTTTCATTGCTGAGCATTCAGAGGTCGAGACAGCAGGTGCAGTAAAAAGAGAGAGGGGGAGAGGGAGAGGATCGAAACAGCAGGAGAGAGCGAGAGAGAGATGAGAGATGGGAGAATTAGAGGGAGCATACTTAAGATCACACAGGACACCAGATTAGACAGGAGAATTACACCAGATAGGACAGACTGACCCTAGCCCACCGGCACATTTGCAGCATAGAGACTGGAGACTGAGACGGGGGGTCGGGGACACTGTGGCCCAGTCCGATGATACCCGCGGACAGGGCCAACCAGGCAGGATATAACCCCACCCACTTTGCCAAAGCACAGCCCCCACACCACCAGAGGGATATCAACAGACCACCAACTTACTACCCTGAGACAAGGCGGAGTATAGCCCACGAAGACCTCCCCCACCGCACGAGACCAAGGGGTTGCAAAACCGGACAGGAAGATCACGTTGAGTATAGCGAAAAAAGCCTGGCACGACGTGATGCACCCCTCCTAGGGACAGCATGGGAGAGCACTAGCAAGCCAGTGACTCAGCCCCAGTAATAGGGTCAGAGACAGAGAATCCCAGTGGAGAGAGGGGAGCCGGCCAGGCAGAGACAGCAAGGGTGGTTTGTCACTCCAATGCCTTTTCGTTCACCTTCGCACCACTGATTTGAAGGTATTTGAGTTGATTTTGTCATGCAATGTTGAACATGGTGAGCTTGCACCTATCACTCCCATTGTTAGTAGTGGCTATTTAAACACATCCAAGCTGTGGATGACAGTTTCTCTGGCCCCATAGACTACTTTCAGAGTAAGTGGAAAAAATGGAGGAAAGTCTGAAAACAGTGAAAATATCCTTTAAGTTGTCATTATTTATTTTATTTATTTAGTGAGAAGATAAGGGCAGGGATTCAATATGATCACAGGTTATAGATATTGCAGCTTTTAAAGTCAATGTTCCCACGTTCATGGAGATCCTATTCACGGTACATGCTGCTAATGTTGTCTCAATCGGAAAATAGCGTAAGTCTGAAAAAAGCATAGTGTTCTAAGGTGTGGGAAACTATGTGAGCATGATTGTGGCAATATGTTTTCGTCAATGCCTATAACCCGCGATTGGATTGAATCCCGGCCAAGGTGTGGGACACTATTTGAGCATGATTGTGTCAATATGTTTTTGTCAATGACACCCATAGTACCGCAATTTAAGGTACAATTGATTTACATTTTGGTAAAGCTGATAACAAGTTGTCCTCTAGATGTTTTTGAATGAAGCCAAACAAATATAATTCACATTAGAATTCATTTTTATATAGTTCTCATTAGATAAGTCAGGGGTTATTTCCTGTCGAAAACCAGGAACCAAAACTTCTACTTATTTTCATGTTTTTTTTACGTATATCATTTTCACATTGTGAAAGGAGAAAGGTATTAGGTAAATAACTCAATGGGAGATGGCTTCAGTTTTGGTGATCCATAAAACTATTCAGAACATTTAGTGTAATGCTAATGTATTAAACTTTAAAGGCCCAGTGCAGTCAAAATCTTGATTTTCCTGTGTTCTATATATATTTCCACACTATGAGGTTGGAATAATACTGTGAAATTGTGATAATGATGATAATACCATTTTAGTGTAAGAGCTGTTTGAAAAGACTGCCTGAAATTTCAGCCTGATTTGGTGGGAGGGAGTTTTGGCCTTCCAGTGTGACATCACCATGCAGTAAATTAGTTAATAGACCAATACGAAAGAGAGTTCCAAACCTCTCTGCCATTAACAGCAAAAATATATATATATTTTAATTGAAAACAATCACAGTAAGGTACTTAATTGTTACCCAGAAATGATTTGATATTGAGATAAAAACGGCTCCATTGAACCTTTAACACTTCATAGGTTAACACTTTACGGGTGAAATTTTCTTCCCACAGAGTAACAGTTTGCTTGAGATAACTAGCCGTAATATTCTATATAGGTGGGATGGTACTTTATCCATGGGGATTTCTGAACACTGCAGCTCATGATTTATGTTGCAATAATGATTTTTTTAACTGCAATGCTCCTCTATCCATTTTCAATGTGTGCAAAGAACAGATACGGCAATCTTGCCCCATGTCCCAGAGGACACTGGTACTTTCAGAACAGTACTTTAAAGGGATAGTTCACCCAAATTACAAAATGACATGTTGGTTTCCTTACCCTGTATGCAGTCTATGGACAAGGTGAGACAGCAATCCATGCTTTGGTTTTGTTTACCTGGCAAACTTTTTAGCATTTGTGACACAAATTGAATGCAAGTCAATATCCCCGATATTAGAATTTTTCAAATTTCCTACATGTTGACTCATCGGCATAAAATATAATGCTGCATCTATGAGCAAAAATCTTTAAGAGAAAAAAGCTATTAAATACTTAACATCTTGGCTGTCATTTTTCAGTTAGCGAAACAAAATGTTACTTTTGTGTATTAGGCCATTTATTTTACTCATAGTCCAATTGGGTTCTGTCATTTGATTTTTGGAATGTATTTAAATGCATGCTTTAGCCATTATTTCTGGTAAAATGCATTTTATGTTATGGTAAAATAAGTTTTGACATTTTGGCTTTCAAATAATTTGGGGTAAGATTCAACAAACTGGGACCTTCTAACAAAAATGGATGTCATAGTATTTGTTCACTAATGTTCCTGGGCTGTTGATATATGAATCCTCTTTTATCTTTTTTAGCTCAACATGAAAATGTGTTCCCAGTTCTCACTGGTAGTGTTTTCATTTGCTTGTTGTAAAGTTGGTTATTTCAATGCTTTACATTAAATAATTAATGTAATATACAGTATATTATTAATTTATGTAAGTCTTGCATCAGCGAAAAGGTTTTAATTGTTTTTCTCACTGGCTATTTTTGGGAGTATAGACTTTGTATATATTGCTCTGCTGTTGTATCTGGAGTGCCTTTGCATTTTTTCCATGAGAAAGTTTAACAGGTTCCATTTAAAAAGAAACATGTACAGTATAGCTGACTGTGTACACTTTATATTTTTGGAGATGCCTATGCATTTATTTTTATTCATTGTTTAATAAACTTAAAATTATGCAATCACTAAACGTGTTTTGTATGCCTCTGGTTTTTGCAGTCACTTGATTTCCATTGATGATTGGGAACAGTGAGTCACAGTCAACTGTATTTGTATTTGTATTTATTATGGATCCCCATTAGCTGCTGCCAGGGCAGAAGCTACTCTTCCTGGGGTCCAGCAAAATTAAGGCAGCTACAATACAATCATAACATATTTCACAATATATTAAGTGTGTGCCCTCAGGCCTCTACTGTACTCTACTACCACATATCTATAACACAAAATCCATGTGTACATGTGTGAATAGTGAGTATATTATTGTGTGTTTGTATGCATGTGTCTATGTTTGTGTTGCTTCACAGTCCCTGCTGTTCCATAAGGTGTATTTTTATCTGTTTTTTAAATCTAATTTTACTGCTGGCATGAGTTACTTGATGTGGAATAGAGTTCCATGTAGTCATGGCTCTATGTAGTACTGTGCGCCTCCAATAGTCTGTTCTGGACTTGGGGACTATGAAGAGACCTCTGGCTGCATGTCTTGTGGGGTATGCATGGGTGTCCGAGCTGTGTGCCAGTAGTTCAAACAGACAGCTCGGTGCATTCAACATGCCAATACCTCTCACAAATACAAGTAGTGATGAGTCAATCTCTCCTCCACTTTGAGCCAGGAGAGATTGACATGCATAGTATTAATGTTAGCTCTCTGTGTACATCCAAGGGCCAGCCGTGCTGCCCTGTTCTGAGCCAATTGCAAGTCCCTCTTTGTGGCACCTGACCACACGACTGAACAGTAGTCCATGTGCGACAAAACTAGGGCCTGTAGGACCTGCCTTGTTGATAGTGCTGTTAAGAATGCAGAGCAGCGCTTTATTATAGACAGATTTCTCCCCATCCTAGCTACTGTTGTATCAATATGTTTTGACCATGACAGTTTACAATCCAGGGTTACTCCAAGCAGTTTAGTCTCCTCAACGGGCTCAATTTCCACATTATTCAGTACAAGCTTTAGTTGAGGTTTAGTGAATGATTTGTCCCAAATACATACTTTTACTTTTTGAAATATTTAGGACTAACTTATTCCTTGCCACCCATTCTGAAACTAACTGCAGCTCTTTGTTAACTGTTGCTGTCATTTCAGTCGCTGTGGTAGCTGATGTGTATAGTGTTGAGTCATCCACATTTTTATTTTATTTTTTATTTCACCTTTATTTAACCAGGTAAACCAGTTGAGAACAAGTTCTCATTTACAACTGCGACCTGGCCAAGATAAAGCAAAGCAGTGCGATAAAAACAACAACACAGAGTTACATATGGGGTAAAACAAAACAAAGTCAAAAATACAACAGAAATAAATATATATACAGTGTGTGCAAATGTAGCAAGTTATGGAGGTAAGGCAATAAATAGGCTATAGTGCAAAATAATTACAATTAGTATTAACACTGGAATGATAGATGTGCAAGAGATGATGTGCAAATAGAGATACTGGGGTACAAATGAGCAAAATAAATAACAATATAGGGATGAGGTAGTTGGGCGGGCTAATTTCAGATGGGCTGTGTACAGGTGCAGTGATCGGTAAGGTGCTCTGACAACTGATGCTTAAAGTTAGTGAGGGAGATAAGTGTCTCCAGCTTCAGAGATTTTTGCAATTTGTTCCAGTCATTGGCAGCAGAGAACTGGAAGGAATGGCGGCCAAAGGAGGTGTTGGCTTTGGGGATGACCAGTGAGATATACCTGCTGGAGCGCATACTACGGGTGGGTGTTGCTATGGTGACCAATGAGCTAAGATAAGGTGGGGATTTGCCTAGCAGTGATTTATAGATGGCCTGGAGCCAGTGGGTTTCGCGACGAATATGTAGTGAGGACCAGCCAACAAGAGCGTACAGGTCACAGTGGTGGGTAGTATATGGGGCTTTGGAGACAAAACGGATGGCACTGTGATAGACTACATCCAATTTGCTGAGTAGAGTGTTGGAGGCTATTTTGTAAATGACATCGCCGAAGTCAAGGATCGGTAGGATAGTCAGTTTTACGAGGGCATGTTTGGCAGCATGAGTGAAGGAGGCTTTGTTGCGAAATAGGAAACCGATTCTAGATTTAACTTTGGATTGGAGATTCTTAATGTGAGTCTGGAAGGAGAGTTTACAGTCTAACCAGACACCTAGATATTTGTAGTTGTCCACATACTCTAGGTCAGACCCGTCGATAGTAGTGATTCTAGTCGGGTGGGCGGGTGCAAGCAGCGTTCGGTTGAAGAGCATGCATTTAGTTTTACTAGTGTTTAAGAGCAGTTGGAGGCTACTGAAGGAGTGTTGTATGGCATTGAAGTTCGTTTGGAGGTTTGTTAACACAGTGTCCAATGAAGGGCCAGATGTATACAAAATGGTGTCGTCTGCGTAGAGGTGGATCTGAGAGTCACCAGCAGCAAGAGCGACGTCATTGATATACACAGAGAAAAGAGTCGGCCCAAGAATTGAACCCTTTGGCACCCCCATAGAGACTGCCATAGGTCCAGACAACAGGCCCTCCGATTTGACACATTGAACTCTATCAGAGAAGTAGTTGGTGAACCAGGCGAGGCAGTCATTTGAGAAACCAAGGCTATTTAGTCTGCCAACAAGAATGCAGTGGTTGACAGAGTCGAATGCCTTGGCCAGGTCAATGAAAACGGCTGCACAGTACTGTCTATTATCGATCGCGGTTATAATATCGTTTAGGACGTTGAGCGTGGCTGAAGTGCACCCATGACCAGCTCGGAAACCGGATTGCATAGCGGAGAAGGTACGGTGGGATTCGAAATGGTCGGTGATCTGTTTGTTAACTTGGCTTTCAAAAACTTTTGAAAGGCAGGGCAGGATGGATATGGGTCTGTAACAGTTTGGATCTAGAGTGTCACCCCCTTTGAAGAGGGGGATGACCGCGGCAGCTTTCCAATCTCTGGGGATCTCAGACGTTACGAAAGAGAGGTTGAACAGGCTAGTAATAGTGGTTGCGACAATTTCGGCGGCTAGTTTTAGAAAGAAAGGGTCCAGATTGTCTAGCCCAGATAATTTGTAGGGGTCCAGATTTTGCAGCTCTTTCAGAACATCAGCTGTCTGGATTTGTGTGAAGGATAAGCGGGGGGGGCATGGGCAAGTTGCAGCGGAGGGTGCAGAGCTGGTGGCCGGGGTAGTGGTAGCCAGGTGGAAAGCATGGCTAGCCGTAGCAAAATGCTTGTTGAAATTCTCGATTATTGTAGATTTATCGGTGGTGATAGTGTTTCCTAGCCTCAGTGCAGTGGGCAGCTGGGAGGAAGTGCTCTTATTTTCCATGGACTTTACAGTGTCCCAAAACTTTTTGGAGTTAGTGCTACAGGATGCAAATTTCTGTTTGAAAAAGTTAGCCTTTGCTTTCCTAACTGCTTGTGTATATTGGTTCCTAACTTCCCTGAAAAGTTGCATATCGCGGGGGCTATTTGATGCTAATGCAGTACGCCACAGGATGTTTTTGTGCTGGTCAAGGGCAGTCAAGTCTGAGGAGAACCAGGGGCTATATCTGTTCTTAGTTCTGTATTTTTTGAATGGGGCATGTTTATTTAAGATTGAGAGGAAATTACTTTTAAAGAACAACCAGGCATCCTCTACTGACGGAATGAGATCTATATCCATCCAGGATACCTGGGCCAGGTCAATTAGGAAGGCCTGCTCGCTGAAGTGTTTTTGGGAGCGTTTGATAGTGATGAGGGGTGGTCGTTTGACCGCGGACCCGTTACGGACGCAGGCAATAAGGCAGTGATCGCTGAGATCCTGGTTGAAGACAGCGGAGGTGTATTTAGAGGGTAAGTTAGTCAGGATGATATCTATGAGGGTACCCATGTTTACGGATTTAGGGTTGTACCTGGTAGGTTCGTTGATAATTTGTGTGAGATTGAGGGCAGCTAGTTTAGATTGTAGGATGGCCGGGGTGTTAAGCATATCCCTATTTAGGTCACCAAGCAGTACGAACTCTGAGGATAGATGGGAGGCAATCAATTCACATATGGTGTCCAGGGCACAGCTGGGGGCTGAGGGGGGTCTGTAGCAAGCGGCAACAGTGAGAGATTTATTTCTGGAAAGGTGGATTTTTAGAAGTAGAAGCTCAAACTGTTTGGGCACAGACCTGGATAGTATGATAGAGCTCTGCAGGCTATCTCTACAGTAGATTGCAACTCCACCCCCTTTGGCAGTTCTATCTAGATGGAAAATGTTATAGTTGGGGATGGAAATTTCAGAATTTTTGGTGGCCTTCCTAAGCCAGGATTCAGACACTGCTAGAACATCAGGGTTGGCGGAGTGTGCTAACGCAGTGAATAACTCAAACTTAGGAAGGAGGCTTCTGATATTTACGTGCAGAAAACCAAGGCTTTTACGGTTACAGAAGTCAACAAATGATAGCTCCTGGGGAGTAGGAGTGATACTGGGGGCTGCAGGGCCTGGGTTAGCCTCTACACCACCAGAGGAACAGAGGAGGACTAGAATAAGGATACGACTAAAGGCTTTAAGAACTGGTCTTCTAGTGCGTTGGGTACATAGAATAAAGGGGGCAGTTCTCCGGGCGTTGTAAAAAAGATTCAGGGCATTATGTACAGAAAAGGAAATGGAAGGATATGAGTACAGTTGAGGTAACCCTAAGCGTTGGGTAACAATGAAAGAGATAGCATCACTGGAGGCACCGATTGAGCCGGTCTCGGCGTGTATGGGGGGTGGAACAAAGGAACTATTTGAGGCAGTTTGAGAGGGACTAGGGGTTCTACAGTGAAATTGTATAATAAGAACTAACCCAAACAGCAATAGGCAAGGCATAATTGACATGGGAGAGAGGCATAAAGCAATCACAGGTGTTATTAGAGAGAGCTAAGACAACAACTGGTAATAGCGATAAAGTTTGGGCTGAGGCTAAACAGAATAAACAGGACAGGGTACCGTGTAAAGGAACAGTCCAGCAGGCATCAGCTGTGCAGCTGAGTGATCATAAGGTCCAGTGAACAGCAATATGTGAGTCCGAGAGCAGTTCAAATTGGTGCTTCAGCACAGCTAGCAGGGAGCACAGTTGTAGTTTGCGTGTGCTTGCGGGCCGGGGCTGGCAGATGGATCTTCGTGGTCGTCGCAACGGGATGCCTGTTGAAACCACATCAGACGATTTCGTCGGCAAACCAGTCGTGTTGGATCGGCGGGGCTCAGTGTCAACACTAGGAGGTCCCGTCCGGTTGACAGAGAGGTAGATAGCCGGGAGATGGGCCTGAGGCTAGCTCAAGGCTAATTGGTGCTTGCTATAGGGCAATGGTAATTAGCCAACAACAGGTTGCAGCTAGCTAGCTGGTTGCGATGATCCGGCGCTAGGGTCCAGTGATTCTGGCAGAAAGTCCAATAAGCTCTGGGTCGATAGCACGCTGTGCAGACTGGCCGACGAATTGTCCAGGCTAGAGCTAGAGCTGGCTGGTGGATAGTGTAGGCCACGGACAATGGTGAAGACGCTAACGGTGACTAATAGCAAGTAGCCATTCAGTTGCAGCTACACTAGTTTCAGCTTAAGGTTCTTGATGAAAGTTATAAAGAAATAATAGAATCCTTTCCACGTTGGGTGAGGCGGGTTGCAGGAAAGTATATTTAGTTAAAGAATGAAAAGTAAAAAATTGAGAAATATATACAAAATAGACAAAAAAAACAAGAAACGGGATATTTAAGATACTAAGACACACTGGCTTTACTCAAGCCTGTCATTAGTAAAGATTTAAAAAAGTAAGGGGCCTAGACAGCTGCCCTGGGGAATTCCTGATTCTACCTGGATTTTGTTGGAGAGGCTTCCATTAAAGAACACTCTCTGTGTTCTGTTAGTCAGGTCACTCTTTATCCACAATATAGCAGGGGGTGTAAAGCCACAACACATACGTTTTTCCAGGAACAGACTATGATTGATAATGTCAAAAGCCGCACTGAAGTCTAACCAAACAGCCCCCACAATATTATTATCATCAATTTCTTTCAGCCAATCATCAGTCATTTGTGTAAGTGCTGTGCTTGTTGAATGTCCTTCCCTATAAGCGTGCTGAAAGTCTGTTGTCAATTTGTTAGCTGTAAAATAATATTGTATCTGGTCAAACAATTTTTTTTCTCCAAAAGTTTACTAAGGGTTGGTAACAGGTTGATTGGTCGGCTATTTGAGCCAGTAAAGGTGGCTTTACTATTCTTAGATAGGGGAATAACTTTTGCTTCCCTCCAGGCCTGAGGGCACACACTTTCTAGTAGGCTTAAATTGAAGATATGGCAAATAGGAGTGACAATATTGTCTGCTATTATCCTTAGTAATTTTCCATCCAAGTTGTCAGACCCCGGTGGCTTGTCATTGTTGATAGACAACAATAATTGTTTCACCTCTTCCACACTTGCTTTACGGAATTCAAAATTACAATGCTTGTGTTTCATAATTTGGTCAGATATACTTGGATGTGTAGTGTCAGCGTTTGTTGCTGGCATGTCGTGCCTAAATTTGCTAATCTTGCCAATGAAAATATCACTAAAGTAGTTGGCAATATCAGTGGGTTTTGTGATGAATGAGCCATCTGATTCAATAAATGATGGAGCGGAGTTTGCCTTTTTGCCCAACATTTCATTTAAGGTGCTCCAAAGTTCTTTATGTCATTAATCTTTGTTTCATAGTGTAGTTTCTTCTTCTTTTTATTCAATTTAGTCACATGATTTCTCAATTTGCAGTACGTTTGCCAATCTTTTGTACAGCCAGAACTATTTGCCATCTCTTTTGCCGCATTCCTCTCAACCATTCAATTTTTCAATTCCTCATCAATCCATGGGGATTTAACAGTGTTTACAGTCATTTTCTTAATGGGTGCATGCTTATTAGTAACTGGCATAAGCAATTTCATAAATGTGTCAAGTGCAGCGTCTGGTTGCTCGTCATTACACGCCACGGACCAACAAATATTCTTCACATCAACAACATAGGAATCACTACAAAACTTATTGTATGACCTCTTATATACAATATTAGGCCCAGCCTTGGGAATGTTGGTTTTCCTAGATATGGCTACTATATTGTGATCACTACATCCGATGGATTTGGATACTGCTTTCAAACAAATTTCTGCAGTATTAGTAAAGATATGATCAATACATGTTGAGGATTTCATTCCTGTACTGTGTGTAACTACCCTGGTAGGTTGATTGATAACCTGAACAAGTTTGCAGGCACTAGTTACAGTTTGAAGCTTTCTCTTGAGTGGGCAGCCTGATGAAAGCCAGTCAATATTTAAATCACCCAGAAAGTGTACCTCTCTATTGATATCACATACAGATGCTGACTGTTAGCACATGGTGGTCTATAGCAGCTTCCCACCAGAATGGGCTTTAGGTGAGGCTGTCACGACTCTGCGGAGGCTGCCCCCCCTCCTGGTTCGGGCAGGCTTCGACGTTCGTCGTCAGAGGAGTACTAGCTACTGCCGATCCCATTCTCATCACTCCACTTGTCATGTCTTGTCAATCACACACACCTGGTGCTCATTCCCCTAATTAGTATGTGTATAAGTGTTCCCTCTGTTACCCTTGTCTTTGTGAGTGATTGTTTGTTGTTAGAGCGTGTAGCTCGGTTGAGCTAATATTCACTGTGTTTATGCCAAGGTGGATGTTTTCCCTTGTAATAGTTTGACGCTTGGGGCGTTTGATTTATGTAAACGGATTAAACTCTGGACATCGGTATTTTACCTCCTGCGCCTGACTCCTTCATTCACACCTCGTCACAGAATCACTCACCTGATCTGATATGGAGTCAGCAGGAGAAGACCGCATGCCTGGAGTTGTGGCAAGGGTCCAGGAACATTCCTCGATGTTGGCCAGCTTGGGGGAAGCGATGGATCGGGTTCTTCAGGTGGTAGAACGCCTGGAGAGGATCCGATCTATCGAGACCAGCTGGTCAACCGGATCCAGCCACCTACACCCCAGCCCCTGGAGGGATCCAGATATCCCGGCCACCGGCGTTTGATGGGACGGCAGCGCGATGTAAGGGATTCCTACTCCAACTGGAGTTGTATTTCTCCAGCATCAGGCCGGAGCCCCGGGAGCAGGAGAAGGTATCCGTCCTCATTTCCTGCCTTTGTGGGAGAGCCCTGGAGTGGGCCAACGTGGTGTGGAACGAGGGAGGTACCGCGTTGGAGGACTACGGAGAGTTTGCTCGCCTCTTTCGTGCCATTTTTGATCACCCGCCTGAGGGTCGAGAGGCGGGTGAACGACTGGTTCATCTGAGGCAGGGGACGAGGACCGCTCAGGACTACGCGCTGGAGTTCTGGATGCTGGCAGCGGGCCCTGATCGCCCATTTCCGGTGCCACCTAAGGGAGGACGTCTGACGGGAGCTAGCCTGCCGGGATGCCATGCTATCGTTCTCCTAACTGGTGGACAATCTGCTAGTAGCCAGAGGACGTCCTGGTAGGGGTCTGCCTGTTCTCACTCCGGACGACTCTGACCCCGAGCAGATGGAGCTGGGGGGAGCCGCCGGTCGAGAGACCGCAGGAGGACAGCGACAGTGCCACTCTGGTGGCACGAAGGAACAATTCACCTCAAGTCGCAGTCAACGTTCTTTTGGGTCTGGAGGCGGTAGGCAGGGTACTCACGCATCACCCCAGGTAACGAACACCCAAACGTGTTCAGAGCCCTTTGCGGCGCACTGTACTTTATCTATCTCCTTTCCCGATCACTTGGTAGGTTCCCAGTGTAAGGCGCTAGTCGATTCAGGCGCAGCTGGGAATTTTATGGACAGGGCATTTGCACGCCGTCAAGGCATTTCATTGGTTCCCCTAACCATTCCACTCCCCATCAGAGCATTTGATAGTCGACCATTAGGGTCCGGGTTGGTTAAGGAAGTTACGGTACCAGTCACCATGATTACGCAGGAGACGCATGTTGAGCAGATCACCTTTATGATTATTGAGTCTCCTGCTTACCCTGTAGTCTTGGGTATCCCGTGGTTAGCCCTTCACAACCCCAATTTCTCATGGCCGCAGAGGGTTCATACAGGGGTGGTCGCGTGAGTGTCCGGGTAGGTGTCTAGGTGTTTCCGTTGGTGCGACCACGGTGGAAAGTCCAGACGGTACCCCCACCGTGCGCATTCCCCCGAATACCATGATCTGGCGCTCGCGTTTTCCAAGACGCAAGCGACTAAATTACCACCTCATCGGGAGGTGTACCTCCCAGGAGTCATGTGTATCCCCTGTCGCAGGCTGAAACGGAGGCTATGGAAACATACGTCACCGAGTCCCTGCGTCAGGGGTATATACGTCCCTCCACTTCACCCGCTTCCTCGAGTTTCTTCTTTGTGAAGAAGAAAGATGGCGGTTTACGCCCGTGCATTGATTATCGACCACTGAATAATGTGACGGTACGATTTAGTTATCCTCTTCCCCTCATTCCTTCAGTAATTGAGTCAATGCATGGGGCCCGCTTTTTCACGAAATTAGACCTCAGGAGTGCCTACAACCTGGTGCATATTCGGGAAGGGGATGAGTGAAAAACAGCATTCAGCACAACCTCAGGGCATTATGAATACCTGGTGATGCCATACGGTTTGATGAATGCTCCAGTCCTTTGAAGACGAGGTGTTTCGGGACATGCTTGGTCGCGGTGTGGTGGTCTACATCGATGACATCCTGGTGTATTCCGCTACGCGCGCCGAGCATGTGTCCCTGGTTCGCAAGGTACTGGTCCGACTGCTGGAAAATGATCTTTATGCCAAGGCAGAGAAGTGTGAGTTTTTCCAGCAGTCAATCTCCTTCCTCGGATATCGCATTACCACCACAGGTGTGGAGATGGAGGGATACCGCATTGCAGCCGTGCATAATTGGCCGACTCCAACCACGGTAAAGGAGGTGCAGCTCTTCCTTGGCTTTGTCAACTACTATCGGAGGTTTATTCGGGGCTTTGGCAAGGTCGCAGCTCCCATTACCTCCTTGTTGAAGAGTGGGCCGTCCCGGCTCCGCTGGTCTGCTGAGGCTGATTTGGCCTTCAGTAGATTGCGAGGTCTGTTCACCTCAGCCCCGGTACTGGCTCACCCCGATCCATCACTACCGTTCGTAGTGGAGGTGGATGCGTCCGAGGGAGGGATAGGAGCTGTCTTATCCCAACACTCAGGCAAGCCGCCCAAGCTCCGCCCCTGTGCCTTCTTTTCTAAGAAGCTCAGCTCGGCGGAGCAGAACTATGGCGTTGGTGATTGGGAGCTGCTGGCTGTTGTCCGAGCTTTGACGGTGTGGAGACATTGGCTCGAAGGGGCGAAACACCCTTTCCTCGTCTAGACAGACCACCGTAACCTGGAGTACATTTGGGCAGCGAGGAGGCTGAATCCTCACCAGGCAAGGTGGGCCCTCTTCTTCACCCGGTTTGATTTCACACTCTCATACATTCCGGGTAAGAAGAACATGAAGGCAGACGCACTGTCTCGGCTGTATGACACAGAGGAGAGGCCCAGAGACAACACCCCCATACCCCCATGGATATAGCACAGGCATTACGCACAGATCCATCCCCACTGCAGTGTCCAGCTGGGCTGCAGTACCTGCCTGCGCTTATCCGTGATCGTCTGATTTTCTGGGCACACACGTCACCCTCCTCTGGTCATCCAGGTATCGGTCGTACAATGCGCTGCCTGACCGAGAAGTACTGGTGGCCTACCTTGGCTAAGGACGTGAGGGTGTATGTTTCCTCATGCTCAGTGTGCGCCCAGAGTAAGGCATCTAGGCACCTCCCAGCAGGTAAGCTACAACCTTTACCAGTTCCACAATGACCATGGTCTCACCTGAGTTTTGATTTTCTCACTGATCTTCCCCCCTCCCAAGGTAACACCACTATCCTGGTCGTTGTGGACCGCTTTTCAAAGTCCTGCCGCCTCCTTCCTCTGCCCGGTCTCCCCACGGCCCTACAAACTGTGGAGGCTCTGTTTACTCACGTCTTCCGTCACTACGGGGTACCAGAGGATATAGTGTCCGACCGAGGTCCCCAGTTCACGTCTAGAGTCTGGAAGGCGTCCATGGAACGTCTGGGGGTCTCGGTCAGCCTGACCTCTGGATTTTACCCCAAGAGTAATGGGCAGGTGGAGAGGGTGAATTAAGATGTGGGTAGGTTCCTGCAGACCTACTGTCAGGACCGGCCGGGGGAGTGGTCGGTGTTCCTGCCATGGGCAGAATATGCTCAGAACTCTCTCCGCCACTCCTCCACTAACCTAACACCCTTCCAATGTGTTTTGCGTTACCAACCGGTCCTGGCACTGTGGTACCAGAGCCAGACCGAGGCTCCTGCAGTGGATGACTGGCCCCTCCGCCTGCCCTGCCGGAAGCTGAGCCCACGGTTTGTGGGGCTGTTTAAAGTCCTTAGGAGAATAAACGAGGTGAAATACAGGTTGTTACTCCCCCCTGATTACCGTATTAACCCCTCATTTCATGTTTCTCTCCTCAGGCCGGTGGTAGCTGGTCCGCTCCAGGAGTCTGAGGTACGGGAGGTTCCTCCACCTCCTCTGGACATTGAGGGGGCTCCGGCGTACTCGGTCCGTTCCATCCGTACTGTGGTCCTCTGTAGCTCAGCTGGTAGAGCACGGCGCTTGTAACGCCAAGGTAGTGGGTTCGATCCCCGGGACCACCCATACACAAAAATTTATGCACGCACGACTGTAAGTCGCTTTGGATAAAAGCGTCTGCTAAATGGCATATTATTATTTATTATTATCCTGGATTCGAGGCGTCGGGTGGGGGGCCTTCAGTATCTCGTGGAGTGGAAGGGGTACGGTCTGGAGGAACGGTGCTGGTTCCCAAGGTGGGACATCCTCGATCCCTCCCTGTTGAGGGATTTCCACCGTTGCCATCCGGCTCGCCCTGCTCCGCGTCCTCTTGGCCGTCCACTGCTGGAGCCGCGCGTCGGGGGGGGGGGGGGGTTACTGTCACGACTTCCGCCGAGGCTGCCCCCCCTCCTGGTTCGGGCAGGCTTCGTCACCGGAGTACTAGCTACTGCCGATCCCATTCTCATCACTCCACATGTCTTGTCAATCACACACACCTGGTGCTCATTCCCCTAATTAGTATGTGTATAAGTGTTCCCTCTTTTCCCCTTGTCTTTGTGAGTGATTGTTTGTTGTGAGAGCATGTAGCTCGGTTGAGCTACTATTCACTGTGTTTATGCCAAGTTGGATGTTTTCCCTTGTAATAGTTTTGTTTGACGCTTGGGGCGTTTGATTTATGTAAATTGTTTAAACTCTGGACTTCAGTATGTTACCTCCTGCGCCTGACTCCTTCATTCACACCTCGTCACAGAGGCAGATGAACCTGTAGCCATATTACTTCAACAGTATTTAATATGAGATCCTCTCTAAGCTTTACAGGAATGTGGTTCTGAATATAAACAGCCACACCTCCACCTTTGGCATTTCTGTATTTTCTGTAGATCTTATAACCATGTATTGCTACCACTGTATCATCAAAGGTATTATCTAAGGGAGTTTCAGAGATTGTCAGAATATGAAGGTCATCTGTTACTAGCAAATTATTGATTTCATGAACCTTGTTTCTTAAGCTACATATGTTAACGTGGGCTATGTTTTGTTTTTCTTGCTTTACTGGGAAGCTTAGCAGAGGTAGACATGCTTGGGTTATTTTTATTAGTGCAGGCTGAGCTGCACACAGTGGACTTCCTAATAGGACACACCATCTCAGTGCTAACAGTATTACTCTGGTTCATAGGCATATGATTACTGCATACAATAGCTGAAGGATCAGCAGAGGCATTCAGGGCAGTAAGAGGGACATAAATTAGGTTACTTACATTGTGTCTTCCAATGCCCCTAGGATAATGTACATTTGCTGAAGCATTATGACAACTCAGCGACACAATTGTAGGGATTAAATGATCTGGATTTGGGTCATTGATAAGTCATTGTCTCAACGCAGCCTTATAATGCTGTGAAAGGATGCATTGGCAATAGCGTATTGCACTAGTGTGCTTGTACTCCTCTAATCTTGAATATTCTGAAATATCTGCATACATTATGTGGACATTGAGAAAGTCAAAAATCAGTCCATAAATCCTTCAAAAATGTGTTTACTTCTTAAAATATCAAAACTTGAAGTGCAAATCGAACCTGCTTTATACATTTCTATTCCAAACAGTGCATTTTGTACAGCTAATAATTATGTTGGCGTTACAAAGACCTGAAGTGATCCAATGGCTTAGGAAAGGTTGTAAAATGTTCATTGTCACAATGGTATCATTCTGGATTCGAATGTAGCTCTTCTTGGTCTTAGTGGTTGGATTGGTTGATCGGTTTCCTCTAACCCCTCTTGAAAATTCTCTTGGCTTCGACTCCATCATAGCTGTAGTTCTGTTGGAGGAAGAGTATATATATGTCATTATGACAACAAAAATATCCTACAATTAGACCTGGTTCAAATCCATATACATGACAAATACTTCAATCTGTCAAATGCTGCACTTGATTTGGTTTGCCCTGGACAATTGAACCAATGGAATAGTCCCAACATTGCAAACTCCAAGGTAAATCAAGCTAGGTACTTTCAAGCATTTGGCCAAGGTCTGCTGCCTGTTTTCTTCTTCAGAAGTGTAAATATGTTTTATGCAGGTTTTCATTTAGGGTGTGTAAAACAGGGTGCATATACCCTTTTTTTCACATACAAAGAACATTTTCCAGAGAGGGCAACTAACCTGTACAAGTTCATCTCCAACAATGGCTCTGGTAGTTGTCAGCACCTTTCCGTTGTCTTTTCTGGTGAATGTGCCTTTCATCATGTCTCCTTCCATGCCCCATGAACCCTGAGGGATGAAAGGTCAAATAATTCATCATGATACTGGTCCAAGAATCAAGTGGCAACATTCCAAGTAATCTTTGTTGCAGTCATGCTGCACATCTCAAAAGATGTCTATATCGTATTCATCTGGTTGCTGAAAGGTTTTATACTTCATCAGGCCTATGTTCCTATATGCACAGTAGCATACTGTTAATAATAAAGCAATGTATTTTGAACGTGTTCTAACTGGTATCCTAGTGTGGACATGGGACTGTACTGTTTCATTGAGAAATAAAAATGTCCCTGTACTTTGCAACTCATTATCAAGTACTGAATAGCTTCTCAATAGCTTTCGGAGCACAGAAAAATAATGCAATACACTTTTGTTATTGGAAATACCAGATAGGAATAAAATCTTTGGAATTGTGGTATGCACCCATTCAATTATGTTGTTACTAATTTATTCTCCTGGGAATACACTATGCATCAACATAACAACTATGCCTAGGCTCTTCCACAGCCATTGTGTGTATGGCTGCAAGAATATAATACTATATAATACTGTATAAATGCATTGCTTACTGATAGCATTGTCCCATCTGCAAGGGCGTATTCAAAGGTGACTCCCAGGGTAAATTCCAGATCCAGCGTGCGGAAAGTACTGGCCTCCTTCACGACAAACTTGTCTCCAGTTTGTTCAAGGTTGATCTTGAGGTTATCGTGAGCAGCCAGCTTCCTCTTGACCATGTTTACACCTGTGAACAGACACACAATCCATGTGTCCAACCCCATATCTCATTGAGCCATGCGCAAACGACTATACAATATATTTAATCTGGATGCATTACAGTGCAGCACCTGGCTAGATATTATGCATTCATTATACAGTGCCTTAGGTGCAAGGTACATATAACATGTCAGAACACAAACATAGTCCTCTAATCTAAAGGCATTTAATGCATAAAAAATAGCTTTTATACAAACACACCACTGAATTGCCTGTGGTACAAAAAGTTAAGTTACTTTATTTGCATTAAATGCACATTGTATGCCTGTTTATGTATACATTTTGTAGGCCTACTTGTCTTTGCTTTCAAACATCCACCAAAAGTCAATTTGTGCCCAAAGTGTCTTTCCCCCAAAAAACTAATTTTCCAAAAACTATCGATCTCTTACCCATCTGCTCCATGAATTTCTCATAGTTCTCGCTGCGGTCTACTTTCCAAGTGCCGTTGTAGGTCATGGTTGCTGGAAGGGTGGACTGGCTCTACTCTAAAGAGTGACCTGCCTTAGCCTACCACCTGGCCTTTTAAACCATGGCCCGTGTTAGGTCACTTTCTTATCACTCTCCCCTATCTCATATGCTGATGTGGCTGTGTAAAGCTCATATTTCCTCAAGGCTACACAAGTCACCACTGTGTAGTGCCAATAGCTGTGATTGGATATAATGGGAGTTGTCCCTTCAATGATCATACAATATGCAAGGCTATTGTTCCGACATCCTTTGCCCTTTACTATCACTTAGTTATTTGTGGTTGCAGATCTGTTTACAAGGGCTGTACTTCGGATGTACAGGATAGTTCCTTTGTTATAAAAAATTAGTCACTGTTTTCCATCTATTTAGTAGAGCAGTACTGCTGCTGCTCCTACTCCTACTAGAAGTAGTAGTAGTAGTAGTAGACAAGTAGTAGTAGTAGTTGTAGTAGTTGTAGTAGTAGTAGCAGCAGCAACAGCAGCAGCAGTAGTAGTAGTAGTAGTAGTAGTAGTATTAGTAGTAGTAGTAGTAGTAGTAGTAGTAGTAGAGTAGTAGTAGCGGAGCTCAGTAATTTAACACCTGGGAATCATCTGATCACAGCCTCTGAAAAACAAACATCAGATATTAGTTACAATTATGTGTGTGTGTGTCTCCAAACCCCACTTTCTCACTCTCTCGCTCTCTTTTAGATCTGAAAAGCAGATCTTGCCTCTTCCCTGCCCCCCTTCTCTCTCTCTCTGTTTCTCTCTCTCTCTCTCTCTCTCTCTCTCTCTGTCTCCAACTCTCTCTCTCTCTCTCTCTCTCTCTCTCTCTCTCAATTCAATTTCAATTTCAATTTAAGGGCTTTATTGGCATGGGAAACGTGTGTTAACATTGCCAAAGCAAGTGAAGTAGATAGTAAACAAAAGTGAAATAAACAATAAATATTAACAGTAAACATTACACTCAGAAGTTTCAAAAGAATATTATGTATATATACAGTGTTGTAACAATGTGCAAATAGTTAAAGTACAAATGGGAAAATAAATAAACATAAATATGGGTTGTATTTACAATGGTGTTTGTTCTTCACTGGTTGCCCTTTTCTTGTGGCAACAGGTCACAAATCTTGCAGCTGTGATGGCACACTGTGGTTTTTCACCCAGTAGATAAGGGAGTTTATCAAAATTGGGTTTGTTTTCGAATTCTTTGTGGATCGCTGTAATCTGAGGGAAATATGTGTCTCTGATATGGTCATACATTTGGCAGGAGGTTAGGAAGTGCAGCTCAGTTTCCACCTCATTTTGTGGGCAGTGTGCACATAGCCTGTCTTCTCTTGAGAGCCAGGTCTGCCTACGGCGGCCTTTCTCAATAGCAAGGCTATGCTCACTGAGTCTGTACCTAGTCAAAGCTTTCCTTAAGTTTGGGTCAGTCACAGTGGTCAGGTATTCTGCCACTGTGTACTCTCTGTTTAGGGCCAAATAGCATTCTAGTTTGCTCTGTTTTTTTGTTTGTTCTTTCCAATGTGTCAAGTAATTCTCTTTTTGTTTTCTCATGATTTGGTTGGGTCTAATTGTGTTGTTGTTGTTGTTGTTGTTGTCCTGGGGCTGTGTGGGGTCTGTTTGTGTTTGTGAACAGAGGCTCAGGACAAGCTTACTTAGGGGACTCTTCTCCAAGTTCATCTCTCTGTAGGTGATGGCTTTTCTCTCTCTCTCTCTCTCTCTCTCTCTCTCTCTCTCTCTCTCTCTCTCTCTCTCTCTCTCTCTCTCTCTCTCTCTCTCTCTCTCTCTCTCTCTCTCTCTCTCTCTCTCTGTCTCTCTCACACACACTCTTTTAGGGTCTGTTGGTTATTTGTGCTGAAAGGGGTCTAAAGTGAGAGATGAGCAATTGAAAATTGAAAATGTGTGGGACTAACTTTCAGAAAGGAGTCAAATCATTATATGTTTGGTTATATGTATATCATTATATACTGAACAAAAATATAAACGCAACATGCAGCAATTTCAAAGATTTTACTGAGTTACAGTTCATATGAAGAAATCAGTCAATTTAAATACATTCATTAGGCCCTAATCTATGGATTTCACATGACTGGGCATACTGAAATGCATGTGTTGTTCACAGATACCTTTAAAAAATGTGCCTCACAATGGGCCTCTGGATCTTATCACAGTATTTCTGTGCATTCAAATTGCAATCGATAAAATGCAATTGTGTTCATTGTCCATAGCTTATGCCTGCCCATACCACAACCCCACCGCCACCATGGGGCACTCTGTTCACAAATTTGACATCAGCAAACCGCTCGCCCACACGACGCCATACACGTGGTCTGCGGTTGTGAGGCTGGTTGGACATACTGCCAAATTCCCTAAAACGACATTGGAGGTGGCTTATGGTAAAGATATGAACATTCAATTCTCTGGCAACAGCTCTGGTGGACATTCCTGCAGTCAGCATGCCAATTGCACGCTCCCTCAAAACTTGAGACATCTGTAGCATTGTGTTGTGTGATCAACTAAAATCCCCTCAAATCAACAGAGAGACATGGTTTTCTCCTGACAAACATATAGCATGTTACCACAGAGTAGCAGTTATAATCTAGGATCAACATTTGCCATGCCTACACTTGGCATTAAAATGTGTCCAATGTGTCCGCATTGTGACCAGATTTTGTGAGTACAGGGCCATCTTTTGGTTACACTTAAAAAATTTATGCATACAGTGCCTTGCGAAAGTATTCACCCCCCTTGGCGTTTTTCCTATTTTGTTGCATTACAACCTGTAATTTAAATGGATTATTATTTGGATTTCATGTAATAGACATACACAAAATAAACCAAATTGGTGAAGTGAAATGAAAAGAAGAACTTGTTTCAAAGAATTCTAAAAATAATAAAGTGGTGCGTGCATATGTATTCACCCCCTTTGCTATGAAGCCCCTAAATAAGATATGGTGCAACCAATTACCTTCAGAAGTCACATAATTAGTTAAATAAAGTCCACCTGTGTGCAATCTAAGTGTCACATGATCTCAGTATATATACACCTGTACTGAAAGGCCCCAGAGTCTGCAACACCACTAAGCAAGGGGCACCACCAAGCAAGCGGCACCATGAAGACCAAGGAGCTCTCCAAACAAGTCAGGGATAAAGTTGTGGAGAAGTACAGATCAGGGTTGGATTATTTAAAAAAATATCAGAAACTTTGAACATCCCACGGAGCACCATTAAATCCATTATAAAAAAATTGAAAGAATATGGCACCACAACAAACCTGCCAAGAGAGGGCCGCCCACCAAAACTCACGGACCAGGCAAGGAGGGCATTAATCAGAGAGGCAACAAAGAGACCAAAGATAACCCTGAAGGAGCTGCAAAGCTCCACCGCGGAGATTGGAGTATCTGTCCATAGGACCACTTTAAGCCGTACACTCCACAGAGCTGGGCTTTACGGAAGAGTGGCCAGAAAAAAGCCATTGCTTAAAGAAAGAAATAAGCAAACACGTTTGGTGTTCGCCAAAAGGCATGTGGGAGACTCCCTAAACATATGGAAGAAGGTACTCTGGTCAGATGAGACTAACATTTTTGGCGAGTCTCCCACATGCTATGTCTGGCGCAAACCCAACACCTCTCATCACCCAGAGAACACCATCCCCACAGTGAAGCATGGTGGTGGCAGCATCATGCTTTGGGGATGTTTTTCATCGGCAGGGACTGGGAAACTGGTCAGAATTGAAGGAATGATGGATGGCGCTAAATACAGGGAAATTCTTGAGGGAAACCTGTTTCAGTCTTCCAGAGATTTGAGACCTGGACGGAGGTTAACCTTCCAGCAGGACAATGACCCTAAGCATACTGCTAAAGCAACACTAAGGGGAAACATTTAAATGTCTTGGAATGGCCTAGTCAAAGCCCAGACCTCAATCCAATTGAGAATCTGTGGTATGACTTAAAGATTGCTGTACACCAGCGGAACCCATCCAACTTGAAGGAGCTGGAGCAGTTTTGCCTTGAGGAATGGGCAGAAATCCCAGTGGCTAGATGTGTCAAGCTTATAGAGACATACCCCAAGAGACTTGCAGCTGTAATTTCTGCAAAAGGTGGCTCTACAAAGTATTGACTTTGGGGGGGGGGGGGGGGGGGGGTGAATAATTATGCAGGCTTATGTTTTCAGTTTTTTTGTCTTATTTCTTGTTTGTTTCACAATAACAAATATATTGTATCTTCAAAGTGGTAGGCATGTTGTGTAAATCAAATGATACAAACCCCCCAAAAATCAATTTTAATTCCAGGTTGTAAGGCAACAAAATAGGAAAAATGCCAAGGGGGGTGAATACTTTCGCAAGCCACTGTAAGTATTTCATCCATAAACTAATAAATAACAGTTCATAAACTACATTTAAACCCCTTTATAAATGTTTTTTTTTTTCAATCAAGTAAACCTTAAAATGAACTGTTTCCAATCGCCTCAAATTATTTAATTTAATATTTTACTATTTCTTCCTAATCATGTATATTTATTCAAAAGCACAATGTGCTGTATATATATATATATATATTATGTATTTATTTTACATTATGTATTGTTTATATTGTCTCTTTGGTTTGTATTGTATGTAGTGGGCTGTCACCCTGCCTGCAGATCAAATGTACCTAAATATATGATGACTCTATATAACTAAAATACTTCCTCAATGGGTCTCCTTGTTGTGTGTGAAATTTGGCGTTAGTTATTATCAAGGTACCATGTCACAATAGAGCACTTCCCAATACTGCCCATTCTGGCCCGATATACCCCAAAATTCCTAATGTATCAACTTTACCCTGTGGGGCCCATGGAGAATTCATTACCATTCCAATTGTTTCATACCTTATTTTGTGTTGTATTATGACTTATCAATACCTTATTTTGAGAAGATTGTTGTCTTATAATAAAACATTTCATTTCATACCCTTAATCCTGTTGAAACAAATAACCGCATTGGGGTCATAACATTAATGCAGTGATAACCACAATTTAGCTACCTCCGAAAAGTGGTTATCATACTAAAATATAACCCACAGACATTGACCTCAATAAAAAATATTTTTAGACTTTGGCCGCCCAGAGTGGACCAATATGTGAAATGTTCCCCTCTGGCCCAATGACTATGGAACAATAAAGATAAATGTAACCTTCATGAACTTGAAATTGTTCTTGTCTTTTGCTCGTGTGTAGCCAAAACATAACCCATAGACATGGACCTTAATGAAACTCATCATTAGACTATGCCATCCCAGAGTGGACCAATATGTGAAATGTGGCCCTCTGGCCCATGTCTTATAAGGGACAATAAAGATCAACATAAACTTTCACCATGAACTTGACGTCATTCTTGCCTTTTGCTCGTGCGTAGATAGCGCTGCCTATTTTTCCTTTTGTCTATGGACGTCAGATTCTTTTCCCACTGGTTCTCTGTGGCAGACCACCTAAACTGAGGGCACTTTAAGAAGCACATCTGCTATTCTCCTATAGGACAGTAAAGATGTCATGATAAGGACAGTTATCTGTTAGGGACTAGTTCACATCGGTGGCCTTGGATCTTAACCATTGTCTCTCTCTTGCCTATCTGAATCATCTGCATCTCTGATAAAGTTTGGTTCTATTAAGACTTTAACCTTAGTCTTCCCACTACTTGACCGATACATGAGGACCTTTGTAGTTGTCAGTTAATATTGCACAGGGATAGTGTAAGCCCTAACAGATCAATTATTGTGACATCTTTACTGTCCCATAGGAGAATAGCAGATGCTCTTTTCCGTTAAAGTGCCCTCAGTTTAGGTAGTCTGCCACAAAAAGAGCCATTGAGATTTATTTTTTGTACCTTTATTAAACTAGGCAAGTCAGTTAAGAACAAATTCTTATTTACAATGACGGCCTACACCGGCCAAACACGGACGACGCTGGGCCAATTGTGCGCCGCCCTATGGGACTCCCAATCACGGCCGGTTTTGATACAGCCTGGAATCGAACCAGGGAGTCTGTAGTGACGCCTCAAGCACTGAGATGCAGTGCCTTAGACCGCTGCGCCACTCGGGAGCCCTAATCTGACGTGTAGGAGAACATTGGCTGTAATGAATGGATTGGTTTTTGTGTGCCACTTGGGTGCTGTGTTTCTACTGTTCATTTCTACAAATTTGTGTAGCTTTCTTTAAAATGAAAATATAGGTTAATAGATGGAAAAATTATTCCATATCTAGCACCATTTCAACTTTTTATGCTACCTACAGTATGTCAGGTTTTTTCCCACTAAAGAATTGTACCATATTCACCATGGTACACAATGATTCATTCCAGAAGTCTCGAAATGAATTAATTAATGAATTAATGTGTACTGTGCAGTGTGCAGACATGACACAACTGTCATCCTAAGAGATCCTTCTGGACACCGTTTGCCATTAGCAAACTTCACATGACCTTTACATACACCTCAAAGAAGCTACTGTAGCTCCAATGTTGACTTTGGAAGATGCCTTTCTATTTTAGCTGTAGTGATGTAATCAATCAAGGGAACATTACTCAACAACGTAGATGTGGGAGGTTAATCATTAACAGCATTATACTCAGTAGTAGTGATAGGCATCAATGTGGAAAGGCCATATCGATATCTGTAAAAAAAAAAAAAAATTACAAATGATTTGATATCAAGCATCCAATTGCATTTGAGCACGGCACATCAAAAAGCTCAGAAGAAAGGTCAAGAGGACGCCACGTAGGCTAAACTTGAATAAAATAAGCCATACTAGCAAGAACAGTGTGCTGGTTTCTATTTTCTTTTAAGTGAACGAATTACTCCCATGAAAACCTACAACGAGATAAGTGTGAGTGCTTTTTAAAATTGTGAATCACAGCACATTAAAAATTAAATTGCAACATTCATAACATAATCATACTTCACATGAATGTTTGTAAAGCTGATAAAACTGCACATCTGGTGAAAAACATTTTACTCTTTTGGTGAATGGAGAAAATACTAAGGTCACTATTCAATCCGATCGCGCTTTTTCGACAACGCGCAATTTAAAGGTATTTTCCGATTGTGCCAACATATGCAGAATTGACCGTGAATGTGGTCTCTGCAAATGCGGGAACATTTTCTTTAAAGGGTTCATTGTCGACAAGGCACGATCGGAATGAATCATAGCCTGAGTTACATTATAAAAGTATTCCTATTTGAAATTCGGGCCTGCCATCTTGATGTGCATCCTCTAAAGAAGAGAAAGTAAACCTGCTAGACTAAAGGCTAAGCAATATGACTGAGACTGAGAGACCACTCAGGCTCTCTTTACTTGCTAATGGATAACATCAGATACTCAACTTCAGGGTCACAACCTGAGTCACACATCAGCAGGGCTAAAATATGTGACCCCTTTCAGAAAGGCCCCTCTATTTCTATATGTACAGTGCATTCGGAAAGTATTCAGACCCCTTGACTTTCTCCACATTTTGTTCTGTTTCAGCCTTATTCTAAAATTGATTAAATGTTTTCCTCATAAATCTACACACAATACCCCATAATGACAAAGCGAAAGCATATTTAAAAAAAAACTTATTTACAAAAGCATTCAGACCCTTTGCTATGAGACTCGAAATTGAGCTCAGGTGTATCCTGTTTCCACTGATCATCTGTCACGATCATTCATAGACGGGTCAGACCAAGGCGCAGCGTGATATGCATACATGTTTATTTAAACTTAATAAACACTCAACAAAACAATAAACGAAACGTGAAGTCCAAGGTAGACACAAACAACATACCTTATACGGAACAAGATCCCACAACTCAATAGTGCCAATAGGCTGCCTAAGTATGGTCCCCAATCAGAGACAACGAGCGACAGCTGCCTCTGATTGGGAACCACACCGGCCAACATAGAAATACCCATACTAGATAGAAAACATAGAACTACACAACATAGAATATACACACCCTGACTCAACAGATAAGCGTCCCCTGAGTCAGGGCGTGACAGTACCCCCCCCAAAGGTGCGGACTCCGACCGCACAACATAAACATAACAGGGTAGGGGCCGGGTGGGCATTCCGCCTCGGAGGCGTATCCGGCTCAGGGCGTGACGACCTCTCACTCTTCGCCTCCCTGTTTCGCCCCTGGTCTGGTCTAGACCTCGGCGCGTTGCTTCCCCTCTCCTTCCTCCCACGATACGCCAGGCCCAGTCTGGACCCTGGTGTGGGAGACCCCGAACCTGGAGAGGGGCTGACATCATGGTCTGGACTGGAGCCGCTGACCGGAGCTGGACTGGGCACCGGTGGAGCGGACTGCTATTTCCTCAAGGCTACACAAGTCACCACTGTGTAGTGCCAATAGCTGTGATTGGATATAATGGGAGTTGTCCCTTCAATGATCATACAATATGCAAGGGTATTGTTCCGACATCCTTTGCCCTTTACTATCACATAGTTATTTGTGGTTGCAGATCTGTTTACAAGGGCTGTGCTTCGGATGTACAGGATAGTTCCTTTGTTATAAAAAATTAGTCACTGATTTCCATCTATTTAGTAGAGCAGTACTGCTGCTGCTCCTACTCCTACTAGAAGTAGTAGTAGTAGTAGTAGTAGACAAGTAGTAATAGTAGTAGTAGTAGTAGTAGTAGTAGTTGTAGTTGTAGTTGTAGTAGTAGTAGTAGTAGTAGCAGCAGCAGCAGCAGCAGCAGCAGTAGTAGTAGTAGTAGTAGTAGTATTAGTAGTAGTAGTAGTAGTAGAGTAGTAGTAGCAGAGCTCAGTAATTTAACACCTGGGAATCATCTGATCACAACCTCTGAAAAACAAACATCAGATATTAGTTACAATTATGTGTGTGTGTGTGTGTCTCCAAACCCCACTTTCTCACTCTCTCGCTCTCTTTTAGATCTGAAAAGCAGATCTTGCCTCTTCCCTGCCCCACTTCTCTCTCTCTCTCTCTCTCTCTCTCTCTCTCTCTCTCTCTCTCTCTCTGTTTCTGTCTCCTACTCTCTCTCTCTCTCTCTCTCTCTCTCTCTCTCTCTCTCTCTCTCGCTCTCTCTCTCTCTCTCTCACACACTCTTTTAGGGTCTGTTGGTTATTTGTGCTGAAAGGGGTCTAAAGTGAGAGATGAGCAATTGAAAATTGAAAATGTGTGGGACTAACTTTCAGAAAGGAGTCAAATCATTATATGTTTGGTTATATGTATATCATTATATACTGAACAAAAATATAAACGCAACATGCAGCAATTTCAAAGATTACAGTTACAGTTCATATGAAGAAATCAGTCAATTTAAATAAATTCATTAGGCCCTAATCTATGGATTTCACATGACTGGGCATACAGAAATGCATCTGTTGGTCACAGATACCTTTAAAAAATGGGCCTCACAATGGGCCTCTGGATCTTATTATCTTATAATAATAATAATAATAATAATATGCCATTTAGCAGACGCTTTTATCCAAAGCGACTTACAGTCATGCGTGCATACATTTTTGTGTATGGGTGGTCCTTATCAATTTGACATCAGCAAACCGCTCGCCCACACGACGCCATACACGTGGTCTGCGGTTGTGAGGCTGGTTGGACATACTGCCAAATTCCCTAAAACGACATTATGGTAAAGAAATGAACATTCAATTCTCTGGCAACAGCTCTGGTGGACATTCCTGTAATCAGCATGCCAATTGCACGCTCCCTCAAAACTTGAGACATTACAAATGATTTGATATCAAGCATCCAATTGCATTTGAGCACGGCACATCAAAAAGCTCAGAAGAAAGGTCAAGAGGACGCCACGTAGGCTAAACTTGAATAAAATAAGCCATACTAGCAAGAACAGTGTGCTGGTTTCTATTTTCTTTTAAGTGAACAAATTACTCCCATGATAACCTACAACGAGATAACTCAGAAGTGTGAATTTTCCGATTGTGCCAACATATGCAGAATTGACCGTGAATGTGGTCTCTGCAAATGCGGGAACATTTTCTTTAAAGGGTTCATTGTCGACAAGGCACGATCGGAATGAATCATAGCCTGAGTTACACTATAAAAGTATTCCTATTTGGAATTCGGGCCTGCCATCTTGATGTGCATCCTCTAAAGAAGAGAAACTTAACCTGCTAGGCTAAAGGCTAAGCAATATGACTGAGACTGAGAGACCACTCAGGCTCTCTTTACTTGCTAATGGATAACATCAGATACTCAACTTCAGGGTCACAACCTGAGTCACACATCAGCAGGGCTAAAATATGTGACCCCTTTCAGAAAGGCCCCTCTATTTCTATATGTACAGTGCATTCGGAAAGTATTCAGACCCCTTGACTTTCTCTACATTTTGTTCTGTTTCAGCCTTATTCTAAAATTGATTAAATTAAATGTTTTCCTCATCAATCTACACACAATACCCCATAATGACAAAGCGAAAGCATTTTTAAAAAAAAACGTATTTACAAAAGCATTCAGACCCTTTGCTATGAGACTCGAAATTGAGCTCAGGTGTATCCTGTTTCCACTGATCATCCATGCCATGTTTCTACAACTTGATTGGAGTCCACCTGTCGTAAATTCAATTGATGGGACAGGATTTGGAAAGGGACACACCTGTCTATATAAGGTTCCACAGTTGACAGTGCATGTCAGAGCAAAAACCAAGCCATGAGGTCGAAGGAATTGTCCGTAGAGCTCCGAGATCAGGATTGTGTCGAGGCACAGATCTGGGGAAGGGTACCAAAAAATGTCTGCAGCATTGAAGGTCCCCAAGAACACAGTGGCCTCCATCGTTCTTAAATGGAAGAAGTTTGAAACCACTTAAACTCTTCCTAGAGCTGGCTGCCCAGCCAAACTGAGCAATCGGGGGAGGTGACCAAGAACCCGATGGTCACTCTGACAGAGCTTCAGAGTTCCTTCCAGAAGGACAACCATCTCTGCAGCACTCCACCAATCAGGCCTCTATGGTAGAGTGGCCAGACGGAAGCCACTCCTCAGTAAAAGAAACATGACAGCCCGCTTGGAGTTGGACAAAAGGACTCTCAGACCATGACAAACAAGATTCTCTGGTCTGATTAAACCAAGATTGAACTCTTTGGCCTGAATGCCAAGCATCACGTCTGGATGAAACCTGGCACCATCCCTACGGTGAAGCATGGTGGTGGCAGCATCATGCTGTGGGGATGTTTTTCAGTAGCAGGGACTGGGAGACTAGTGAGGTTGAGGGAAAGATGAACGGAGCAAAGTCAAATCAAATCAAATCAAATTGTATTTGTCACATGCGCCGAATACAACAGGTGTAGACCATACAGTGAAATGCTTACTTACAAGCCCTTAACCAACAATGCAGTTTTAAGAAACAATACCACAAAAAAATCACAAAAAAATACAATATAAAATAATACGAAATAAAAGTAACAAATAATTAAAGAGCAGCAGTAAAAATAACAATAGCAAGGCTATACACAGGGGGTACCGGTACCGAGTCAATGTGCCGGGGCACCGGTTAGTCGAGGTAATTGTGGTAATATGTACATGTTGGTAGAGTTATTAAAATGACTATGCATTGATAATAAACAGAGAGTAGCAGCAGTGTAAAAGAAGCCTCTTGGACCTAGACTTGGCGTGATCGGTCCTCTTCTTTTTCCTGTAGTCTACAATTATCTCCTTTGTCTTGATCACGTTGAGGGAGAGGTTGTTGTCCTGGCACCACATGGCCAGGTCTCTGACCTCCTCCCTATAGGCTGTCTCGTCGTTGTCGGTGATCAGGCCTACTACTGTTGTGTCATCGGCAAACTTAAGGATGGTGTTGGAGTCATGCCTGGCCATGCAGTCATGCGTGAACAGGGAGTACAGGAGGGGACTGAGCACGCACCCCTGAGGGGCCCCCGTGTTGAGGATCAGCGTGGCGGATGTGATGTTACCTACCCTTACCACCTGGGGGCGGCCCGTCAGGAAGTCCAGGATCCAGTTGCAGGGGTAGGTGTTTAGTCCCAGGATCCTTAGCTTAGTGATGAGCTTTGAGGGCACTATGGTGTTGAACGTTGAGCTGTAGTCAATGAATAGCATTCTCAAATAGGTGTTCCTTTTGTCCAGGTGTGAAAGGGCAGTGTGGAGCGCAATAGAGATTGCATCATCTGTGGATCTGTTGGGGCGGTATGCAAATTGGAGTGGGTCTAGGGTTTGTTGGATAATGGTGTTGATGTGAGCCATGACTAGCCTTACAAAGCACTTCATGGCTACAGACGTGAGTGCTCTGGGTCGGTAGTCATTTAGGCAGGTTACCTTAGTGTTCTTGGGCACAGGGACTATGGTGGTCTGCTTGAAACATGTTGGTATTACAGACACTTGCCAGTTGGTCAGCGCATGCTCGGAGTACACGTCCTGGTAATCCGTTTGGCCCTGCGGCCTTTTGAATGTTGACCTGTTTAAAGGTCTTACTCACATCAGCTACGGAGAGTGTGATCACACAGTCGTCCGGAACAGCTGATACTCTCATGCATGTTTCAGTGTTATTTGCCTCGAAGCAAGCATAGATGTAATTTAGCTCATCTGGTAGGCTCGTGTCACTGCACAGCTCGCGGCTGTGCTTCCCTTTGTAGTCTGTAATAATTTGCAAGCCCTGCCACATCCGACGAGCGTCAGAGCCTGTGTAGCACGATTCGATCTTAGTCCTGTATTGACTTTTTGCCTGTTTGATGGTTCATCAGAGGGCATAGCGGGATTTCTTATAAGCTTCCGGGTTAGAGAAAGCGGCAGCTCTACCCTTTAGCTCAGTGAGGATGTTGCCTGTAATCCATGGCTTCTGGTTGGGGTATGTACGTACATTCACTGTGGGGACGATGTCATCAATGCACTTATTGATGAAGCCAGTGACTGATGTGGTGTACTCCTCAATGCCACCAGAAGAATCCCGGAACATATTCCAGTCTGTGCTAGCAAAACAGTCCTGTAGCTTAGCATCTGCTTCATCTGACAACTTTTTTATTGACCGAGTCACTGGTGCTTCCTGCTTTAGTTTTTGCTTGTAAGCAGGAATCAGGAGGATATAATTATTATCAGATTTGCCAAATGGAGGGCAAGGGAGAGCTTTGTTTGTGTCTCTGTGTGTGGAGTAAAGGTGGTCTAGAGTTTTTTTCCCCTCTGGTTGCACATTTAACATGCTGGTAGAAATGAGGTAAAATGGATTTAAGTTTCCCTGCATTAAAGTCCCCGTCCACTAGGAGCGCCGCCTCTGGATGAGCGTTTTCCTGTTTGCTTATGGCCGTATACAGTTCATTGAGTGCGGTGTTAGTGCCAGCATCGGTTTGTGGTGGTAAATAGACAGCTACAAAGAATATAGATGAAAACTCTCTTGGTAGATAGTGTGGTCTACAGCTTATCGTGAGATACTCTACCTCAGGCGAGCAAAACCACGAGATATCGTGCACCAGCTGTTGTTTACAAATATACATAGACTGCCACCCCTTGACTTACCAGAGGCTGCTGTTCTATCCTTCCGAGAGATCCTTGATGAAAATCTGCTCCAGAGCGCTCAGAACCTCAGACTGGAGTGAAGGTTTACCTTCCAACAGGACAACAACCCTAAGCACACAGCCAAGACAATGCAGGAGTGGCTTCGGGTCAAGTATCTGAATGTCCTTGAGTGGCCCAGCCAGAGCCCGGACTTGAACCAAATCTAACATCTCTGGAGAGACCTGGAAATAGCTGTGCAGCGACTCTCCTCATCCAACCTGACAGATCTTGAGAGGATCTTCAGAGAAGAATGGGAGAAACTCCCCAAATACAGGTGTGCCAAGCTTGTAGCGTCATACCCAAGAATACTTGAGGCTGTAATCACAGCCAAATGTACTTCAACAAAGTTCTGAGTAAAGGTTCTGAATACTTATATAAATGTGATATTTCAGTTTTTTTGTGTGTGTAGATTATTGAGGGGAAAAACAAAACAATTGAATCCATTTTAGAATAAGGCTGTAACGTAACAAAATGTGGAAAAAGTCAAGCGGTCTGAATACTTTCCGAATGCACTGTACCAGGCATGTTATTACACACTTCAAAGTGATACAAAGAAGTCACTATACTAATGCCAAACTGGCTAAATTCTACTCCCAAGTTGACCCCTTAATGTCGAAGATGCCAGCATACCACTGCAACTCCTGCGCATATGTTTTGGTTTGCACATATAGCAGACTATTGGGATGCTATTTTTTATGCACTATCATATATAACACAGGTACTTACTGTATAAGTCATGACCCACTGATAGCTATCTTTGGGACAATCTCTGGTAGTCCAGGAATAGCAAAGGCAGAAACAAATGCCTTGGCATATGTCTGTCTGATTGCCAGAAACATGGAACACTGGAAAAAGCCAAACCCACCATCTTACAATCAATGGGTTAATAGCATGTTACAAAGTCTCACTTTGGAGAAAATGAAATACACAGTAGGTGCATACACAACCTTATTTTTTGTGTGTATTGTTAGGTATTCCTGCACTGTTGGAGCTAGAGACATAAGCATTTCACCACACCTGCGATAACATCTGCAGAATATGTGTACACAACCAATAAAATTAGATTAGATTTATTTTATAGGATATGGCTAGCTTTAATTTATTTTGTTGTCTGATTGATTATGTACCTGAGTTTTCATTTGTATTGATGTGTGTAGATATCTATATGATATGTACCTCAATACTAGGATAGAAAGAAAAGAAAATCATTGAGGATGTAAAAATGTATTTCCTTTTTTGTGTACTCTGTTATTTCAACAAATTAAAGCTATGGAGTGAAGGCTCTGATCTGTCAGTAAGTATCAACAGTTCTACAACTGGCCGCTTGAGGGCGCATTAACCAAGGATGACTTCCTCTGCCTCTGCAAGGTTGACTATTTCAGTTGCGAACAGTGACTTTGTTCAAAATGCATGAACTGTTTTCTAATTCCTCTGCTCAGTTGGTACAGTAGTGTATGTACAGTAGAATTACCTCTTGCCTCACGTATTCCTTGGCAGTCTACCCCTATTCAAATATTTGATACATTTCTCCTATTATTGTCCCAACTATCTAGCCTGGTGGAAGCAGCCCGATCTCTGCTGGTTCCACCAGGCTACCAACAATCCCCATTACATGCCAGCGTGGAAATAAGGAATAAAAAACTAACAAATATACAATACCACAGATCTGGTAGCCTCTTTTTATTCAATAAAAATCATCAATGAAACAAACAGTGAATTAATGTAGGCAAAAACAATAGTCTTCTCCTGCGCAATAGCATGCCACGTTGTGAGGCACTTGCACATTAACACGATTTTTTGGGTGAGTGCAGTTCAAAATAAATGTTACTTCCAGAACAATGTATTGGCAGTGTTCGGGAAGCTACTCTGAAAATATAGTTTACCAAGCTACCAATAGTTTACCAAGCCACCAATTACTTCACACTGGAAGAAGTTAAGCTACACTAAAGCTACCCTTAAGAAAAATATAGTTTACTTAACTAAAGTCTCTTTGAAAAAGTAGTTCTCTACATCCAAATCGTGAAAATTATGATATGTAAATCTGAAATGTCATAGACTACAAAAAGAAAGAAAGGAAATGATTGCCTACTTCACCCATATTTTATTTTATTTTTGCAAAAAGAGTAGTGTTTAGTTCCAGTAGTTAGCTACAGCACTACATGGCAAAGAAAGTCATTAATTACTGAAAACAGGACCTAGATTTAAATTGAGTACATCTACCACATAGCTACTGCAAAATGTACTTAAATTACTAGTTGAACTACATGTAGTTCACTACTCCACAACACTGCATATTGGTGTTAAAATTTATTTGGATGGTTAAGTGAAATCTTTCATGTGTTTAATACATTATACCAAACGTTCAGTGTGTCCTACAGAATATGGAATTCACAGTTGAGATTATGATTTGGCCTATACATTTTGGCCTATACATGTATATTATACCACAAATTAAAATAATAAATAAAATCAGTGCACAGATACAACATTAGTGAATAAATACATAGAATACAGAATACCTTGAGGGTAAAATACTACTTCAAATGCTGGAATGGATAGAGAAAAAAAATACAGAACATTGGATTACAATACATGCCCGTACCTACAGTTTATCCATAAAAATAGGTTCTTCATCTGTGTCATATCATACTAAATTAAACCTATAATCGACCTTATTTGTCACTTGAAACAAACATACATACCAACAATAAAAATAACTGTTGGTGAAGGAGAGAACAAGGTATATTTCTAGATCGTAAAATGGTTATGTCTTCAGATACAGCAGCTTCTTGAAACTGACAAGTGACCCAGTGAGCAAAATTGGTCAGGCATAGGTTATGGCCCGGTTTTATACTGATTGTAAAATGTATTTTTAGCGACCAGAAAATGACATCTTCTCTTGGTTCTAATTTGGTTATCTGACATCTCTTCAACCCCCAAAAAACAAATTAGAACCCAAAAATTACACCTTTATGCATTTTGCCCACTGGGGAAAGGGGAAAACTTTTATGATCAAACGTCGCTTTCAGTACTTTTGCGAGACAGAAAGTACACATTCATGGGCTCCTTCTTGCCTTTCATGGTGATGGGTCCTCGGTACTCCAAATGAAACTGGGGGTCAGCATTCTCTGCCGACTGCAAACACCTGAAATCAAAGGTATTTCCCACATTTTCACAGAATTCAACAATTTGTTGTTTCCAAAGGCTGCTTCAAAAGAAGAAGACGTTTTTTTTTTTTTTGCCCAACCCCCAAGACACACACACATACGGAGAGGTTGAAGGACAGGATCAGCAACAGTAATATACCATGCCATGTACGATCTTACAAAGAATGGATCAGCACTTCACAGCAATGTCTCATTCATCTAAATAAAGCCATTATTATCCTTACCTGTAAGTATATTCTGAAATGTTGATTTTTCCCTTCTCTCCTGTGGTTTCTGTACGGCTGGTGAGGTTGACAGTATTTCCAAACAGGCAGTAGCGGGGCATCCTTTGACCTATGACCCCAGTTACCACCTCTCCTGTGTGGATCCCAATGGTTATCTAGAGAGAGAAGGGGATGCTCAAGAAAACGGGGTTTCCCATACAGAGCCACGGTCGAGTAAGTAACACTCCTGGACAGCATATGTACATGCCGCCCCACTGGAGACCAGGGTTTGATCCCCATTTCAACCCTACCTGCCTGTGTCCCACCATCTGTTTTATGTCTGTCTAATAAAGCATGAAACATACTAAAGGAAGAGCGGGATTAACCTCTGTTTAAAAAAACTTTTTTTAAATCCCTGGATTCCCATAATATTGGCACATGCTGAACAGTGTGCATGAATCTATCGACTTCATCAAGCTGTTTGGACTTTTCAGTGGCTGATCACCTGCCATGTAATAACCCATTATGCATCAGATAATTCACACAACATTCCTACCATTATAACTTCCATATAGCTAACCATTTTGGAACCGACTGTCTATAGTAAATGTACTGTTTACATACGAGGCCGATACACCCACAATGACATTTACATCTTTGTAACCAAATGTTAAGCCAACGTTAAACAATAGACAGGGTTGATGATTTGTGTTCCACAAAGACATGGATAAACACCAGAGACAAGATAACTAGTCGTTGGTCATGGAATGTTTAACAATGTATCTGCTGTAATGTTGTTGTTTTTAACATCTCTGCCATGTGTCTAAATGTGAGCAGGTTGAAACAACTGCGACCATTGTTTTTCTGGAACATTAGTTTGGAGGTGTTACAAGGTCAAGCTTTCTCAGGATCTCTACAGTTCTCTACAGCTCTATGGGACTCAGGGCCGGACTACCACATCTGGGGCCCCGGGGCACCTACTTCCAGTGGGCAAATGTTTTTTGAAGGGGGGGGCTAACGTCCTGCAATTCTACACACTTGCTATGGTGCAGAGAAAAATGTGCAGTTTTATAGCTAATGTCATTCTACCCATTTTGCCATGAGGCTGAGGAAATTCTGCAGTTTTAAAGATAATCTCCTGCAATTCCAGACATTTTGCCATGGCTAATAACGTGTTCATATGCTATCTAGGGGGGGCCCGACTTCCAGGGGGCCCCCAACCCTGTGCCCTGTGTGCCCGTTAGGTAATCCGTCCCTGATGGGACTGTGCCCATAGAATTAGGAATTGAGTGTACCAGTCAAATTGCCGTGGTCTGAGTATATTAGTATATTTATATGACTGTGCCAGCCCCCTCCACCCCTTATTGCGCGAGGATCCATTTCATTTGACAAATAAGAAGTCTTTACACTGTTTAAAAGTGGCACTGGCTCTGTGTGCCTAGCCAGATGAGCTCATGAAAAGAGAGAACATGACATACCTTCAATAACTGGTGCCATGATTGAAATTGTTACACTAGTGTAAATACATGTCATTTGTTTACATATGCCTACATAATGTAATGAATTAAAATTCCTCTGCAGTTGGCGGTTGGTGTTTGTCACCTTACGTTGTTTTTTTTACATTTAAAACTATGTGTAAGGTGAAAGGACACGTACAATGAGATGAAATATTTCAACTCTAAATCAAATAACAAACCCATAAACATTCTCGTGAATGTAGCAGACGCTCTACTCGTGTCCCTTACGGTTTCAAGACCTTCAGTGCTCGAACAGTGAGAACACAAGCTGAACACTAAATGTTTAGGATGAAGTGCAATGGGGACCTATTTTTAACCTCAGGCAGTGAGATGATTGGAGGTTGTTTCTACTGCCAAACTGGGATCCTCTCCACCCCATGCCATATGTCTGATAAACAATGTTTTGTTAGCCAGATGTGATTTTCCAATGCCAAGTCTCCAAGAGTCACTGATACAATAACAAACTCAATCCGTCAGTTAAACAAAAAGTCTGCTGTGTAACATCAAAGTTACAGCTCTTACAATGTCTTATGTGGACGGTGGCTTTTTTGAAGAAGAGTTGACAAATACTTGATGCTTAAAAATACTAGGGGGTAAAGCGACCAAAATAAATCATTCACTAATTTCTGAGACGGGACGATAAAATAGAGATGATTAAATTAGAGACAATATATCTCAATATTCTTATAATTTTTTTTTATGTAATATGATATATTTTGTGAATGAAATATGCTTATGATTTCATGAATGAAATCTGATTATAATTTCCTGGATTTATGATTTGTGATATCAAGTATCTTGCATCATATCCTTACTATTTACTTATCTCACTTTCTTATTAACAGGACTAACAAAACCAAACATAGACATATATCTACAAACTTGCACATCTCCACATTACAACTTTAGCCCTGACAACTGTAGCTTGTTTCGGCCTGCCTAGTCAGTGAGTCAGTGAGTCAGTTGAATGAGAAAGCCAACTGAAAACTGAAGAGAGAAGCACCAGATAAACAGATTATTTTAAATGTTATCATCACAGTGAGCGAGTTATAAGCATAGGAAATGAAACACCAAGTTAAGTGGAGTGCCATTATATCATTGTTATTTTTTATAATGTTTTGATAGTTTAATGAATTTAAAAAAATACCATTAGCATAGAAGATAACGTCAGCTAAAGTTAGCGCCAGTCAAGATAGCCTGTCATAGTCATGGCGACAATGAATGTTCACACACAGAGTGTAAACAAAGGGAAACATTGTAACTTGCTGTTGTTATGGATATGTTGAGAATTGATGAAAATGTATTTATAAGATAAGATGATAATTAATACTATTTTACAAATAGTTTTTTAGTACAGTATGTTGGCTATTTAGAAATGCATAAGAGTAGCCTAGTCAGTTGAATGAGAGAGAGTCAACTGAAAACTGTATTGAAGAAAGAAGCACCAGATAAACTAATTATTTTAAATCTTCAAGGTTTCAGAATCCATTCATTCTTCTCACCATACACTATCCAGGTCCCAAAGTTTAAGAGGGTGCACAACACTACTTTTTTTTTCATTGTACTCCCATAGTTAATTTTTGTACCATGGTAGCTAGTACAACGAAAAAAATGTTTTGTCACTACCATGGCAGGAAAATACCATGGCACTGGTGCAAATACCATGATATTTTCCTGCCATGGTAGTACAATGAAAAAAATACCATGGTACTATCATGTTTTTTTGGTCACTACCATGGCAGGAAAATACCATGGTATTTGCACCAGTACCATGGTATTGGTAAAAAAACAAACATTTGGAAGGTGCATTGAAACAATTAGTTGGATAACTAGCATGGTTATTTATTTTCTACCACTGATAGCTAGCAAGCTTGATGCACTAAAGTTACTCTAGGGGATCACTAATGGTATGTGGCTATTCAAAAACAAGGGGATTATCTGAAAGCATGTCATCAGACTATATAGTGTGACATCATATGTACAATACATTTACATTTACATTTACAATAGAACATTTTGTTACACGTTTTTTGTTGGGTCGAGAGCAGGTCTCTCTGTCTATCTGTCTGTCTGTTTAGGAGTTCCAGATGTGGCTGCAGGAGAGTAGTGGCGGACAACACTGGAGGGCATCTTCACAGAACAATGAACACATGTAGCACTAGCCCAATATGTTCTCTTAAGGAGCCTACCGTTACTTCTTACGTTTGAAGTGAGCTCCAAAAGTATTGGGACATTGACAATTTTGTTGTTGTTTTGGCTCTGTACTCCAGCACTTTGAAATTATACAATGACTATGAGTTTAACGTGCAGACTGTCAGCTTTAATTTGAGGGTATTTCATCCATATCGGGTGAACCGTTTAGAAATTATATCACTTTTTTTTTACATAGTCCCCACATTTTAGGGGACCAAAAGTATTGTGACAAATTCACTTACACTGTATATGTGTATTAAAGTAGTCAAAAGTTAAGTATTTGGTCCCATATTCATAGCATGCCATGACTACATCAAGCTTGTGACTACAAAGTTGTTGGAATCATTTGCTGTTTGTTTTAGTTGTGTTTCAGATTTGTTTGTGATTATTGTGTGTGTAAATAATTTATTGTGTCATTTTTGAGTCACTTTCATTGTAAATAAGAATAGAATATGTTTCTAAACACTTCTACATTAATGTGGATGTTACCATGATTACGAATAATCCTGAATGAATCGTGAATAATCATGAGTGAGAAAGTTACAGATGCACAAATATCATGGTAGCATCCACATTAATGTAAAGTGTTTCGAAACCTATTCTATTCGTATTTACAATAAAAGTTACTCCAAAATGACACAATACATTATTTACCATTCATTTCTATTGAGCACAAAATAATCTGAAACACAACCAAAACAAACAGCAAATGCATCTAACAAGTTTGTAGAGTCACAAGCTTGATGCAATCATTGTGTGCTAGGAATATGAGACCAAAATGAAAACTTGTAACTACTTTAATACACATAAGTGACAGCCCGCTAGGAGTTTGCCAAAAGGCACCTAAAGACCCTCAGACCATGAGAAACAAGATTCTCTGGTCTGATGAAACCAAGATTAAACTCTTTGGGCTGAATGCCAAGCGTCATGTCTGGAGGAAACCTGGCACCATCCCTACTGTGAAGCATGGTGGTGGCAGCATCATGCTGTGGAGATGTTTTTCAGTGGCAGGGACTGGGAAAAGTTATTGTATGTGACATTTTGTTTATTGCAAGTCAAGCTTTCATTTGCATGCCAGTAAATATTGTCTACGTTACAGTATTTAATTATTATATCCCGCAAGGGACAGTATCAGAGACTCTGTAAGGGGGCAGATGATCTATGATATGGGCTGGAATCAGTCTGATTCTTATGAGTTCCTGTTGTCTGATTTGAAGGCTACAAAAGTTATTTTTAAAAGAAAAGCCTTTTCTATATTAGCTCATTTGCCCCAGACCTGACAGTGTGGCTTTCAACTAATCTATTTTGTGTTCCAACCCTGAGGAAACTATGATGTCATTGCTGTGTATGGGCAACCCCAGCAGCTCCTCCAGCAGAAGTTGCCCTCTCCTGCCTTCCAGATGCTGCTGACCAAGCTGCCCACCATCAGACAGGTCAGGATCCTTTCTTCCAATGATCTGCACTCGGCTACTCCCCTTCATGGACTAAGAGCAATGGATTTGTACAATTGATTAGTCTAGTTCAGTGTTCCTCTTTCTTGCCTAATGGGCAACAACGTGAACATTGTCATCCCTACCTGTACTATAACACCTCATTGAACTACTCAATAATTTACTAGAGTAAATTTAGTGAATTAATGATTGGTTATAAAAAGGCCATAACATCGGTGCATCCTTTTGGATTAAAAAAACGATCACATCTAAAACCAGATAGAAAGTATGTAGAAAGATAATGGCCCTATATACTTTGAAATAACTGCAATTTTTCTGGCACCCAAATTGATTTGAACAAACAAATTGGTCCTCAAAAAACTGTGTGGCCCTCAGTTGAATTTCAAAATCCCAATGTGGCCCTCAAGCCAAAATTATTGCCCACCCCTCATCTAGGGCCTAGGGGTTGTTTCTGGACAAGGCTGCTGATATGGTTCAGCCAGCACCAGAATTTCACGTTTGCTGCCTTTCTCAATTGATTCTGGTCAAAATGTTGGAAAAAGGAAACATATCCCATCCTCACCTGTACTGGCTCTTCATCCACTTTGACCTGTCCAGCAATCTCCATCATGTCCAGGGCCAGGTGACAGACAGACTGAGCGTGGTGGGTACATGGTTCTGGCAGCCCACTGACCGTCATGTACTTATCACCCACTGTCTCCACCTACAAAAAGAGAGACATTTTGGTTGTTAGGCAGAACGTTATATCAGAAAATGCTGTGTGATGTAAGTGGTTATATGTTAAAAGGACGTGAGGTCTAGAAAACACTGACATTTTTAACAATATTATTTTTGACACTTTTATATCACTCACTGTTTCCACCTATAGGTAGAGAGAGCTATTTCGGTTACTATGCAGAATTTGATATCACACAATATTATTTAAATCGTTAGAATGAAAAGGATCTTTGGACTTCAATAGTTCATCAAACTCCCGAGTGGCGCAGTGGTCTATAGCACTGCATCTCAGAGCTTGAGGCGTCACTACAGACCCCCTGGTTTGATTCCAGGCTGTATCACAACCGGCCGTGATTGGGAGTCCCATAGGGCAGCGCACAGTTGTCCGGGTTTGGCCGGTGTAGGCCGTCATTGTACATAAGAATTTGTTCTTAACTGACTTGCCTGGTTAAATAAAAATAATAAAGTGCCACTTGAGGTCACAAACCATCAAATAAATCTCTAACCAATCAATTGGGATATACAGGTAAATGAGTGATACAAAGTATACTTAATTAAGCAATTAAAACATCCAGTCATGTATAAAAATGCCTAGTTGCCCATTATTTTGGCTAACATGGCTAGAAGAAGAGTTCTCAGTGACTTTGAAAGAGGGGTCTCTGTATATGCATTCGGAAAGTATTCAGACCCCTTGACTTTTTACACATTTTGTTACGTTACAGCCTTATTCTAAAATGGATTAAATCGATTTTTTCCCCCTCATCAATCTACACACAATACCCCATAATAACAAAGCAAAAATCTGTTTTTAGAAATGTTTGCAAATGTATTGAAAATTATATACAGAAATATCTAATTTACATAAGTATTCACACCCCTGAGTCAATACTTTGTAGAAGCACCTTTGGCAGCGATTACAGCTGTGAGTCTTTCTGGGTAAGTTTCTAAGAGCTTTCCAAACCTGGATTGTGCAACATTTACCCATTTATTCATTTAAAAATTATTCAAGCTCTGTCAAATTGGTTGTTGATCATTGCTAGACAACACAGGAGGTTGATGGCACTCTAATTATGGAGAACAGGCTTGTGTTAATGGTTTCCAAGTGTTTGATGCCATTCCATTTGTTCCGTTCCGGCCATTATTATGAGCAGTTCTCCCCTCAGCAGCCTCCTGTGCTAGACAACCATTTTCAGGTCTTGCCATAGATTTTAAAGTAGATTTAAGTCAAAACTGTAGCTCTGTCACTCAGGAACATTCACTCTCTTCTTGGTAAGCAACTCCAGAGTTTTGGCCTTGTGTTTTAGGTTATTGTCCTGCTGAAAGGTGAATTCATATTCCAGTGTCTGGTGGAACCAGGTTTTCCTCTAGGATTTTGCCTGTGTTTGGCTCCATTCCATTTCTTTTTTATCATGTCCTTAACAATTACAAGCATACCCACAACATGATGCAGCCACCACCATGCTTGAAAATATAAAGAGTGGTACACAGTGATGTGTTGTGTTGGATTTGCACCAAACATAACGCTTTGTATTCAGGACAAAAAGTTAATTTCTTTGCCACATTTCTAGCAGTACTGCCTTGTTGCAAACAGGATGCATGTTTTGGAATATTTTTTATTCGGTACAGGCTTCCTTCTTTTCACTCTGTCATTTAGGTTAATATTGTGGAGTATCTAAAATGTTGTTGATCCATTCTCAGTTTTCTCATATTACAACCATTAAACTCTGTAACTGTTTTAAAATCACCATTAGCCTCATGGTGAAATCCCGGAGCGGTTAGGAAGGACACATGTATTTTTGTAGTGACTGGGTGTATTGATACACCATCCAATGTATAATTAATAACTTCATCATGCTCAAAGGAATATTCAATGTCTGCTTTTTATTTTCTACCCATCTACCAATAGGTGCCCTTATTTGCGAGGCATTGGAAAACCTCCCTGGTCTTTGTGGTTGAATCTGTGTTTGAAATTCACTGCTCGACTGAGGGACCTTACAGATAATTGTATGTGTGGGGTATAGAGATGAGGCAATCATTCAAAAATCATGTTAAACACTATTATAGCACACAGAGTGAGTCCATGCAACTTATTATGTGACATGTTAAGCACATTTTTTATCCTGAATTTATTTAGGCTTGTCATAACAAAGGAGCTTTTCATTTTTTATTAATTTGTAAAAGGTTGGAAAAACTTTGAAATTATGGGGTATAACGTAGGCCAGTGACAAAAAATCTAAATTTAATCAATTTTAAATTCAAAATGGAAAATGTGGAAAAAGTCACTGTATATATCTCAAACCAATTGAACACTTATGGGAGATTCTGGAGTGGCGCCTGAGACAGTGTTTTCCACCACCATCAAATGATGGAATTTCTCATGAAAGAATGGTATCGCATCCCTCCAATAGAGTTCCAGACACTTGTAGAATCTATGCCAAAGCGCATTGAAGCTGTTCTGGCGACTCGTGGTGGCCCAACGCCCTACTAAGACACTTCATGTTGGTGTTTCCTTATTTTGGCAGTTACCTGTATGTTAGTGGGTATTTGTGTTAAAAGGATGTGAGGTGTTTAAAATAATACTACACTCATTATTGTAATCTTTTAGTAAGTCCACTGTTAATACAATCCTCAAAAGTGTGCATGTCAATAGTCAAGTTTTCAAGATAAAGCACTTTCAGTACAGAGCAAAATCTGTCATGATAGTGCAATTTGCAGTAGTAAGACACTACCCTTTTGGGCTCATCTAGCCCAACTCAGACCCCTTCAGGAGCAGACCGTGATAATGGCAGTTCTTTTAACTTCAGGCAAATGCCCTGCAGTTGAAACATCTCGACACAAACACTTAAACACTTACGTCAGCTTATAGACATGCAAGGCTCTTCGGAGCCAGATAACAACTTGGACCACCTAGTCATTGAGGATGGTAGCGTAAATATTACTTATTTTGGTGACCCAGTGCTGAAGTCCTTTCCTTGGATGTAGTAAGGTTTGTTTGACTTCTTAAAGTACATTCTTGTCTGAAAGCCTAAAGTGCCCAGTGACGACGACTATAAAACCTTGCTCGAAAACAAAATGGGGTTTTAAAGTGGAGTTTACCCAGTGAGGCTTTTGAATAGAGAAACATCCAAATGAATCAATTCTACAGTACATCACACTTGTGTGACAATACGACATTCGAAAAAGGTTGAATTGGTGCTCCTATTAAAGGAGCAATCTGCAGTTCGAACAAAAACACACCGCCACTGATTTGGTAAACAGCTGAGGGATGGGGCTGGAGAAATGTAACCACTCTCAAACTCATGGACAGAGCTATGGATACAAGGACTGACTATCCATGTCACGCCCTGGCTCTGGGGACTATGTTATGTTGAGCCAGGGTGTGTAAGTCTATGTTTTGTATATCTATGTTGGCCTGAGTGACTCCCAATCAGAGGCAACGAGTGTCAGCTGGTTGTCTCTGATTGGGAGCCATATTTAACTATCGGTCTTTTCACTTTGTGTTGTGGTTTCTTGTTCCTTTTGGTTTGTGTGTATCGAAGGACTTCACGTTTCGTTCGTTGTTTTGATCGGGTGATCTGTTTAATAAATAATATGTACGCATTCAACGCTGCGCATTGGTCCTCCTCCTTAAGCGAACGTGACAGAAGAAACCACCAAGACAGGACCAAGCAGCGTGAAGAGGAGAGTGGATGGACCTGGGATCAGTGGAGTAGGAGTCTCAACTGGGCCCAGCCAAGCGAAGAGCAGAAAGGTTGGACTTTGAAGCAGTGGAGTGAGAGTCTGGCGAGAACTAGGGAGGCCTGGTCCACGGGAAGGAGAGAACCCCAGAAAATTTTTAGGGGGGGGCTCACGACGTGGACGACGGGGCAGCCGGAGGCCGCGATGGAGCGGTCCAGCGGGTGTGCAGAGGAGGCCGCCAGGTTAAGGGGGCCACTGGTCACAGAGGAGAGGGAAAGTGTGGAGGCACGGCGAGAGGTACTGGGGTGTATTACCAGTCCGGTCCGGCCCGTTCCTGATCCCTGCATAGGGCCAGTGGCGTGTGTCCCCAGTACGGTTCGGCCTGTTCCTGCCTCTCGCACCGAGCCTGTGGTGCGCGTCGTCAGCCCTGTCCGGCCCGTTCCTGCTCTCCGTACCAAGTCGGTGGTGCGCGTCGCCAGCCCGGTCCGGCCCATTCCTGCTCTCCGCACCAAGTCTGTGGTGCGCGTCGCCAGCCCAGTCCGGCCCATCCAAGCTTCCCGCACCAAGCCAGTGGTGTGCGTCGTCAGTCCGGCACGGCCCGTTCCTGCTCTCCGCAACAAGTCTGTGGTGCGCGTCGCCAGCCCAGTCCGGCCCATCCAAGCTTCCCGCACCAAGCCAGTGGTGTGCGTCGTCAGTCCGGCACGGCCCGTGCCTGCTCTCCGCACCAAGTCTATGGTGCGTTTCGTCAGCCCTGTCCGGCCCGTTCCTGCTCTCCGCACCAAGTCTGTGGTGCGCGTCGCCAGCCCAGTCCGGCCCATCCAAGCTCCCCGCACCAGGTCAGTGGTGCGCGTCGTCAGCCCGGTCCGGCTCATTCCTGCTCCCCGCACCAAGTCAGGGGTGCGCTTCGTCAGCCCGGTCCGGCCCGTTCCTCCTCCACGCATCAAGCCAGGGGTGTGCGTCGTCAGTCCAGCACAACCCGTGCCTGGGTCATGTCCGGAGCCGGATCCGCCGCCGAGGCGGAGTGCCCACCCGGTCCCTCCCCTGTTGTGGTTGTTTGGCGCGGCCGGAGTCCGCGCCTTTGGGGGGGGGTACTGTCACGCCCTGGCTCTGGGGACTATGTTATGTTGAGCCAGGGTGTGTAAGTCTATGTTTTGTATATCTATGTTGGCCTGAGTGACTCCCAATCAGAGGCAACGAGTGTCAGCTGGTTGTCTCTGATTGGGAGCCATATTTAACTATCGGTCTTTTCACTTTGTGTTGTGGTTTCTTGTTCCTTTTGGTTTGTGTGTATCGAAGGACTTCACGTTTCGTTCGTTGTTTTGATCGGGTGATCTGTTTAATAAATAATATGTACGCATTCAACGCTGCGCATTGGTCCTCCTCCTTAAGCGAACGTGACAATCCATTATAGCAACATTATAGTTTTAACCATGTTTTAAGGCTATACAGTATTTTTTCACATTTACATTCTTTACAAACAAAGGAGTAAAACAAGCTTATATTTTGGATTCTGATGGGGTACGACAATTGAACTAAGCTCCTGAGGAATCTGTAAGCTAAATTCTTCAAGAATCAACAGACTATGGGAGGAGCACAGTACTACATAGAGCCATGACTACATGGAACTCTATTCCACATCGGGTAATTGATGCAAGCAGTAGAATCAGATTTTAAAAACTGGTAGAAATACACCTTATGGAACAACAGGGACTGTGAAGAGACACACACGAGGGTATAGACACATGCATACGCACACACTGTGATATTGTTGTATGGTGGTATTGAACATTTTGTATTGTAGATAGGTAGTGGTGTAATAATGTCATATGATATACTGTTTTATATTTTGTTTTATATGTAATGTAAATACTTTAATATGTTGGTCCTCTGTAGCTCAGCTGGTAGAGCACGGCGCTTGTAACGCCAAGGTAGTGGGTTCGATCCCCGGGACCACCCATACACAATAATGTATGCATGCATGACTGTAAGTCGCTTTGGATAAAAGCGTCTGCTAAATGGCATATTATATTATTAATATAAAAGTCTAAAAATGGATGCAGCAACTGCAGATTGCCCTTTTTAGTTGATATAATCTCAACCAACCATTCTGCAACATAAACTGAAGCTTAAAATGGACTTGATTTACATAATGAAAGCATATCTTTAATGTAAATGTTTATAGAACATTCCATTTTTCATACAGCCTGGCTTTTATACTGTAAAGTCTTGACATACAAAAAAATTACATTGTTTAGTATCTAAAAGTAATTTAACCCTTAGCCTACAATTTCCACGCCCCCGGAAATCTAATTAACATAAACAAATCTCCATCAAAATCCTTCTGTTTAAGCTAGAGATACCTGTTTTTTGCATGGACTGCATCTCAATCCACCGCATCCGCCAAGATTGCTTTTCCGCATCTGCGGTGAAAGGTGGCAGAGCTAGATGGTGTTTATTATCAGACCATGAGACATCCCGAAAATCTGTCTTCTCATGAAAACGTCTGTAGCGTCCGAATGGTTTGGGCTACACACTAATATGACACCTCTGCTGAGACTCTCACGAACACGATGGTGTTCTCTAGGACACACACAAGACTCGTCTGAAGATCCCCGGTACCAGTAAAATAAAATATGGTAGTATATATGGAGATAGTTTAGTGCCTAAAATAAGGGGATAAATACATTTTTATATAGTTTCCTGATCTTTCAGATATAGGACAGACACTTCAGAACAAACTTCCTTTAGATTTTTTGGGGGACTATCTGTTGTTCCATGTAGTGAATCTGTTATTCAATGCGTTTCTATTGGCTACCGGCTTAGACAGGGCTTAGACTCTAGAGGGTTAAGAGATTTTGATGTACAGTACATATCAGAAGATATGGGTAACAGTTTTCAAAAGCCAATTGGTATAATGCTTTATTTATTTTGTACATAAGCATGTTATAGCCCTCATAATGTCTTATACCTGTTGGCTTTCAGTAGTGTGTTGTCCAACAAACAGACTTGCTAGTTTAGCTAACCAAACCATCAGTCCTAGCTTGCTATTATGAAAATCGAAATCAACAATACTGATACGGTTTTCAATTTGACTTTTGTTTTCTAAAGCAGCTCAAACAAAACATGTAAAAATGAACTATAGCCATTGAATTCTACCGTGCAAATATACAGTGCGTTATAGGGAAATAATGCACGCTCTAGAATGCCCTTCAAGCCAATCAGAAAGGAGTATTCAACAATGCCATGGTATAAGGTGAGATAATGGTGCAATGCATCTGACTGTTGCACATTCAATGTCAATGTTTTAATTTGATCTGTAAATAAAAGAGTAGAGAAAAAGAATAAGAAAACATCCCTTCAAACCTTGTATACGTAGGGGTTCTTTCTCGAGTCGGTCAGGATGTCAAATCGGGTGTAGACGTCGTTGAGCAGGTTGACTATCTTGATGGCACCCTCGGCTGATGCGTGTTTGCTGCAGAAGGTATTGAATCCCACAATGCCGCTGAAGAGGATGGTCACATTGTCGTAGCGTTTGGCCGGGACTGGACGCTTGTGGCGCAACTCATTGGCCACCGACGGTGGCAGGACTGAATAGAGCAATCTAAAGAAAAGTGAAAAGAAAACATCTAGATATAGATTATTTTGTCTTCTGGAGATATGTGTTTTTATTCCCACATTTTTCTTTCCATGACATAGACTAACCAGGTGAAAGCTATGATCCCTTATTGATGTCAATCAGTCTAGATGAAGGGGAGGAGACAGGTTAAAGAAGGATTCTTGAGACAAATGAGACATGGATTGTGTATTTGTGACATTCAGAATGGGCAAGACAAAAGATTTAAGTGCATTTGAACGGGGTATGGTAGGTGCACTGGTTTGTGTCAAGAACAGAAACGCTACAGGGTTTTTCACGCTCAACAGTTTCCCGTGTGTATCAAGAATGGTCCACCACTCAAAGGACATCATTGGAGTTAACATGGGCCAGCATCACTGTGGAACGCTTTCGACATCTTGTAAGAGTCCATGCCCAAACGAGCATGCGCAGACCAGCTGGCTGGAGTGTTAACTGACATATTCAATCTCTTCCTATCCCAGTCTGCTGTCCCCACTTGCTTCAATATGTCCACCATTGTTCCTGTACCCAAGAAAGTGACGGTAACTGAACTAAATTACTATCACCCCGTAAAACTCCCTCTGTAATCATGAAGTGCTTTGAGAGGTTAGTTAAGGATCATATCACCCGCCCCAATAGATCCAAGGATGATGCAATCGCCATCGCACTGCACACTGCCCTATCCCATCTGGACAAGAGGAATACCTATGTAAGAATGCTGTTCATTGACTACAGCTCAACCTTCAACACCATAGTACCCTCCAAGCTCATCATTAAGCTTGGGGCCCTGGGTCTGAACCCCGCCCTGCGCAACTGGGTCCTGGACTTCCTGACGTCCCGCCCCCAGGTGATGAAGGTAGGCAACAACCCCTCCAATACGCTGATCCTCAACACAGGGGCCCCGCAATGGTGCGTGCTAAGCCCCCTCCTGTTCTCCCTGTTCACCCATGACTGCGTAGCCATGCACGCCTCCAACTCAATCATTAAGACAGCCTACAGGGAGGAGGTGAGGGCCCTGGCGGAGTGGTGCCAGGAAAATAACCTCTCCCTCAACATCAACAAAATGAAGGAGCTGATCGTGGACTTCAGGAGACAGCAGAAGGAGCACGCCCCCATCCACATCGACTGGGCCGCAGTGGAGAAGGTAAGAAGCTTAAAGTTCCTCGACGTACACATCACTGACAATCTTAAATGGTCCAACCTCAGGAGGCTGAAGAAATTTGGCCTGGCCCCTAAGACCCTCATTAACTTTTACAGACGCACCATTGAGAGCATCCTGTCAGGCTGTGTCACTGCCTGGTACGGCAACTGCACCGTCCGCAACTGCAAGGCTCTCCAGAGGGTTGTGCGGTCTGCCCAACGCATCACTACATCCCATCTCACACACACACACATATATACTACGGACTCCGACATTGCTCGTCCTAATATTTCTATATTTATTAATTCCATTCTTTTACTTTTAGATATGTGTGTTTTGTTGTGTATTGTTAGATATTACGGCACTGTTGGCGCTAGGAACACAAACATTTCGCTACACCCACAATAACATCAGCTAAATATGTGTATGCGACCAATTCAATTTGATTTGAGGCTGTTCTGAGGGCAAAAGGGGGTGGTGCAACTCAATATTAGGAAGGTCTTCTTAGTGTTTTGTACACTCAGTGTATATTATTATGCTTTTAAATGACAAGATAACTGTCTTTGGCTTCTTGTATTGTATTTTAGGTCATTGGTAGCTGAGCAACAAAAAATGAACAATTGTATCAGTTTAGTAGGCCTATATTCTCCTGTTTTAGGTCTGTAAATGTTTATAATGAAGTAACTAAGGACTAAATAAATTAAATAAACAGTACGTATATGAAAAACATAAATATACTGCATAATTGTACATAATATACAGGCTATGAGTACCCCATTGATGTTTTTAATGGTCTCCCATTACACTTTGCACATCACCTCATACTCCCTTTGGTAACCTCACCCTTTTCAGTCAAGTCTTTATACAAGCTGGTCTCGAACGGGCAGGGTGTGGTAGCCATGGTAACTGACTAAAGCGTTACCATCTGTGTCTACCAATGGGAAATGTCATAAATGATGTATCAGCATGGCAGGGCACAAGGTGCATACAGATACCTCTTTACACTGGCACTCTAAAAGTATTCTCTGAAACACCAGAAAACAAGTAAAGCAACCCAGGGATATGTCAAAAGCAGGGGTGTCATACTAATTTAGCCCTGGAGCCACATTCGGTCTTCGCCGAGGTCCGGAAGGATGCACTGCTGTGCCGTGCCATGAAAAGTAGAGGGGAAAAAATGACTTAATCTATCATTTTCTCATTTTTTGCAATATCTGATATCTTTCTGATGCAGTCAAAATCCGCAAAATCATCCGCAAAAACCTCTTTCCATCATTTTAAATGTTCTATGATAACTTTCTAGCTTTTAGTTAAGTAGTTTGTATATTACCTAGACATAATTAAATCGTCTTTCTATTATATACAGTAGTCTAATAAGACATTGTTTGCAACATATTTCAAAGGCCAAATTGTACGTCATATACTTTTATCACCACCAGACTACACACATCTAAAACGTGCTTTGAGAAAACAATCAGTGTACACTACATTACAGTCTACCAAAATTAGAGAGGAGCTTTGAATTCTAATCAAACGTAGTGGACCTGAGTCCTCTCCTGAGGCACACTCAGACCTCAGAACTACATGAAGAATATTAATGAAACACCGCCACAGCCAAGAGAGAAAGCATTTCCCAATAAGAAGATAGGGTGCTACAGAGGGCCGGATTACCGAACGGGCACGCAGGGCACGTGCCCCGGGGCCCCGACCTCCAGACAGCATATGATAGCAAAATGGGTAGAATTGCAGGAAATTAGCTTTAAAACTGCAACACGTAGACTTAACAGTGTGTACGTGTGTGTGTGTGTATGTATCCTTAAGCTTAAGGTTTAGGTTTAGGGTTTTAGGGTTAAGGTTAGGTTTAGGTTTAGGGTTTTTGGGGTTAAGGTTAGGGTTAGGTTAAGGGTTAGGTTTAAGGTTATGGGTTAAGGTTTAAGGTTATGGGTTAGGGAAAATAAAACTCCAGAAATTTCACAAACATAAAGCTGTGTGGGTGTGTGTAAGCACGTGTATATGTGTGTTAGAGGCCGTGACTGTATGTGTGCGTCAATGCGCATGTGCGCCTGTGCGAAACCTAACTCCAACCGAGGGAACTTTAAGCACGGTTCGCTAGCACAAACAGCTGCCAGTGTTTACTGTACGGACATGCGGCTGTCTGTCTGACTGAGGTCGACGTTCCTGACCTCTGACCTTTTTACCTTTCACCCCCCTCCCAAAGCACTTTAAAACGCAGTCAGAGCTGCTGGAGGCATTCTCTCTCTCTCTCTGGGAGATATAGTGGCGTGGGGGATGGGTGAACAATAATATATGGGCCCTTTGCACTGAGTAAACAGCTGCCACCGAGGGAGCTGTGTTTGGGTTATAGTGAAAGGTTGTTGAGCCACCGAGTAGAGAAGCAAATTATACAAAAGGGGAACTACCAGACAGAACGTCCATTGGGGAGAAGTAGCCTAGTAGGTACAAATATGACATTTGTTTGTAGTTTGACATAGAGGTCTTCACAGATCTACACAAACCCGATTACCCGAGATCCGACCCGGTATCCAAACAGGTCGGATACAAAATTCAGTAGTTGACCCTCGGAAGCCAGATTGGATCATGCTCGGTGGACACGGCCCTCGGATCTGTCTGAAAATATGTGATATACCGACCAGATCCTAAATTATATTTGAAGAAGAAAATATCCTGAGGAAAATAAATACCCTCTATAAATCACATTTGCTACGCAGGTTCAGTCCATAGCATTAATCTCTTAATGCTCTGCCTGTCTGCCTCTCATGGTCTGGCTTGAGCTCTCGCAATAGCAAATTTGCAACATTGTTTCAACTGGGCGCTCACTGTTTCCCACGCCAATGAGCTCAGAACAGACACAGCTGTATTTGCACAAGGGAGGTGTGTTCAGGTAGCCTATTTGATGATGTTTCCTCTGGAGATATGGGATCAGCAATATGTTGCTATAGCACACCGAGGTGCAGTGGTTACTCAGGCCTATCGGGAAGGAGAGTGTTGGAAAGATTTTTCAAATACAGTGAGGAACTATTGTCATTCGCAATGGATGTAAAACACTCTGTTGATTGTGTGACGTGATGAAAAACAATACTATCAGACATTCCCGAATGGGAACTTTTATAGGCCTACATTTGTGCACATCAGGCCAGGTACATCTATGCGTGCTCAAGCAAAATAAACATTAACAAAA